>NC_060143.1:167104769-167710769 GCF_021461385.2 Schistocerca piceifrons
CTTCCTATCAACATTAATGATAGGAACGATCCTGTCCATTTCATCAAACTCCTGATTCGGAGTTTGAATAGGACTTGAGATCAACTTACTTTCATTTATTCCACTCCTAACAAGAAATAAAAATATAATAATAAATGAATCATCAATTAAATATTTTATTGTCCAAGCAATAGCATCGACAATACTATTATTTTCAATTTTGCTGATTCAAATAAAGTATCCAATAGGATGGGAAACAGAATTTATTCCATCAATAATACCTTCCTGTTGTGTGATAGTCGTACTCTTTCCCCATAATGCTCAGGACTAGTCGCTTCGCTCATTTCGAAACTGGCAAACAACGAGGAGACCAAAACACGAACAAAACAGAATAAATATAACAATCCGTAATGGATCTGGCGCAGTTGTGTACGGAGTTGGGCTTTGCCATAAGCGACGAAGTGAAGCCCCTGCCTGTGTTGATATCTTACGGAACTTTAGTTCTAAAACGACACCAAGAAAACTGCCGCGTTAAAGGTAATGCATAATACCAGCGTATTCGTTCACAAAACAGTGCTGGGATGTACTACCTCTCCTCAGTGTCCAAATTGTACTATATTTCGGCAAACGTCTTGGTCGTCATCATCAAACCTGATGAATTCGACTGGATTGCTCGATGAATTATTTAACCTATAGCACACCTATGTCCGGCAGTAAATCTTTGTACTGCTCTGTTGGCATTCCATTAGGTATGAACAATGAAACAATTAAATGGGAAAGAATCAAACTGATAACTGTTAAAGTTTCTCCCACTTACTCAGTATTGCGATGTTGGATTAGAATGAAATATGTTTATTCAAAAATTAGCTAGTTAGCCATATTTTAGCAGGATGAGTTTAGTAATGGTTACATGCATAATAGTGGCAGTACGAGAACAGTGTAACAAAACGAGGGAAGGAAACTATTGCTCAACTATGACATTTATGCTTAACTTCTTTTGTACGAAAGGCGTCTGATGAATACAAGAGTTGCAATGGTAGAGAAGGATTTAATCTCAATACCTGAAGACGTTGTTTGTAGTTTTTACTATGGGACGAAGGGACTGGCACGTTAGAGGTGCTAGTAGCGGGCCGTATCAAACCAGTCAGTAGATTTAAACTTAAGAACACGATGTCTGTTCCTTCTCTTAGTTTGGTTATTGCCGTTTTTAGTCATACGCTCTTCTACATAAGTATGGCAGTTATTCGCCAACTGTTTCTGTGGTCAGATCTATTGAATCATGGATTGCCAAGGAAACATTTAAGGCAATCATCGGTGATAACGTGATAGCATGCGTACCTAATATGTTCCAAAACGTCGAGCATAAAAACGGGGATTTCCTGTGCTCATAGCCCGAGTTCTGTTGGCGATAAAAAGGTAGAGTCCAATGATTTGGACAGTCCTTGGGCTAGGGACCATTTCTCTTTCTAACAGAAGGAACATCTTGGTGTCACTATCCTACAGTGCAAGGTCGAAATATGAATATTACTCACTTCTTGACGGGACTTATGGAGTCATCGTTAGTTCACGGAAGGCTCCTGGGAAAATCTTAAAAAAAGTTTTTTACTATATTTTCACCGCCATCGGCAGACCAAAACTGATTCTAAAACGGCCATTCGCATCGAATGGCTGAAATATTTACGATATATTACCAAGATCCCGATCTCGAACGATCCTGTAAATTTTCTTTATATCTTTAGCCGTTTGCTAGATACTTAGGTTCTTAATCACCCTACTTCTACACGCCATATCCATGTGAGAAGTAAAATCTACATCACAAATAACCGCATCAAATTGTTCAAATCCCAACGGTATAATCTACAGGCATATATCTAGAAGAGGCGCCTCTCCCTTTTAAAAATCGTTAAACACTCCAAAAGAATGCTTTTTTCGCTACCAAAACCCAGCCGTGGATTCCGAGAGGTTAAGCATAGATAATGGCTGTCATTTATACGATGTGTTCATAAAATAACCGGTCTTGAACAGTCTTGAAAATTTTCTTCGCATCTTTATCTGTTTCTGAGATAGACAGGTTGAAAGTTACGGTGCTTGTACGGGGATAAACCGTTGTGAGACGAAAAGATAGTTTATGAAGCGACGTAGGACTGAGAAATATGTTGTGTAATGTCTTCCTCATCATGTATGAACTCCTTTTCGTGATACTGAAGGACATGCAACATTTTTTCCCAGTAAAATCCTGTCTGAGGAGTACCACTAGTTTTCCCTTATTTGAATTTCCGTAAGCAATCAACGTAAATTTTGCTCACCAAGGCGCCAGAGAGGCAGTCATGACGTTGTAGATGACCATGGGAGCAAGATTAAAGGAAAATCAAGGAACGTTCATACGATCAGTCGACATGAAAGAAGCGTTCGACAATGTTAAATGGTACAAGATTTTGGAAATTCTGAGGAAAATATGAGTATGCCATATGGAAAGACGGGTAATATACAGGAACTAACAGCGAAAAATAAGAACGGGAGACGAAGAACGAACTGCTGGAATTGAAAAGGGTGTAAGGGAGGATTGTAGCATTTCGCCCCTACTGTCCAAGAAGCAATGACGTAAACAAAAATAGGGTTCAAGGGTGGATTTGAAATCCAAGGTGAAATGATATCAATGATAAGATCTGCTGATAACATAGTTATTCTCAGCGAATGTGAAGTAGAGTTACAGGACCTGCTGAATGGAGTGGACAGTGAGTACCTAACAGGGACTGAGAGTAAATCGAAGGAACACAAAAGTTATGAGACTCAGCAGAAATGAGAAAAGCAGGATTGGTGATCACAATGTGAGTAAGTTCAAATCAAATGTTGAAATGTGTGTGAAATCTTACGGGACTTAACTGCTAAGGTCATCAGTCCCTAAGCTTACACACTACTTAACCTAAATTATCCTAAGGACAAACACACACACCCATTGAATAAGTTCATTTCCAAAAAGATTATTCCCGGTCAAGAGACATCTACTAATATCAAAGATGGGCCTTAATTTGAAGAAGAAATTTCTGGAATGTACGTTTCGAGCACAGAATTGTATCTCAGCGAGTCATTTCCTGTGGTAAAACCGGAACAGAAGAGAATACAAATATTTGGGATGCGGTGCAGCAGAATAATGTAGAAAATTAGGGCAACTGATAAGGTAGGGGATAAGGAGGTTCTGCGCAGAAGAAGGGACAGAATGATAGGACATCTGTTAAGTACCGAGCGAGGTGGCGCAGTTGTTAGACACTGGACTCGCATTCGGGAGGACGACGGTTCAATCCCGCGTCCGACCATCCGGATTTAGGTTTTCCGTGATTTCCCTAAATCGTTCAAGGCAAATGCCGGAATGGTTCTTTTCAAAGGGCACGGCCGACTTCCTTCCCCGTTCTTCCCTAATCCGATGAGACCGATGACCTCGCTGTCTGGTCTCCTTACCCGAAACAACCAACCAACCATCTGTTCAGTCATCAGGTGATAACGTCCATGGTACTTGAAGGAGCTGCAGAAGGTAAAAACTGGAGAGGAAGATAGAGATGGGATACAACCTGCAAATAATTGAGGACATAGGTTGCAAGTGCTATTCAGTGATGAAGATGTTGGTACGGTATAAGAATTTGTGGCAGGCCGCATCAATCCTGTCAAATGACTGATAACTCAAGTAAAACATAATCTGTAAGCAACACAGAGATGCCCGATAGTCGTCACGGAAACTGCCTTACGAGGAGACGATAACGCATACGAATACAGCTAGAGATTTCATATCTGTGTCTAAAATACATCTTATCCACACGTGTGCAGGCCATTATTTCAGAGATTGATAGTAATTCCAGCAAATTCATATAAACTGTTCCAAATCCTTTGATACCAACTAATAGAGACGGCATAGAATCCAAAACTGAGTATTTTAGGATACTGAACCCATGGTTAAAAATTGATATTTCAAGCAGTAAGTGTTTTTCAGCGTGTGTGAAGCATTTGTTTAAAAACTTTGTATGTTGATGACAAACAGCTAATTACCTTAATAAACTTTGGTGGCGCGATTTTATAAAACAATTCACAATCCTCTGTGATGTGTCCACAGTGTTTACCAGTTCGCAGTTCATGACTGGGTGTGGAAGACGGCCATTCCTTTCTTCAGTCATATATTTATCATGTGGTACAACAGGGCCGTACAGAGGTGGTTCTGACCCTCCGGCATTGCTGCCAAAGTTACGAAACACACTTCTCGTGCCTTCGCTAAAACTGCCTTTTTGCTATTTTTCGCCGGCTGGAGCGGCCGATCGGATCTAGGCGCTTCAGTCTGGAACCGCGCGACCACTACGGTCGCAGGTTCGAATCCTGCCTCGGGCATGGATGTGTGTGATGTCCTTAGGTTAGTTTGGTTTAAGTAGTTCTAAGTTCTAGGGGACTGATGACCGCAGATGTTAAGTCCCATAGTGCTCTGAGCCATTTGCTATTTTTGCTACACAGATTTAGGAAAAACTATAATTTTCTAAATAGATACAATAAAAATAAAGCATTACCGAAAAACATAATTCAAATTAACTATGTCAGAGAAACTATTTCATACAACACATTATATGTTATTAGAACTTGTTCATTGGTTTATTATGATGTGGTATATAACAAAATGTATTTATTTCTTACTCGTAAGTTAATGATAACGCATAAAGTATGGATTAGAAATAAAAAAGAAGAACGACATAATTAAGACTTCACAAAATTTCACTTTGGAAAAATTGTGTTTCCTTGTAACTTCACTTCACATTCCACTGCTTTGTGCGAAGGAAATTCATTGATTGTGTCATTGAAATCATGTTTAATTCCTGTGTCTTATCCATCGCCAAGATAGAAAAATTTTGCAGTCTGCGCCATTTCTTACGACTTCGATGGACAAAGTACGTCTCTCCACAGGCACAACGACCAACAACTTCTTTAACAGAACGTGTCTACCCGTTCTTTATTTGGTAATTTTGCTTAACTGAAGCTGTTATTAAAGAAGCTCCGCCTGTTCTCTGATTGGCTATGCCATTTACCTGAAGCTGTTCTTATTGAAGTCCTGCCCGTTTTCTGTTTGGCACCTTTACTTAACTGAAGCTGTTAGTCCTACATTTTTTCTATTTGGTAACTTTACTTAAATGAAGCTGCTACTGAAGAAGGCCTGCCTGTTTTCTATTATGGTAATTTTACTTAACTGATGCTGTTATTAATGAAATCCTGCCTGTTAGTATTTGGTAATTCTACTTAACTGAAGCTGTTATTATTGAAGACCTGTCTGTTTTCTATTTGATATTTTTCCTTAAATGGAGCTGTTATTAAAGGAGGCCTGCCTGTTTTTTTTTTTGGTGATTTCACTGAACTGAAGCTGTTATTTATTGAAGACCTGCCTGTTTGTATTCGGTTATTTTACTTAACAGAAGCTGTTATTATTGAAGACCTTCCTGTTCTCATTTCATTAAATTAAAATGTATTTCATAATTTGGGTTAGCTAAAACTCTTATTAATCAAGTCATACCGTTTTTATTGCCCTAATACTGAGATCTGACATCTTAATCTATGTTGTAATTAACTGACATTGTGATTGGCAAAGGCCTACCTGTGTCAGAGGTATTGATGTCAATAAGATGGTAAGAAGTAGCGACACGTGACGATACATTGGTCATAACCTTTCGCCATACGTCTCTTTATCCCTAAATGTACGTTTCAATGATATCGTAAAGACTTGGCAGATAGTTATGTCAATACAATATATTGCTATGCACTGACAGTGGCAGTGGACACATTGAATGGTTACTATAGTGTGCTGGCAAGTGTGGCCGTGTGGTTCTAGGCGCTTCAGTCTGGAACCGCATGACCGCTACGGTCGCAGGTTCGAATCCTGCCTCGGGCATAGATGTGTGTGATGTCCTTAGGTTAGTTAGGTTTAAGTAGTTCTAAGTTCTAGGGGACTAATGACCATTGATGTTAAGTCCCATAGTGCTCAGAGCCATTTGAATCGCCGCTCTTAGTAGAACACTGCTGGCAATGATATATCGCACTCAGGGCGGCACTGAAGAACGTTCAATTTTGATGCGAGATAATACAGGATTCTACGTCTTGCTATGGGGAAACCCATTGTCTCTGTTGATTAAATTATACGCCAACCTAATTTCAATCGCCTCTTTATAGACACTGTTCCCGAAACTGGAATTGTTGGCAACTACCACAGTTTCATCAAATATCATACTGTGTCCCTCATTTAAGCAGTATTCTGATACTGCCGATTTTTCCGGCTGTTGTAGTCTCGTATGACGGCGATGTTCCACACATCTGTCATGCACTGTGCGAAAACTATATACCGTTCTAGTCTTAGGTTTTCCTTGTTTTAAGAGAGCAGTCTCCAAATCTTCACATACGTTCAGTGTTAGCTAAAAAATACAGCCAGTGACGGCTCATCTCAGTGGGGTGTTCAAATGAGAATGCAAAGTCGTTCGTGCATGTAAAAATCGTGACAAAGTTCGTATGAAACACACACACAGCGCTAGCATAAATAGAATTATAAATGAAGTAAACTGTCCAAAAATAAGAAAAGTATTATCTGAACACGGTAGTGAAACATACCAATGTGCAATTCCTCTACAAAGTGTACAGTATCATGTCTGTGAAGTCAAGTCAATAATCTTTTACTCTGTGTATGCTTTGAATCATGTTCGGTAGAAAGCATTGTTTATGCCTCATTGCGCTTATTAAAACTGTCTTGATACTGCTCATAGCTGAGGAACACGTATGAGCCTGCGCAACAGTCATAGATATCGTATAAATAATTCTTTTGCATGTTTTTGAAAATGTCTCCAAGTCATTTTCAGTTAAGACCTGGTACTGCCTGTAAAGATTCTAATGCCTTGCCGCCTGGAGATATATTTTACTTAACTTTTTCTGCATTACTTCTCTCGGAGACGGAGATGTTCATATCACTTGTGCTATTATTTGTACAGGAATATTGTATATTAGCAGAGCTTTAAATTTACAAATAAAAACCTTTGCTTTGTCCGACGCATTGTTTCATTGCACACTTTCTTGTTTATATATCACACTTCAGTTGCAAGAAGCACATAAGCGACGAGAACATTATTACACCCTCACCTAACACACTCCACAGGTACACTACAACTGAGGTGTACGACTGATGTTTGTGTCTGCAAGATTCCCCTCTCAACCCTCCCCCCCCCCCCCCACCACACTTCCACCACTATCACTGTTTCCGACTGACTCCTAGAGCTCGTAAGCTCTCCCAAAGGCTAGTTTGAAACCAGGTGCTAGACTATATTAGTGTATTGCAAACTGTTTCGTAGACTACAACGGTATACAGTTGAAAACTAAGGCGTGCTCGACATTAATGACAAGTACGGACTATCCATCCCATGTTTCTGAAGTAAACCGCTTTTAACTGTAAATGAGCTTTTACAGAAACATAGCGGATATCACGTCTTCAGGGTGCAAATTTACAAGATAGGAAACATACAATCGATATTATGATAAAAACAAATATCTGTCCTGATAATCGAATATGAAATACTCAGACGTCAGTAAAACATTTAAGGTCTGTAACGGAAAGGCGAAGTACTCAATCTTCTGAAAATTATATGCTGTTACCCGAATCAGAGGTGAAATGTTTTACTGACGTGTGAATAATTCATATGGATTGCCGTAGAGCATATATTACACTACTGGCCATTAAAATTGCTACACCACGAAGATGACGTGCTACAGACGCGAAATTTAACCGACAGGAAGAAGATGCTGGGATATGCAAATGATTAGCTTTTCAGAGCATTCACACAAGGTCAGCGCCAGTGACGACACCTACAACGTGCTGAAATGAGGAAATTTTCCAACCGATTTCTCATACACAAACAGCAGTTGACCGGCGTTGCCAGGTGAAACGTTGTTCCGATGCCTTGTGTAAGGAAGAGAAATGCGTACCATCGCGTTTCCGATTTTGATAATGGTCGGGTTGTAACCTATCGCGATTACGGTTTTATCGTATCGTGATATTGCTGATCGCGTTGGTCGAGGTAGAACGGCTATTAGCAGAATATGGAGTCGGTGGGTTCAGAGGATAATAAGGATCGTCGTGCTGGATCCCAAAGGCCTCGTATCACTAGCAGTCGGGATGACAGGCATCTTGACCGCATGGATGTAACGGATCGTGCAGCCACGTCTCGATCCCTGAGTCAACTGATGGGGAAGTTTGCAAGACAACTACCATCTGCACGAACAGTTCAACGACGTTGCAGCAGCATGGACTATCAGCTCGGAGACCATGGCTACGGTTACCCTTGACGCTGCACCACAGACAGGAGCGCCTGCCATGGTGTACTGAACGACGAACCTGGGTGCAAGAATAAAAAAATGTCATTTTTTCTGATGAATCAAGGTTCTGCTTACTACATCATGATGGTCGCATCCGTATTTGGCGACATGGCGGTGAGACGCACATTGGAAGCGTGTATTCGTCATCGCCATACTGGCGTATCACCCTGGGTGGTAGTATGGGGTGCCATTGGTTACACGTCTCGGTCACGTCTTGTTCGCATTGACGGCACTTTGAACAGTGGACGTTACATTTCAGATATGCTACGACCCTTGGCTCAACCCTTCTTTCGATCCCTGCGAAACCCTACATTTCAGCAGGATAATGCACGACCGCATGTTGCAGGTCCAGTACGGGCCTTTCTTGATACAGAAAATGTTAGACTGCTGACCTGGCCAGCATATTCTCCAGGTCTCTCACCAACTGGAAAAATCTAGTCAATAGTGGCCGAGCAACTGGCTCGACAAAATACGCCAGTCACTTCTCTTGATGATCTGTGATATCGTGTTGAAGCTGCATGGGCAGCTGTACCTGTACACGCCATTCAAGCTCTGTTTGACTGAATGCCCAGGCGTATGAAGGCCGTTATTACGGCCAGAGGTGGTTGTTCTGGGTACTGATTTCTCAGATCTATGCACCCAAATTGTGTGAAAATGTAATCACACATCAGTTCTAGTATAATGTATTTGGCCAATGATTACCCGCTTATCATCTGCATTTCTTCTTGGTGTAGCAAGTTTAATGGCCAGTAGTGTATTATGATAGGTATCTGTTTTTTATCATAATGTCGATGGAAACATCCTGGCAGGTTAAACCTGTGTGTCGGACCAGTCTGGCACGCAGTTTTAATCTGCCAGGAAGTTTCCTATCAGCGCTCACTTTGATGCAGAGTGAAAATTTCATTCTACATAATGTCGATTATATGTTTCCTATCTTGTAGGTGTACATCTCAAGATGTGATTTGAATCCCGAAACCGGACGTGTTCCTGTAAAAGTACGTATACAGCTGACAGTCGTTTATTTCAGAAACAAGGATTACCTTAGCTGCGGTTGCTCTAACAGAAAACTGATCACACAGGACATTTCGTAAAGAATAATAAACACACTAGTGTACAAAATGTATGGACTAAAGCAACTTTGTCACGCTGTGGTACTGTCTAGTAACATTGCTCGATGAAGCTTTGAACATTTAATGACACAATTGCTACAGTATATTGCAGAAGGTGAATAAAAGATTTACTTAATGAGGTGAACAGAAATGATGCTTTTATTTAAGGATAATCAGTGGGTTAGTTGGAAAGTACGGAACGATCGTTCGTGAAATGGAAAATACTCTGAAAATCTGATAAAGCTTTGCACAGATGCCTTGGGCACTGTGTCTAGTACGCGTCGATCGCATCATGTCGCTCTTTTCAGTTCTGAGCTCACAGTGAGAATGTAAAGATGGCTAGAAATTAGTGTCTCCCGCCACGTATGAGGGCCTAGCGAAAGATTTCGCCTGAATCTATGGATCCACATAACAGTCATGCAGTTCGTTCTACACGAAAATTCTCGGCCGCATTCTGCAGGGGCAACGAAGAGGCTCCTGCAGCGTTTTCCATGGGAAGTGTTTGATCACCACAATACAGCCCGTAATTGGCTACCCCTGAGGTTCATCTCTGCTCGATTTAACCGCTGGCTATGAAGACAATATTTTGACGCCGGCCGCGGTGGCAGAGCGGTTCTAGGCGCTTCAGTCCGGAACCGTGCGACTGCTACGGTCGCAGTTTCGAATCCTTCCTCGGACATGGATGTGTGTGATGTCCTTAGGTAAGTTAGGTTTAAGTAGTTCTATATTCTAGGGGACTGATGACCTCAGATGCTAAGTCCCATAGTGCTCAGAGCCATTTGAACCAAGATTATGACACAGACAACGAGGTGCAATCCAGAGTAGAAAATTGTTGAAAAGCACTGGCGGCTGTCTTCCATAACGAGAGAACTGAAAAGCTGGTACAACGCTACGACAGAGGTCTACGTCTGAGCGGCGACTGTGTAGAAAAGTAGCTGGAACGTGTTGCTAACCGTTTCAAATAAGACAGTTTTGATTTTCACTGCGGTTTCCATTTCACGACATATCGTTCCTCACTTTACGAATATCCCTCGCTATTAGAATAAAGGCACCGTGATTTACAATGGTCCTGTGGACATTACAAAAGGCGGCATATGGGTCTTATAGAGTTTATGATCACAACAGACGACAATGCATGGTCTGAACCGTTAGTCCCATTCTGGCCACGCGGCTGGCGATGAGTTCCTGTGGTAGGGCGTTCCATTATTCCATCAGCACAGTGGACAAAAGCTGCATGGTATTTGGTGCACGTCCACGTGCTGCAATGCACCCCCTCCAACGCATAAATGCTCAATGGGATTCAAGATGGGGGGAACAGTCAGGCCAATTCCTTCACCAAATATCCTCTCATTCCAAGAGCTCCTCCAAATGCACTGTTCATTGCATCGCTATCAAGAAAGAAGTCAGGGCCGAATGCTTCCCTGTAAAGAGGTACAAGGGGAAGGAGTACTGCATCACAGTAACGTTGACGGTTGAGCGGACCGTGTTAAGAGATTTGGAGGTTATTAGATCCATGTGTGATTATGCCCCCCGCACCATAACATCTAGACCACCAAAATGATAATTTTCGACAACCGAATATTAGTTGTCGTGTTTCCAACGGCGTCAAGTGATTAATAATACCCTTGGCGTAAGCCAAGCACTCCTTGGACATTTTCAAGTGATATGACTGCCAGTCGGCTGCTAGTACGCCCTTATACACACTAGCTGCTGGCTATGGCGGCTATGACGTCACTAGCACCCGCAGCATCGCTATATATGTGGGCATATGTTGACTCGGCATTCGATGCACCTGCTTCAAACTACACTATCACTGGAACCCATGCGATCCTGAGCTAAAGGGTATTATCGATAATTTTTGTTTCAGTCGCTTCTTTAATTACACAATCCCAAACGCCGATAGTGCATCCACGATGGGTGTTTAGTCACATTACATCAGGTGGGTGTTTTGCAAACTATGCTCAGCTAAAGCAGACTTGTCAGGGTTGTGTAAGCGATAAAATCTCTCATGTTCCTTTCAGCGTTGTTCCACAGTGCGTACTGTTTGTCCATAGCAAGACTGGAACTTGAAGATCCCCCGGTGTTCTGAGACACGCTGCGGCTTTAACTGGTCTCAATAATTTATGGATTTTTGTCGGAGGCCTAATGATCGATGTGATCTTGTACCGTTTCAGCGAGTGGCTCTTCTTGCACGGACGGAGCCACAGAACGGCAAAAACGTCATTATCTTTTCCTGATCCTCGTCGATTGGCTTATCGAGAGTCTTCCTTTAAATCACCTCATTTATTTCATGGACGTTTTAGCCGTTTCTCCTGAGGACAATGCGTAGGTGGCTCAGCTCGTGGGTCAAGTTTTCAGCGTCTGATATCATTCTTGCAGGATGCACCACTGTTTGCAAAACAGTGACCTCTGTGCCGGGTGATAATGGCAGATGACGTGCAAATACAGATCGGTGTGGGTGGGTTTCCTGTAGACACCGTGTCCAAGGCGTGCATCTCGTTTGCGCTGGATGGCGTCGAGCAAGGGCAGTGAATCATCTTTTTCTACCTCCGTGACAAATCGAATGTTTCTGTTAAGACCATTCAGCTGTTACAACACTCATCAAGTAACTAATATCTGAGGGTGCCTAAAGACGCACGTGTCGTCAACGTATCGAAAGAAGCAATTAGACTTCAATAGCGCTGTGTATAATGCTATAATCTCAAAACTTTCCATGAAGAGGTTTGCAACAGATGGAGCCAACGGACTACCCATTGCAACGCCATCCATCTCATTGTAATGCTGCCTGTACAGAAAATAAATGTATCTAAATAGCTCCATCACTTCACCTGCCAAGAACTGGCATGCTAGGTCCAATCAGTATTCGACAGGGACATTGGTAAAGTGCCATCAAATCAAAACTGACCATAATATCACACACTCTAAGTCGAAGATGGTTAATTCGGTTGGTAAGATCTCCTGAATATTTAATATGATGTTCTCAGTGTCCCCTGTGTGGAGCAAGAAGATCAGCCAAATACTTCACCAGCTTGGATGATGGGGAACTAATGGTGGATACAATGGGGGGGAATGACGTCGTTCCTTGTAGATCTTTGGTAAAGGGTAAGCGGTAGGTAGCCTAGGTGCCCGTGGGAGAAAATTTTTAACCTCATTGTCTTCCACCGAAGAGTACTTGAGTAGTTCAGATTTCTTTCTCATTATTCTCGACCTTAGGTCCCGTAGGTGTTTTCTATAAGTAGTCCAAATAAAACATATATATTTCTATACGAACAACACGAATATGTAATAAAAATCCGTTTGACCTATGGCAGCACCATCTAGCGGGCCAACCATAGCGCATCTGGTTTCTCGCTTCAAGCTACACAAGTTTCTTTCTTTGTAGTTTCTCCGTTTGACGCTATTTTCGCGAGATATTTGGCCCTGTCACGATCAGTGAACCACCATTGCATCCCCCTGTTCACAGAAATCTTGAAGATAGAAGTTGACAGTGGATATTGTAGCACAGACACAGTCCATTTGTTCAAAGATGTCACTAAACCGGCCCAAAGATGTAAACAATCATGCATAAACAGTGCCTATTAGACGGAGGGGTCCGACAGATGATCAGTTCCAGTCATTCCACCAGGAAGGAGGAACACGGGTCGTCAAGTTCATCTATGCCCAGACGGTCTATACTGCGGTTCGATCGCGTCCTCACTGCTGCTTTGTGCCAGGAATGGCTCTCAACATGGAATTGTCCAGGCTTCTCGGAGTGAACCAAGGCGGTGTTGTTCGTACATGGAGGAGATAGAGAGAGACAGGAACTGTCGATGACATGCCTCTTTCAGGCCGCTCAAAAATGGTTCAAATGGCGCCAAGCACTATGGGACTTAACATCTGAGGTCATCAGTCAACTAGACTTAGAACTACTTAAACTTAACTAACCTCAGGACATCACACACATCCACACCCAAGGTAGGAATCGAACCTGCGACCGTAGCAGCAGCGCGGTCCCGGACTGAAAAGCCTAGAACCGCTCGGCCACAGTGGCCGCCTCTCAGGCCGCCCATGGGCTACTACTTCAGTGGATGATAGCTACCTACAGATGATGGTTTGGAAGAAACCTGACAGCAACGCTACCATGTTGAATAATGCTTTTCGTGCAGCGATAGTACGTCGTGTTACGACTCAAACTGTGCGCAATAGGCTGCATGATGTGCAACTCTACTCCCGACGTCCATGGCGAGGTCCACCTTTGCAACCATGACACCATGCAGTGCGTTACAGGTGCAACAACATGCCGAATGTACTGCTCGGGATTGGTATCACGTTCTCTTCACCGATGAGTATCGCATATGCCTTCAATCAGATAATCGTCGGAGTCGTGTTTGGAGGCAACCCGGTGAGGCTGAATGCCTTAGACACACTGTCCAGCGAGTGCAGCAAGGTGGAGATTCCCTGCTGTTTTGGGGTGGCACTATGTATGGCTGACGTACGCCGCTGGTGGTCATGGAAGGCGTCGTAACAGCTGTACGATACGTGAATGGCATTGTCCGACCGATAGTGCAACCATATCGGCAGCATACCGGCGAGGAATTCGTCTTCATGGACGACAGTTCGCGCCCCCATGGTGCGCATCTTGTGACTGACTTCCTTCAGGATTACGACATCGCTCGACTAGAGTGGTCAGCATGTTCTCCAGACATGAAGCCTGTCGAACATGCCTGGGATAAATTTAAAAGGGATGTTTACGGTCGACGTGACCCACCAACAACTATAAGGGATTTACGCCGAATCGCCGTTGAAGAATGGGACAATCTGGACCAATAGTGCCTTGATGAACTAGTGGATAGATTACCACGACGAATACAGGCATGCATCAATGGAAGAGGAAGTGCTACTTGGTATTAGAGGTACCGGTGTGTACAAAAATCTGGATCACCACCTCTGAAGGTCCCCCTATATGGTGGTACAATATGCAATATATATATATATATATATATATATATATATATATACTGCTGGCGACCGTAAATGCAACGCCAAGAAAGACAAGAGGTAGCACAACATAATTTATTTTGTAGATAAGATGTTGACCAAGTATCAAATGATTACGTTTACAGACGTCTGTGACATGTGGTTCCTGCCAGAATCAGTAGCCAGAGTAGCGGCCATTGTTGGAGATCACCGCTGCCACACGTCTCGGCATTGAGTCAAAGAGACGTTGGATGTGTTCCTGGGGTACAGCAGCCGAAGCAGCTTCCACACGTTGCCAAAGATCATGTGGTGTGGCAGCTGAGGATGTAATCTGGGTCACTCGTTGAGCAACCATGGACCACATGTTTTCTATCGGCGAAAGATCAGGAGAGCGAGCCAGCCAGGGAAGCAATTCAATCTGGTTATTGACGGAGAACCTTTGGGCAATGCGTGTCACGTGTGGTCGCGCATTATCCTGTTGAAATATGGCTGTGGCCGAGCCATGAAGGTAAGGAAGGACAACTGGCTCCAGCACCTCGGATATGTAGCGCCGGCTATTTAAAGTACCGGCAATGCGTACTAGAGGCGTGCGAGAGTAATATCCAATACCGCTCCATACCATAATACCCGGTGCAAGACCAGTGTGGCCGTGCATAATGCAGCTGTCCAGCATCCTCTCTCCACGGTGTCTCCACACTCGAATCCGACCATCGTGGTGCTGCAGACAGAAGCGTGCCTCGTCAGTAAGGACAATGTCATTCCATTCTGCCGTCCACATCCGTCTGTCATCACACCATAGGCGACGGAGACGTCTGTGGTTCTGCGTCAATGGTAGACGAAGCAATGGACGTCTTGCGGACAGACCACACTGCTGTAAACGGCGTCGAGTGGTACGCGCAGACACAGGACGATGCGTTACAGGCGCAATGTGCTGTGCTATGGTTCGGGATGTCACTGAGCGATCCGTCACTGCCATGCGCACAATTTGCCTATCAGCACGTGCAGTGGTGCACCCAGGTGAATGCGACCGACCACGTCGGTCCGTCGTACCCTCCTGCATCCAACGGTCACATATCCGCATTACAGTTGTTTGGTTTCGTCCAACACGACTAGCGATTTCTCTGTATGATAATCCACAATCCCGGTAAGCCACTATCCTTCCTCTGTCGAACTCGGATACATGATCAAACGATGTTCGCTGTTATCTACAAGGCATAACTGATCGTCTTGTGAAACAACCACAAGGTAAACACACGTGCCGAACGTACACTCGTCGAAATCGCCAAGCCTTAAATGGCGCTATGAGGTGGCGCCACAGGCGCGCGTGATGTGCGTCTGCGCTGAAATTCTAATCAGTTGCATATCTCATCGCTGCAAACCCATAGTGTCAATTTCACTTGATTCGGATGCTTCCTTCAGGGTGTTGCATTTACGGTGGCCAGCAGTGTATAAGTTAAATTACAATAAATAGCAAAATTTACATAAGATAGAAAACCGGCAGTTTAGTAAGCGATTAAATGAAAACGTAGTAATGTGATTCTTAAATGAGTACCTACACAGTGTTCCAGAATTGCTGCGACAAACCTAAAGAGATTTCATAGAATGTGTTGAGGAACAAGTCGAGATTTGGAACTCGTGTTCGGAAGCATCATCCACCGTCGCTACAGAGAATGGAAGTTATAGACGCCTGCAATAAGGCGACGCCCACTGCAGCAATTTGTATAGTGTCTGACCATAGGCGGAACGTCTCGCCATGTTGTCCGTTGTACAGCTTTCGGGACTGATAGCCACGACCGCCATTGGAGAAGATGGAGCAAGCTGCCTTGTGTCCCACCTATGCGACACTCTCTTGCCTTGGTGGATGGCGGTTTCGGACACGGGTTCCCATCTGCAGTATATTTTTCTCCTTGAAGACTTAAAAATCTCCAGCGTTCTTCGACATACATAGCAAAAGTAAGCTGCAGTTGAAAATGCATGTCCGAAACCGTCATCCACTGATACAATAGAGCATCGCAATCACGTGAGACAAGACCTGTCCGCATTGCAGCTAGCTCCTTCTTCTCCACTGGCTATCTTAGCAATCAGTCGCTACTACTGAATAACAAACAACACGGAGAGGCTTTCCGCCTATGGTCCGTCACGTTTCAATGTCACATTTACTGCCGACGGGGTGGCCTAGTGGCAGGCACCAACGCCTATAACTTCGACTCTCTGTAGCATTGTTGGATAATGTTTCCGGACACGAGTTTCTAACCTGGATGTCTCTCTCAATACTCCCTCTACAACCCCATGAAGTTTGCCGTAACATTTATGAAGCAGACTGTATATTAAATTTGGTTGAAATTGGTCCAGGTTTTCCTGAGATTTTCTTTTATACTACCCCTTTTCACCTTAGTCCTTAGCTGTATGGTTGCTAGGGAAGCATTACTGCCGCAATCATTTGTTACAAAGTTACAATGATTGGCCCAGTTTGGCATTCCATTACTACATCTATAAATTAAACGAGTTGTCGGAGATTCTATCTACGAAAAATAATTTACGCACATTGCGCCTCTAGTGGCTGTATCACAATCTGCTAATCACAGTCCTCGTGCATGAACTCTAATGGGACAGGAAGTGTTCAGTATTAGGCTGCCTAGTCACCCCTTTCATAGCCTCACACCACCTAGCCAGGTATCGATGTGGCTAGCACGCAGGCCTGCAATTTTCGAAGGCGAAAGTTCACATCTGCATCGGATCATCCTGGTTTAGGTTTTCCGTGATTTCCCCAAATCGCTCAAGACAAATACGGTGGCTATTTCTTTGAAAAGACATGAATCATTTCCTTTCACATCCCTGAAATAATTTGAGCTTGTGCTCGATCTCTAATAACCTCGCTCTTCCACCAGCGTCACCCGTCCCCTATCACAGGTGGTCGGACCTAAGGCCACACTAATACAATGTCATCCAGCTCTAGGCTATGTTTAAAATTTCCAATCTCTAGCTTGTCAAGAAGTTAGCTTAAATTTCATTGGCCGAACGCAAAAAATTGTTAATAAGACAGTCGATAAGTAAAATACATCGAAACTGTATTAACAATTTGTGAAATGGAAAACTGTCTTTGTAGCCAGGTCCATCCCTGTAACCAATAAGAGTTGGAAACATATTACATGGGATGATTTATTCGAACTAGTTTATACAGCTTCCTCCAAAAATATTTACTATCACTCCTGAAACAGCCAGTACACAACAATCTGAAGTGACACTACAAAGCTACATGCGACCGCCGGTTACTCCCACATGAGACCAGTTTTTAGCGATGTCTGGGACAACAAACACTGGGCAGGCACACTACAACTTAATACATTTAGTGGCCTGTCGTTTGGGTAGGTAATGGTTGTGAGCTGTTGCATTTTGCCCTATATAAATCCAGTAATAATAATCCAGTCTACTGAATAGTCTACGAACAATTTTGAAGCACAAATAAGGAACATCAAATAAGAAAATGGGAATGGCTGCGTGGATAATGGTGTATCCTAACAAAGATTTGGACTCTACTCCAGTTTTATTGGAGTCAACAGACACGTTCCCTCTATTGGCGGTTGTACTGAAACTAAAATTCCAATAAATTAACACTATTTTATCATGACAGTGCAAGCAAACAGTAAGTCCCAATGCAGGTAATGTTTTACATGAGCAGCGGCATGGTCCAGTACTCTACATTAGCTAATATCGGTTAATTTCCCAGATTTATCTAGTTCCCGCGTTCTATTGAGTCACACATAAAGACCTACAGAATTACTCACGTTAAGTCACGACGAATAACATTGTTGTCTACAACTGCAATTTTCCTTCACTAAAAGTGGGCAAGTTCAAACTGTCTATAGTGTTACCAGAATGGAACGGTCACCAGCCCCATTAGGCACATTATTTAAAAATATTAATTTCAAGAAAATTGAATATTAGTTGATGTAGTGACTTTCATTAAGACTCTCTTTGAATAGCACACTGGATATACACGAATATAGGGTAATCTAAGGTGTGGGTAGAAGTAGTTGCCATTAATGCCCAAACCAGTAATCATAGAAAGCAACGGCTCTTACCTACACAGTTCCTACCCCAGCTTAGGACACCAACAAAAGACCTTTAACTCTTGTTGCTCTCTTCCCTCTCAACTTGGTCGTATGAGCACAAGTCTCGTTAGCTCTTATATTTTGTACCACTATTCGAGAATACTTTTAGCTTTTTAGAATATTATTGGTATCAAGCAAGTAAGACACAATTTTATATTATATTTGTTTGTTTCAATATTACACAGATTAATTTTCGATACAACTGAAGTCACGACTTCTTGATTATTAGTTGTCGGAAGTACAGGGAACTAAACATGTTTAAAATTTACTCCTAAATCGCCCTAACCTACTTCTGTAGTCAAAAGATACACTACAGTCCTGGGATTTCTTACTAACACATGATAAACGACAATAATATAAACTATTTGTTCAAAGGCAAATTTGAGTGTAATTCTAACAGACTTCCAGTTTCGGCACACAGTCATTGCCGCGTGACGTTTTTGTTTGCGAAAAGTTTGTAGTCATGAATATTTCGTATCATAAACGACAAGCCTACGTATAAACTTCAATAACACTAGCTCCGTTATACGTCGTTCGTCTCTAACCACCCAACATTTGGTCCTGTCACGGGAAAAGTCACATAGAACACTTGCCTGCCCAGACACAAGGTAATGGTACCCTCTGGGAAGTTTTTGAGTTTTGACCATGCATGTGTCTAATGGGGCAACGGTCTTGCCATAGTGGATACACCGGTTCCCGTGAGATCACAGAAGTTAAGCGCTGTCGGGCGTGGTCGGCACTTGGATGGGTGACAATCCAGGTCGCCATGCGCTGTTGCCATTTTTCGGGGTGCACTAAACCTCATGATGCCAATTGAGGAGCTACTCGACCGAACAGTGGCGACTTCGGTCAAGAATACCATCATAACGACTGGGAGAGCAGTGTGCCGACCCCACGCCCCTCCTATCCACATCCTGCTGTCAGTGTGACACGGCGGTTGGATAGTCTCGGTAGGCCACTCGCGACCTGACGACGGAGTGCTGTATGTGTCTAATGGATGAAGGTATTGCACGGAAATTTTCAATATACTTTAATTAATAGAAGAACTAAACAGGCTCTTACTATAGCGACAATGAAAGTAGTAAAGTTCAAATATTAATGAAAAATGGAACGGTCGCCAGCCCCATTAGGCACATTATTTAAAAATATTAATTTCAAGAAAATTGAATATTAGTTGACGTAGTGACTTTCATTAAGACTCTCTTTGAATAGCACACTGGATATACACGAATACAGGGTAATCTAAGGTGTGGGTAGAAGTAGTTGCCATTAATACCCAAACCAGTAATCATAGAAAGCAAAATTGTAGCCCATGCATAATAATAATAATAACAGCTACAATCCTGATCATTACGTAACTCAGTACTGAGATGTTTCTGCAGGAAGCACTAAACTAAAGTTGGACATGGAAAGATTTCTGGCCTAACTGACATATAAATACTACAAATTAAAGTAAATTATACCACAATTACACAGTTTATACTGCCATTTACTGAAATGTATCAGATTTCTTTAGTAGCAATAATATTGGAATTATCTTTCTAATACGAAAAGAATATGGTGGTGACCCATAAACTGATACTGTATCACCAGTCAAACTCTATGATTATTTCAATGGTAAGATTCAGTTCAACTAAATTTAATTCTTAGCTCTACTTGGTGTAGTTTATGTTTTCAGCCTTCAAAGCAAATTACTCAGCACTGAACTCGATTAACCTCAAAAAATTATTCATGATAGCAATGAAGTCTAAATCATTTTTCAAATAAGTTTAACTTGTTTGTCTTCTTCATCATCTTAGCAGATATCTTAGCAGATATTTAAGACTGAACATTTATACAGTCTGTCACTGAATTTAAGTACTTTTAATATACTGAAATAATTCATTAGATCGTTAGAAACAGGATTCTCGGTTTTCTGAACACTTAGGAGGGGATCCTGCATGGGTTCATGATTAGGATAAAAGTTATGGTTCTAAACACAGGTTTATAGCACACAGATTATTATTGAAAACACTCACACAAATTGACTGGTCCACGCTCTACTACATATCGGAAGTTGGTGGAGCAGTGGCGAAGTAGTGGTGGCAAGCGACGTGGCGGTTAACTGCACTCATGGCTTTTGATGTTTGAATGCCTTACACAATTTCTTCTTGGCGCCGGGTTTTAGTGAGTTACTGTCATTACTTGCTGCCGAGAGGACCATGCAAGAGTCAAATCCACATCCGAGGCCAGATTCTTTTCAAATCTGCTTCCAGTTGCCTCCATTGGTAACATCGATGTGTACCGTGCAACGGCTAGCCACTGAATGCGAACCGTTCCCATCAAGGAGCCACCCAGTGCGACCGTCAAAACCACCTTTGACATTGCGCCAAATCACATCCGTTGCGGTGGGACTTCCCTACATCTTTTATGTTATGCAATACACGTGTCCTAAGCATGAACCAGCATCCAATATACCATGTTTTCTTTATAAACATACATGTACTATAAAATTTCATTATTTTAAACATTATTTAGTCTTTTTTCATAGATACATTACGAACTTTAAAGTTCCTGTCACAAATCAATGACCTTAGGTAACAAAAAACAAACACTTCAAAGTCACTATATAGTATAAACCTAATTCTAATCGATATAGCTGTTACAATATGAAGGTCAACTTTGTTTTCTTTTTTTTTAATGGGATGCTATAGTTAGGTACTTATTTTTTGATAGCGGCTATCGAGATGGATCCAATGATGTTGAAGTTCAACGATGGTCAAAATGGTGGCATGAACGCCCATTTACAGAAGGTGCTCGAAATGCTGACCATTGGTATCAAGGCAGTGTTGCAATCTTCTTAGAACGGATTGAGTGGTATTCCTTAACACTTCAGCACTTATTGAAGCACATGCTTCGACAATTCTCCCTCGTATATCGTGCAAATGGTAAGTATCCGCCGAATTCGGCGTATCCATCTAACGTACCACTGAAATGTAATCACCATTCGACGGCTTCACAATCTAACAGTAACAGGAACGATAAGACTAATATCGTCGAATCAAGCGAATATGAATGATGTATTCCTTCGAAGCACACGCCGATATGCTTCTCATATACGGAGAATGCCAACGAGATTCAGTGAGAGCTAGAGACTTATACGCTGAAAGATATTCTCATCACACTCATCCTACACATTGTACATTTAAATATATCTATGGTAAACTGAGAATAACTGGATCCTTAACGCATCGGAAACGTATGCGGCAAAGGAAAGTTACTAACGAGGAAACGAAAATTGGTACACTTGCCCCTGTGGTTCGAGATCGTTGTGTTAGTTTGCGTCTTATCGCAAGCGAATCTGGCACGATACAGAGTACTGTTGTTCTTGTTCTACATCGCCATAAATATCATCCTTACCATATCAGATTCCACCAAGAATTAACTGGTACGAATTGCGTGCGTCGTACTGAATTCTGCCCATGGACTCAACTTCAGATTCAGAGGGATGACACATTAATTAATTTAATTTTATTTACTGACGAGGATACGTTCACGAACCATGGAAATATTAATTTGTATAACGTGCATTATTGGGCAAATGAAAATCCGTGTTGGGTGCGGCAAGCTGGACACCGAAAACCATGGTCGGTGAATGTATGGTGTGGGATTCTGGAGGACAGAATTAAAGGTCCCTATTTCATTGAAGGAAGCCTTAATGGTAGGAAGTACACCACATTCCTGCAATAGACGTTAGGTCTGTTGTTGGAAGAAATACCTTTAGGAACAAGGAACAGAATGTGGCATCAGCACGATCGGTGTCCGGCACATTTTTTGCTGACGGCTAGAAATGAGTTGCAAAGACAATTCCCAGATCGTTGGATCGGTCGCGGAGGAGATGTGTTGTGGCCGGCCCGTTCGCCAGACTTGGAGTTTTTCTTGTGGGGATTCGTAAATAACATTGTTTATAAAGATGTTCCAACTACACCTGAAGGTGTGCGAGAGAGAATTGTCAGAGCATATGCTTCGATAAGTGGCGATGTGATAAGGAATACCACTCAATCCATGATAAGAAGATTGTAGCACTGCATTGATACCAACAGACATCACTTCGAACACTTTCTGTAAATGGACGTCCGTGCCACCTTTGTGACCTTCGTTGACCTTAAAAGACATTACTATTACACATAATTCGATCCGCCAAGTTAGCCACTATCAAAAAATAAGTACCAAACTATAGCATCCCATTCAAAAAACGAAGTTGACATTCATATCTCTGAAGCGACCCCACCTAGCAACAGAAAAGCCAAAGTCACATTCCGGGCCTCTTGTCCCAGGCAACTTATGTCCCACAGACTTTCCAGCTCCTATCATACTTTCGGAGCTATTCTGGGTGGCAGTAGTTAGTGACACCCTGTATAATGTATTGTTAGATGCACTCAAGATCTCGCCATGTGAGCATATTGCCTCCTATCGCTTGGCCATGCAGCGTATTTAATGACGCGGGATTTCCTAAAAGCAGCTGCGCAGCCGTCCATGGATCGTGTGTTCCTGTGACAGTAAGAGGTATTCTCAATGAGTAATGCAACACATATGTTTTCTCGGCAATTTTCGGTTGAAGAAATGCTGAAATAGTTGTGGGACAGCGCTTCACTCCCTATACATTCATAAAGTTCCGATAGGTGGTGGCGCTAACGTAGCCTTCAAAATGACGTCTGTAACGGAGGTACCTAACAAGCAGAGAGCTGTCACTGAGTTTCTTCTGGTGAAAAACCAGGGCATCGCAGATATTTTTAGGTACCTGAAGACTGTCTACGGATACCTGGGAACCAACCAAAGTACGGTAAGTACTTGGGCGAGGGATCTGTCTTCATCACTACGAGGTAGCACAAGCCTTTGCCGCGTGCCAACCGGCCGCACGCAGCTGTGGCTCCTGCTATTTAGGAACGTACGGACACTCTCATTCGAGTTGATCGACGGACCGCAATCGAACACTTCGCTGCTCAACATCACGTAATGCTACACATGGTTCCACGAGCTGGGGTTCGAGAAGGTGGGTGCCCGCTCGGTTCTTCGCTTTCTAACAGAAGACCTTCAAGAGGAACAAAAGAGCATCTGTGCGGAACTGCTTGCGCGAAACGAGGGTTGTATTGTCAATTTTTTGTGGAACATTGTCACAGGCGATGAACTTCGAACTGGAAACAAGACAGTGGCGCCACACACACCTGTATTATGTTCTCCCTCACTGCGCAACAGTCAACTCTGTAGTGTATCGTACTACCCGCAAGAAATTGAAAAAAACGTGTTCAGCGCGTCCGTCACCACGAAAATGCAAACGAACTTGTATTTCTCCATGACAACGCAAGGTCTCACACCAGTCAGCGCACCCAAGAGGAGCCCACAAAGCTCCCTTGGACTGTTCTTCCTCATCCAACCTATATCCCGAATCACGCACCGACTTCCATCTGTTTGGCCCAAAAGGATTCACTCCACGGGTAGCATTTCGTGGTTGAGAGGAAAGTTACTGGTGCAGGAACACGTTATGTCCGACGTCGAACAGTAGATTGCTAGCATGCGGCCATACGGGTCTGCCTATTAAGGTAGCGTAAGGCCATCGCACCGAACGGAGATTGCGTTCAAAAACACTGCCTTTTAGCCAAAGGTGTGAGGAATAATATGACGTACTGAAATCCTGAAAAAAAGACGACATGACAATCAGAAAAAAAGTGTGGCATTGATTATTGAATGACTCTCATACAACTCACCCACTTTACAGTGCCACCTCCATAAGCAGCTATATGACGTTCTATCCAGTGTCTGCTCTCCCCGATCGACTAATAAATACAGGCTGTTTCCGTGAGAGCGTGCAAGAATGTAGCAGGTGATAGAGAATTCTCAACTTAACAATTTGAGGTAGGAACCTGGGGTCGGAGAAGCTAACTTAAGGAGATGATGATGATGATGCTGAGGTCCCTATACTCCGAGGAGCGAGTGGGACGATGCGGGAGACCCGCACCGCTGACTAGGCAAGATCCTAACGGAGGTGGTTTGCCATTGCCTTCCCCGGACCGTAACGGGAATGAATAATGCTGATGAAGACAACACAACACCCAGTCATCCCGAGGCAAGGAAAATCCCATACCCCGCCGGGAATGAAACCCGGGACCCCTTCGCGGGAAGCGAGAACGCTACCGCAAGATCACGAGCTGCGGACTTATGGAAGATAGAAAGGTAACTTGTCCACCACTTTGTGTAGCATTACTGTTTTCTAGCTTATTTACAACTAACATTCGTACAAGTTTACACGCACCGTGCTGTTTATTTACATGTACATTCTTTATTTCCTCAACGAAACAAAGCGGACGAACCTGGTTACTTGAAAGTCATGATAAGGGCTTTGTTTATTTTACATTCCCATATGGTGGCTCTCAAAAAATTGGCTCTGAGCGCTATGGGACTTGACATCTGAGGTTATCAGTTCCTTAGAACTTAGAACTACTTAAACCTAACCAACCAAAGGACATCACACACATCCATGCCCCTGGCAGGATTCGAACCTGCGACCGTAGCAGTCGCGCGATTCCGGACTGAAGCGCCAAGAACCACTCGGCCACCGTGGCCGGCTAAGGTGGTTCTGTTATATCTACATTGCTCATGATAGAAAGTGCTATGAATCAACGACAGATTCATTCATTACTCACTTCAGTGTTATTCACACACATACAGAACAATACGATGGGACAGTATCGGCACGTTTCGCAGGACTCACTGACATGAACGTTGTGTATGGCTGAGTACGTTGCAATGCTCTCTTTGCTGAAAGGCTGTACAGGGAATGATTTCCTAACATCATTTTCTCTCGATTGACGAATGCAACTGACTGGTTCATTGGAAAGAAGAAAGGAGGAATCTGGCGACATGAGGATCACTCGCCCACCGGTTTTGAGGGGGAGGTGCAGGAACGTGTTGCTGCGGATACCAAAAGAACTCGTTGTATTGCATGTGAAATGGGTGCTGCACATTCTAACGTGTGGCGAGTACTCCATGAACCAAAATTACAGCCATATCACCCACAACGAGATCATGCAATGCTCGTGACTTACTTTGCACGAAGAGTGGCATTGTGTAAGTGGTTCCTCCGTGAAAGGATGCGTCGACCAGATTTCCTTCAAATTGTAAATCGTTTCCTAACGATGTCTTATTGAATCGTGATGGTATTTCGAAAAGCAGGAATAGCCAAGTGTGGAATGAGGTAAACGCTCACGCGTTAGGTACGTTTTGCTGTGAGTATCATGGCAGCCATAGTAAGCGAAAATGTCATTGGACCACATCTTCTACCTGGGAGTCTGAATTGCCACCTGTACTTGAGGTTCGTGCAAAGAGCTGTACCTGAGTTGATGGAGAACCTACCCTTGGCTGCTCATGAGAGGACGTGCTTACGTGACTGTGCACCGCCTCATTTAAGTGTGAATATCCGCAACAATTTCTAAACGCTATATTTCCTGTTCGTTGGATTGGAAGGGTAGGTCCTCTTCCATAGCCTGCGAGGTAACCCGATCTGAATCCTCTTGATTATTTCCTATGGGGGTATCTAAAGTAACTTGCGTATGAGACCCAATCAATACAGAGATGGAATTTGTTGTCGAAATTGCAGCTGCCTGTGATGTGATTCGAAACACACCAGAGATATTCGTCAGGGTACGTCAGAATCTTGTTCGCCGGTGCCATACATGCACTGAGGTTGACGGCCGTCAGTTTCAGCGCATTTTGTAAATTACAGTGCCGGCCAGTGTGGCCGAACGGTTCTAGGCGCTTCAGTCAGGAACCGCGCGAACGCTACGGTCGCAGGTTCGAATCCAGCCTCGGGTATGGATGTGAGTAATGCCCTTAGGTTGGTTAGGTTTAGGTAGTTATAAGTTCTAGGTGACTCATGACCTCAGATGTTAAGTCCCATAGTGCACAGAGCCATTTCAACCATTTTTTGTAAGTTCAGTACAAATATACGTTCACTACGTTCATTCTATCAAAGATGGTATTTGCCGTTATGTATAACTAATGTAAATAAAAAAAAACTAAACAGTAATGTAATTTTATTCCTGTTCTCTCCTTCAGCTGGCTTCTCCGACACCAGGTTCCCTATCTCAAACTGTTCAATGGAGCGTCCCCTATGTGCTGCTATATTTTTGCACGCTCTTTCGGAAATCGCCTTTATAAGACCTTTCGCTTGAATCATTACAACGTGAGAGATTTCGAGAGATTGCGGTGCATACGTGTAGACGACACTGCATACGACTGACAAACGGTCTGCAGTTCTGGACTCGTTGGATAGAAATAGTCTTTTTTCGCATTGCGGTCCTACAACAAGGCGGAGCGATAAATAGTCGGCACATAATTGTATGTGCAGATGCGGGTTAGCCCGACTGGCTGCCCTGCGCTCGACGCTGATAAGAGCGTTCCCTCCCCCTCCCCCCACCCCCGCCCACACTCTCATCCCCCGACCCCTCCCACCGACGCAGGTGCTGACGCTGCGCCCCTCCCCTTCCCCAAGCCTCGCGAAACCGCCCCTCTCTAATGACGGCGCTAAGCACGCTGACCTTGGCACCACTCACGGCTTAGAGTGCATCTCGGCGTCTGCGCAGCCTCGTGTGGCTTTGCCGTACTCTGCACCACGCGTCGCTGTGTTTAACACAGTCGCCCTCTGGCCATGCGATTACTGACGAGGTCACAGGCTCTGTAGCTAGCATGCGTGTACTCCCGTATGCTACAACAGAGTCCGTCTCTTCTTCAGAAAACACATTTCAACTGAAAACGAAACGTTCCTAGATCTCCGGAAAACGATTGTCACAATGTCACACTGCAACCATTTCACGGAAATATTTCAAAGATACTTGAGTGTATCGTAAACATTTTAATAAAACAACCCAGTACCTTGTCCTGGAAGGTGAGTGTTCATTGGAGACAATGGTATCTACATCGACATCTACATCCATACTCCGCAAGCCACCTGACGTTGTGGGGCGGAGGGTACCTTGAGTACCTCTATCGGTTCTTCCTTCTATTCCAGTCTCGTATTGTTCGTGGAAAGAAGGATTGTCGGAAAGCTTCTGTGTGGGCTCTAATCTCTCTGATTTTATCCTCATGGTCTCTTCGCAATAAATACGTAGGAGGGAGCAATATACTGCTTGACTCTTCGGTGAAGGTATGTTCTCGAAACTTCAACAAAAGCCAGAACCGAGCTACTGAGCGTCTCTACTGCAGAGTCTTCCACTGGAGTTTATCTATCGTCTCCGTGACTCTTTCGTGATTACTAAATGATCCTGTAACGAAGCGCGCTGCTCTCCGTTGGATCTTCCCTATCTCTTCTATCAACCCTATCTGGTACTGCTGAGCAGTATTCAAGCAGTGGGGGAACAAGCGTAGTGTAACCTCCTTCCTTTGTTTTCGGATTGCATATCCTTAGGATTCTTCCAATGAATCTCAGTCTGGCATCTGCTTTACCGACGATCAACTTTATATGATCATTCCATTTTAAATCACTCCTAATGCGTACTTTCTGATAATTGAAAGAATTAACTGCTTCCACTAGCTGACCTGCTATATTGTAACTAAATGATAAGGGATCTTTCGTTCTATGTATTCGCAGCACATTACGCTTGTCTACATTGAGATTCAGTTGGCATTCCCTGCACCATGCGTCAATTCTCTGCTGATTCTCCTGCATTTCAGTAAAATTTTCCATTGTTACAACCTCTCGATATACCACAGCATCATCCGCAAAAAATCCCCAGTGAACTTTCGATGTCATCCACAAGTTCATTTATGTATATTGTGAATAGCAACGGTCCTACGACACCTGAAATCACTCTTACTTCGGAAGACTTCTCTCCATTGAGAATGACATGCTGCGTTCTGTTACCTAGGAACTCTTCAATCCAATCACACAATTGGTCTGATAGTTCATATGCTCTTACTTTGTTCATTAAACGACTGTGGGGAAGTGTATCGAACGCCTTGCGGAAGTCAAGAAACACGGTATCTACCTGTGAACCCGTGTCTATGGCCCTCTGAGTCTCGTGGACGAATAGCGCGAGCTGGGTTTCACACGACCGTCTTTTTCGAAACCCATGCTGATTCCTACAGAGTAGAATTCTGGTCTCCTGAAAAGTCATTATGCTCGAACATAATACGTGTTCCAAAATTCTACAACTGATCGACGTTGGAGATATAGGTCTATGGTTCTGCACATCTGTTCGACGTCCCTTCTTGAAAACGGGGATGAACCGTGCCCTTTTTTAATCCTTTGGAACGGTACGCTCTTCTATAGACCTACGGTACACCGGTGCAAGAAGGGGGGCAAGTTCCTTCGCATACTCTGTGTAAAATCGAACTGGTATCTAATCAGGTCCAGCGGCCTTTCCTCTTTTGAGCGATTTTAATTGTTTCTCTCTCCCTCTGTCGTCTATTTCGATATATACCATTTTGTCATCTGTGCGAAAATCTAGAGAAGGAACTACAGTTCAGTCTTCCTCAGTGAAACAGCTTTGGAAAAAGACATTTAGTATTTCGTCCTTTAGTCTGTCATCATCTGTTTCAGTACCATTTTGGTCACAGAGTGTCTGGACATATTGTTTTGATCTACCTACCGCTTTGACATAAGACCAAAATTTCTTAGGATTTTCTGCCAAGTTAGTACATAGAACTTTGCTTTCGAATTCATTGAACGCCTCTCGCATAGCCCTCCTCACACTACATTTCTCTACGTTTATGTTTGCTGTGAAGTTCCCTTTGCTTCCGCAGCAGTTTTCTAACTCGGTTGTTGTACCACGGTGGCTCTTTTCCATCTCTTATTATCTTGCTTGGCACATACTCATCAAACGCATATTGTACGACGGCTTTGTTGTCCACTGATCCACAACACTATCTGTACTTGAGACAAAATTTTTGTGTTGAGCCATCAGGAACTCTGTAATCTGCTTTTTGTCACTTTTGATAAAGTGAAAAATTTTCCTGCCTTTCTTAATATCTCTATTTACGGCTGAAATCATCGATGCAGTAACCGCTTTATGATCGCTGATTCTCTGTTCTGCGTTAACTGTTTCAAATAGTTCGAGTCTGTTGGTCACTAGGAGGTCTAATATGCTATCTGCACGAGTCGGTTCTCTGTTTAACCGCTCAAGATAGTTTTCAGATAAAGCACATAAAAAAATTTCACTGGATTCTTTGTCCCTGCCACCCGTTATGAACGTTTGAGTCTCCCAGTTAATATCCGGCAAATTAAAATCTCCACCCAGAACTATAACATGGTGGGGAAACCTACTCGAAATATTTTCCAAAGTATCCTTCAGGTGCTCAGCCACAACAGCTGCTGAGCCAGGGGGCCTACAGAGACATCCAATTACCATGTCTGAGCATGCTTTAACCGTGACCTTCACCCAAATTATTTCACATTTCGGATCGCCGTCAATTTCCTTCGATACTATTGCACTTCTTATCGCTATAAACACGCCTCCCCATTCACTGTCCAGCCTGTCTCTGCGGTATACATTCCAATCTGAGTTTAGGATTTCATTACTGTTAACGTCTGGTTTCAGCCAACTTTCTGTCCCTAGTACTATATGGGTACTGTGACCGTTTATTAATGAGAGCAGTTCTGGGACCTTTCTATAGACGCTCCTGCAGTTTACTATTAGCACATTAATATTGTTATTCCCTGTTGCATTTTGCCTACTCCTACCGTGCCGCGTCTCTGGAGGCGTCATGTCGAGCCTAGGGAGGGAATTCTCTAACCTAAAAAACCCCCATGTGCACTCCACACGTACTTCGCTACCCTTGTAGCCGCTTCCGGCATGTAGTGCACGCCTGACATAATCAGGGGGCCCTACATATCTCCATCCGATAGCGGAGGTCGAGAAATTTGCACCCCAGATCTCCGCTTCTGGTTTAAGCCTTCTACTCGGCTCCAAACCAGAGGACCGCGATCGGTTCTGGGAACGATACTACAAATAGTTAGCTCCAATTCCACCCCGCGAGCGAGGCTTTCCGCCTTCACCAATTCCGCTAACCGCCTGTACGAACTGAGGATGATCTCTGAACCCAGACGGCAGGAGTCGTTGGTGCCGACATGAGCAACAATTTGCAGTCGGGTGCACCCAGTGCTCTCTATCCTAACGGAAGTGTAATAGTGCCGCTCTTTTTCTCTAAGTACAAATGAGATCTGAGAGGTTGAGCAGCAGTCTACGGCTAGTATCTGATGACGATGTAGTGTCATAGTGAGCACACTCAGTCTGTAAACAGTGCTATTCTCTTTCTGTTTACTGGCTTATGATTGTCTAACCATACGTTGCATAACATTGCACGTAAAAGTTTGCCTCGATTGGGAACATACCGCAGAACATTGAATCGCATGGATGTAGAAGAGCTTGGAAATTCTATAGAGGCCCGACAAGGCTATAACATCTCCAAACCACGCAGCAGCTGCGAACAAAGCTGTCGGACGAGCAAGGAAGACAGCCTGGTTTGTGCGATATTTCACGGCCCGAGTTATTCTGATGGACATGCATGCACGTCCAAAGGACTTTGCATAGTAATCAGGATAACACGGGTGCTGAAATATCACATGTATGTGCCAATACCGGGTAAGCAACTTTCAAGTACAGCCTCTGTCCTGTACGGGAATGTTCGTAATGCACGTACGAGTTGCGGTCATAGATGCATGGTTGACGACATATGGACGTCTAATTCTGGCTGGGAGTCGTGCACGGGTAGCCACATGGCAAGGCGATCGCTCGCGATAAGGGAAAAATCCGGGCTCTAATCCCGGTCCGGCAAATATTTTCATTGACATCATCCCATTTACAGTCATTCGCAGTTGCGAATTCAGTTGATTTGTTAGCCTGTTTTGTTGTCACTGATTCAGGCCTCAGCCTTCAGCTGCGGTGAGAGTCGAACGCAGCTGCAGCATTCCATAGACGCTGATGTTTCTGAAACTGCTTTTGCGCTAGTATTCCTAAAATGATATTTTTTCCGTAGTTTCTTGACTGCCAGAGCTATGACCAAGAACCATGAGCTGCACGTGTACGTGGGTGTATTCCACCTAAGGCTAACGTATCGCACGTTTTCCCTAACTGAACATTCATCTAAATGAGTGTGGACATATCTCAGTGAGAGAACACATTAAGAAAAGTATAAGAACTCTCTCCTTCAGAGTCAAAATGGCGTGGCCGGTCTTTTCATTGACGAGCGTGAGCCCACAGCTCGTCGCGCTTATTTTCAGTTGGGATCATAACGAGGAGTTATGAAACTTTGTAATAGGTAAGATTTTCCATCCCAAATCTGCGTCGTTGCGCGTATTCAAAACATATTGTACAGTACGCTACGGTGCTGGGGGGCTAAAACTATTAACAGTATGACTCCACCGACATTGTGGCCAAATTTACGCTATATTTTAGGTATGTGCAACAACACTAAGCTGTTTTTCCGTATTTTGTGACAACGCCACTGTGGCTTCATTACATTAGGACATGTTGTAAACTGATACGGAGGTCGTTATTGCAGACCAAACCCCGAAGTCTAACGACGAAAAGGGTTGTGATCATTTATGGAAATAAAACTTCGTTGATTTCTACTAATTATCGACTATGCCGCAGCTTGTGAAAAAAATCTGTGTTTGGAAACTAGTGTAAGCCAAAAAGTTTTGTGATTATATATGGAAAAAAAAGAAATTCATTCTTTACTTCGTGGATCTCTGACCTAATCCTCGACCGTGTTGCAGCTTGTGAAAAAGTCTGTGACCGGAAACTATGTCGACTTCTACAACGTTTGACTTTTCTTAGAGCTATCGCCTTCCACTAAATTTAAGCTCAAATGGTTCAAATGGCTCAGAGCACTATGGGATTTATCATCTGAGGTCATCAGTCCTCTAGACTTAGAAATTATTGAACCTATCTAACCTAAGGACATCACACACATCCATGCCCGAGGGAGGATTCGAACCTGTGACCGTAGCGGTCGCGCGGTTGCGGACTAATGCGCCTAGAAAGGATCGGCCTCAACTGCCGGAAACTAAATTTAAATGGCAGGAGACACGGCTGCTTTATGTTCTTCCGTCGGTGCCTCGTAATTTAAGAACCACGATGAAAGCGGCGTCGAGGGGCAATACAAGTAATATTGCATCTTCTCCAGCATCCTTGCATTTAGGCAGCATCAGTATAACAGGTACCCAAGGCTTACTAGAGATCAGGAAACACCTCATTACTGACTACGTTTTACGGACAGCAGGTTGAAGACTCGAGTGAGGTAGCGATAGAAATTTGTATGCGGGGTAAGCTCCATGACATGTTGAAAACAGTTGTGTTTTACGATTACGAAGAAAATAGAGGGGATATACGTGTCAAATACTTCATAATCAATCTAGTGTCATAGCCGTCAGAAGTGTTCATAGCAGTACTATTTCGAATAATGGAAAAGAATGGTGTCAGAATAAGAGTAGGAGGGAAATTCTTTCGCTTTATGAGAGATAAAGACACACTAAAACTGTTTTAGAACTATATCTATTAACAGGGTGTAGATTTAGCAAATACAAGAAAACGTACATTGCAAGCTTCCACGTGGATAAAAAGATTTTAATAACGTTGAACGAAATAAGATGAGTTTACTTCTGAGGTTATGGATAACTACAGCGATGGGTAATTCATGTTCTGTATTGAATGTACAGTGGAGTAGTTAACTCAATGGCTCAGAAACCAACTTCAGGAAACGGGGAAGTTACGGTTTCTCGTTGACAACACTGAGTTTTAATTTCTATGTTGAGGAGGCAATGTTCGAGCGGTCTGTTATGGGCAGAATTTCAACGTGATTAGATTCGTTGATAACATAGTAGTTGTCATTGAAAACGAGCAGGAATTGAATACCTTAATGAAATGGAACTTGTGCTAGTTGATGACAGCAGCAAACATATAGACGAAAGGGGCATTGGGGTATTGAAGTGAGCGGACTGACTTGCGGATGTGCTAAATATTAAACTAGGACGAAAGACTTATAGTTATGGAAGTATGGTTCTGCCTTGAACTAACATAAGTTTTTCTTCTTTACCACCCATTTATATTGCCGTCATGTTTCACTATTGTCAGTAGGTTCACTTATTTATGTCAAATAACATGTATAAAATGTTTTGTAGGATAATATTTACAGCTTAGAGACGGTCCATGACGTTGTTGACTATATGTATTGATGTTTATGCGGATGTCTTTCGTTTGTAGTACTTCTCATATTTCGCTGGCCTAAATTCAAACTATTAGTTTTTCCCTCAGATTTTCTAGTGTAGGATTACAGATCTGTTGGTATCTGTCTCTTTACTATCAACATTGTTTAGTTATTTGGTTCTTTGTTCATAGTTTGTTAGGGTAATGGCATAGTTTTCGTAAATGTTGTAAAGATTTATTTTCAATCGGTTTTGCAAATTTATGAGTGGACATTTCATGTCACTATGCAAAGTTACTCCCAGATACTCATTCGACTACTGAAGGCACTAACTACGGATAGGCATGGTTAGCAAATAAATATTTTGATAGAGAACAAACAATGTATTTACCTTAATAGTGTTCAAAAGTCATAATATATTCATGATATCCAGTATTACAAATTTACTCTTTCTGATGGACACACGTCCAGATCGTCTGCTCTTAAAATTCTGCCATTTCTCTCCCCACATCCACCACTGCTGGCGGCTCACCTCCAACTGCACAGCGCAACGCACTGTTCACAGCCAACTGCCCAACACTACAATAGCAAACAACAATGCAAACCAGCCACAGACTGCACACAGCGCAGCCAGTGATTTTCATACAGAGCGCTACGTGGCGTTACCAATATAAAAACCTAAACAGCCTATTTACATATTTCTATTCTTTTGTAAAGCCTGTACTACTACAAATGTTATCTGTATTGTTATGTTCTTTAATGATATATTTTGTACCTTTGTAATTGTATTCTCATGTCACTAAATTGTAACTGACACCAGTTCATCAAATTAACTAACTTATAAGCATTCATTTCACTGCACAGTGGAGAGAGAAATGGCAGAATTTGGAGAGCGGACGATCTGAACGTGTGTCCATCAGAATGAGTAAATTTGTAATACTGGATATCATGAACTGATATATATATATATATATATATATATATATATATATATATTGTTTGTTCTCTGTCAGAATCTTTCATTATGCTAACTATGCCTAAAAATAGTTTGTGCCTTCACTAGTTAGAATCTTTTATTCAGCTGGCAGTATCGGCGCACGCTGTATTGCAGTAGTTTGAGTAACGAAGATATTTGTGAGGTAAGTGATTCGTGAAGGGTATAGGTTATTGTTAGTCAGAGCCATTCTTTTGCAGGGATTATTGAAAGTCAGAATGCGTTCCCCTAAAAATATTGTGCGTCAGTTTAAGCACAGTCATTTATAAATTTTCTAAGGGGATGTTTCAAGTTCTTCATCACACCTTTGGAAAGAGGTACGTCACATGCTGCCTGCTCTCAAAGCCAGTACGTGCTGCATAATAGGCCCAACTCCAGCAATATCATTACCAAATATTTATTTAGCTTCTGTGCATGTTTCAAACCTTCACACAGAGATGACTTCAGGTCCCACACTCCCGCCCTCACACACGCACACACATACACTCACACACACACATACACACACACACACACACACACACACACACACACAACATTCTGGCATTTTATAGTCTCCACCCCCACAGTCGCGCTCCTGAGCATTCAATTTGGTCCAGTGTTATGTAACGTTGAAATCAGGATCCATCCCCTCACATACACAGACACAGCCATGAATTAGCGGAGAGCGACACTTTTCCTTATCGTTACAATTTATTAAGCAGATGGTTGTCCCTTATCATTATCCAAGTAGGACTACGAGCTATACTTGTTGCCACATGAGTTTCCAAGAATATCGTGGTCGTTCTTAACACAGAAGGTTGGTAGATGGTTGTTATTATTTTACGTTACCAAAACTTTGTACTTTGTCAACGTAATTTGTTACACAATTAGGCTGAACCAGACAGATGTAGACACGTAAAGGCATTATTACCACGGTCCATCTGCTAGCTGTGTATATTGCTAGTCCAAATAGAGCCCAATCTAGTTGCCATATACGTCTCAACGAACATGCTACAATTCTTCACTCTGGTAGTTGCCAAATGTGTTTCCAAGATTCTTGTCATAATTTTCAGCCTTATGATTGCCAAATATAATTTTGGCAGGCCCTTACCATATTGACTAGAAAAATGGTGGCATGTTACCCTGGTGGTCGTGAACACATCCCGAATCCCCCCCCCCCCTTTCACTCACGTCCAGGCCGGCGCATATAAGGAAAAACTGTGCTAATTAAATGAACTCCAGTTTTAGAGTGACTATCAACAGCATCAACTATGAAGCATTCTTCCAAATGTTGATCTGCTGAAGGTCCAAATACAGTCTGCGTGGGCATCTAAAGAACTTTTTGACATGCTTGTTTGTTCATGGAAAGGCAAGATCTGACAAATTTATTGGTTTTATATCTCACAGCAACCCATCATCACTGCTGGCAACGTTGTTTTAGACCTCCAGCTGGAACTTATTGGCTCTCTGGTTTGGGATGGTTGGACCAGCCCCAATAAGTGGTGAGGTTTTTCTTTATAAATGTAATTGTCAATAATTTTACAGTGGTCACCAGATGTTATGCTATCCCCAACCCCCCAAGGGTTTCTGAATCATGTGAGACTGATGGAGATGGATGACGGCATTATTACCATTTCTCATCTGCTAGCTGTATACAGGGTGATCGTGACCGGGCCAAATATCTCACGAAATAAGCGACAAACGAAAAAACTACAAAGAACGAAACTTGACTAGCTTGAAGGGGAAACCAGATGGTGCTATACTTGGCCCGCTAGATGGGGCCATAGTTCAAACGGATATCAACTGCGTTTTTTTTTAAATGGGAACCCCCATTTTTGTAACATATTCGAGTAGTACGTAAAGAAATATGAATATTTTAGTTGGACCACATTTTTCGCTTTGTGATAGATGGCGCTGTAATAGTCACAAACATTTGGCTCAATATTTTAGACGAGCATTTGGTAACAGGTTGGTTTTTTAAATTAAAATACAGAACGTAGGTACGTTTGAACATTTTATTTCGGTTGTTCCAATGTTATACATGTACCTTCGTGAACTTATCATTTCTGAGAACGCATGCTGTTACAGCGAGATTACCTGTAAATACCACATTAATACAATGAATGCTCAAAAAGATGTCCGTCAACCCCAATGCATTTGGTAATACATGTAACGACATTCCTCTCAACAGCGAGTAGTTCGCCTTCCGTAATGTTCGCACATGCATTGACAATGCGCTGACACATGTTGTCAGGCGTTGTCGGTGAATCTCGATAGCAAATATCATTCAACTTTCCCCACAGAAAGAAATCCGGGGACGACTGATCCGGTGAACGTGTTGGCCAAGGTATGGTGCTTCGACGACCAATCCACCTGCCACGAAATATGCTATTCAATACCGCTTCAATCACACGCGAGCTATGTGCCGGACATCCATCATGTTGGAAGGTCATCGCCATTCTGACATGCAGTGAAACATCTAGTAGTAACATCAGTAGAACATTACGTAGGAAATCAGAAAACATTGCACCATTTAGATTGCCATCGATGAAATCGGGGCCAATTACCCTTCCTCTCATAATGCTGCACCATACATTATCCCACCAAGGTCGCTGAGGTTCCACTTGTCGCAGCCATTGTGGATTTTCCGTTGCCCAATGGCGCATATAATGCCGATTTACGTTCATCGCTAAATAGAGCGCGTGCAAAAAATCTGTCATCCTACCGTAATTTCTCTTGTGCCCAGTGCCAGAACTGTACACCACGTTCAAAGTCGTCGCCATGCAATTCCTGATGCATAGAATTACGGTACGGGCGCAATCGTTGTTGATGTAGCATTCTCAACACCGACGTTTTTGAGATTCCAGATTCTCTCATAACTAGTCTGCTACTGATGTGCAGAACAGCCGCGATAGCAGCTAAACACTTACTTGGGCACCATCATTTGTTGCAGGTTGTGGGTGACGTTTCACATGTGGCTGAACACTTCCCGTTTCCTTAAATAACGTAACTATCCGGCGAACGGTCCGAACACTTGGATGATGTCCTCCAGGATACCAAGCAGCATACATAGCACACGCCCATTGGGCATTTTGACACAACATCCATACATCAACACGATATCGACCTTTTCCGAAAGTGGTAAACGGTCCATTTTAACACGGGTAATGTATCACTAAGAAAATACCGTCCGCACTGGCGGAATGTTACGTGACACCACGTACTTATACGTTTGTGACTATTACAGCGCCATCTATTACAAAGCGAAAAAGGAGGTCCAACAAAAACATTCATATTTCTTTACGTTCTACACGAATATGTAATAAAAATGGAGGTCCCTATTTAAAAAAAAATCGCAGGTGAGATACGTTTGACCTATGGCAGCGCCTTCTAGCGGGCTAACTATAGCGCCATCTGGTTTCCTCCTTGAAGCTAGACGAGTTTCGTTCTTCGTAGTTTTTTCGTTTGATGCTTATTACATGAGATATTTGGCTCGGTCACTATCAATGGACCACTCTGTATACATATAGCCCAAATGAAGACAACCTTCAAATGGTTCAAATAGGTCTGAGCAGTATGGGACTTAACATCTGAGGGCATCAGTCCCCTAGACTTAGAACTACTTAAACCTAACTAACCTAAGAACATCTCACACATCCATGCAAGAAGCAGGATTCGAACCTGCAATCGTAGCAGCAGCGCGGTTCCGGACTGAAACGCCAAGAACCGCTCGGCCACAAAGGCTGACGAGGCAAGCCTGCCAGCTGCCTATTATCAAATACATAAATAGCACTGAATATGCTTCTATGTATATATTTATACTTAATACATAAGTTTTGAGACATGGTTTGTTTTTAAGAGGATTTTTTAACCAACTTCGTCTTATGGAAATTCGAACTACCAGCTCGCTGGAATAGCTGCTGGTTACCAATATCTGTTGATCAATAAATTGAGATACCAGGCCAAAGCTGTATATTTCACATTTTTGTTTCACTTCTTTTGTTCACTCGATGACTAGTTTAGGACCAGGACCCATTTTTAAATCACTGTAACATAGTCAGAAACGGTATTTCCGAAAATGCAAAAACGGCGTCTAAAATATGCAAACGAACCGTTACAGCTCATGTAGATGACCTTATACAGTTATCTGAATGTTAACTGTATAACTATGCAATTATTTGTATACACTGTAACTGTTTGTTTGCACGTTTTTGACATGGATTTTGAATTTTCTGTAATACCATTTTGACTATATTACGATGATTTGAAGTTGGGTCCCAGCCTGAAACGAGTCATCGAGTGAATGACAAAAGCGAAACTTATAACTTTGGGCTTTTAATTGTACTTCTTTTGGAAATGCATTTGACCGAGTCCAGACCATCTGCTATACGTAAATCATCTATTACAACGGAGTCCTGTCAGCCACCTGCAGGCAATGTTATTAGTAAAAAATAAGGTTCTCTCTATATTCGTCTGTGTGACTGACTGTAATTTCACTTAATACTTACATGCTCCCATCATCATTCGTTTCATAAGTGCTTAGGACCAATCAAGGCATCGATATTTGCCTGGTACAACTCATGGTAGTACACTCTATGACGTCATTTTCAGCCGTAAGGCTGCAGAATGATTGCTAAGGACCGTATATATAAGTGACAATTCATATAAAAGTGCTCCTACAATAGTGATTTACACTTGCGCACATTTCTTATCAGATGTTATCCTTGTTTGCTGACCCCTCGATGGCCATAACGCAAAGTGTTGATGGATTGATGCCACAGTCACTTATACAGAACTTGATGAGATGGCTGATAATTTGGCAACATCAAACATGACGCCGTTCTCAACCCTAAGTTCTCGGGGATGGACTCCAGTACTGGAGGACGGGTTATGTAAATGGTAATTCATTTACAAGTGTTTCCCGTAATAATCATTCTTCCTTGCTCAATTTGCTTATCAGATGATTTGTTTATTGGCAGCATGAATAACGACATTTCACTGTGTGTGACGTGGATGTACTTGCTAAACTGAATCCTATTTTAATAATATATAAAAATTCCAACCTCTTGGTGGGAGGCGAAATTTGAATTAAGTAATTCTGATGCAGATGAATTCCTACATAAGTATAAGAAAATTTTACACTTGCATATGATTATTATCTACCATATTCGCAAGTGCCACACAGCATTTATTATCTATTACCATTTCCCAGAGGAATATCTAAATCATGTGGAGGTAGTCTTAGGTTAATTACACCTCAACTGTCTCAGTCATCTCATCCTGGTCTGTAGACAGCTCTATCACCATGCCTTGGACCATAATGATTGCCTTGTCGTTACTGTCATTCCTGCCCCAGCAAGCAGCCTCCACTAGTTTCCTAGCCTGTCCTTTTAGAGCAGGTAGGCAAAAGATTAGTCACCTTACACTGTAGCCTTTAGGTGCATTTGAGGATACATTCTTGTATTCCCACATTGACAGTAGTACAGTCAGCCACCAAGATACATTCAGTTTTCTAAATGCACGTCCACGCAGTTAGGAAAAGGAGCTTCGTTAAGTTGTTAATTGTCTGCAGTATATCGCCATGAACTGCACTGAAGTATTATTCTGCGAAATTGTACAGCCCCAATACATGACGCCTTCTTAGTGAAGAGGGATCTATGGGGCAGGGGCCATGATATGGCAACACAGGGCACCTCATCTGCTCTGTGGTTCAATGACCATACCTCGAGTGTCATACAGTTCCAATTTTCTGAAATGCAGAAAACAGGGCCTGGTAAGTGTCGAATCATTCATCTTGTCAGTGAGGCACAGGATTTAGAGCCTTTAAATGAATTGTGATCCTACGTTCCTCCTCCAAAGGACGGAGCTGAAAAACGGCCCATTATTATTTGCAATGTCATGATGACAACGTATGCTTTACGTGGTCAGTCCTGGCTTTTTAGTATTTACAAGATATATGAGCAGTGTAGAAGTTGATACAGTGTGGGTGATAATATTCGTGGGCTTAGTAACTTTACTGGTACTGATCAAAAAGTCCACAGATGTACAGCTGTTTACTAGTGTCTAAATTAAATGACACAATATACTGGCGATCAGACATGTTACCGCTGTCAGACGAGCTGATGAACTGGCCTCCTGGAGCCATATGGCTGACATATATCTTCTCCCCCCCCCCTCACCCCAGCCCCATCGTGAGCCATTCTGTATATCAGCAGTTGACGATGTGATGGCACTAGTGTCTGTGGCAGTGACCCCTGGCTGAGAGCCTAGTTTTCATTGGTGTGGGTGTAGTTACTTTAACCACCATCCATGTCAAAACATTTTGTTTGCTAAGTGTCTTAATTGGGCCTGTGCAGGTTACCAAGCTTTGCTGAGATGATAACCACATTGCAGTCAACAAAGACCAACGACCATCCAGCGAAAGCCAACAGCAATAGTGAAGGAATGGAAAGCCCTACAATGAGATCTCCTGAGCCACATTGCGGAGCATGCATTGCTATCCATGGCGAACACACACCCTATTAAGAACCACACCTTACCTTTTGTAACCACGAGGGGACTTCATTATAATTAACATCACTGAATAAATGCCATTTCTGATGCCATCTCATTTAATACTTCTTTCAATTACCTTCAGTATTGTACTATACCGTAGCAGTTCGTTCTGTATATCTTCCAGATCTCATTTAATATATGACTTGAGAGTGCCACGTCATGTGAAATTGAGTTCGTTTTTAAGTGAAGCACACCATTGTGTTATGGGTGAAGAAGTAGAAGAAAATTAGGTAGGGGATGCGGTAATCCGATAAGAATTAACCAGAAAAATATATGATCTGAACAGTGTAGTAGAAATAGTTAACTGATAAATGTTACAATTTTTACAAGCACTAGACATCCCAATTACACCACAGTTTTGTGCAGGACATATGAGATCCACAAACTTCAAGACGGACTGAAAAAATTTGAAAAGTGTCAACAAGTGGGAATATGATCGAATCGTCATTTTAATAGGCGACGGTATCAAAACAGTAATATAAGCTAATTACAGAATGGAATAACTAGTGGAAGCTAACTTTGGGGACGATCAGTTTGTTTCTGGAAAAATAAAAGCAGCAAGAAAAGCAATATTGACAATATAATTTAACATATACAGTAGAATGAGTAAAGAAACTCACATACATACTAATTTGTAGATTTAGAGAAATATGCTTACAATGTTTATTGGAACACATTTTTGAAAATCGTGAAGGTATCTGGGAGATAACAAAGGAATCGAAATTTTGTAGACACCTGGTGCGGAAACCACACTGAAGTTATAAGAGTCGATATGCATAAAGGGCAGGACTAGTTAAGAAGGGAGACAGGACAGAATTATAGACTCTTGTCATCCAGTCTCTACTTTGCGCAATGAGTATGGAAACTCAACGAGAAATTTGGATAGAGAATCTAAAGTCGTAGAAAGAAAGAAAAGTTTGAATTTGCCGATGACATTCTTATCCTGACGGACTGGAAAAGACTTGGAAGATCAGCTGAGCAAGATGGATTCTCTCCTGAAATAATGTTACAAGGTAAACTTCACGGTGTGGGTTCATGGTGTGGGTTCCTGTTGTCATGTCCTAGTTCATGAACCACGGGCAACGTATGAGTGGCCAAGTAAGTGGTCCCGACAGTCGGGATACCACTTACTTTGGAATAAGGCTGGGCATCTCGGACATATTCTGAGTCGTGGTCACCTTTGTGCTCATACGGCAAAGACTACAAAATCCACCCGTTAGTCCCTCAACCGTTATGGGTAAAACCCAATGGGACTCGGGGCAAGTATGGCTAGCAAACTGCTTCCCTGGTACTTTAAATATGATGCTGGCAACAATCAGAGCAAAATGCTGCGGAACTTTGGAGGTGACGGAGTCCCACCTCTAACTGACAAACCAGGATCTCCTAAGATAAGACTTGACAAACAAATGGTAATGAGATGGGGAGCTATTAATATCAATGGGGGCTACTCTGGGAAGAAGGTAGAGCTGGCAGAGGCTGCAAGTAAGATGGGGCTGGACGTTTTAGCTGTTAGTGACATTCGGGTAAGGGGTGAGAAAGAAGAGGAAGTTGGAGAATACAAGGTTTACCGGTCAGGAGTCAAAGCAGGAATAGCACAATGGGGTGTAGGGCTTTACATCAGGAAAGTAAAGGTACCCAGCGAAGTTGCAATAAGGTATGTAAATGAACGATTGATGTGGATAGATTCGACAGTGTCCAGCAAGAAAATTAGGATTGTGTCAGTATATTCGCATTGTGAAGGGACAGATCAAGATAAGATGGATAGTTTGTATGAGGCACTCAGCGATGTAGTTGTTAGAGTAAAGGACAAGGACAGTGTTCTGCTCGTGGTTTATTTTAAAGCCAGGATTGGAAATCGAACAGAAGGGTACGAAAAGGTTAGGTAAATTTGGAGAGGGTATGGAGGCCAACAGGAACGGGAAACAACTCTTGGATTTCTGTGCCAGTACGGGCTCAATAATCACAAACTCCTTTTTTAAACATGAGAACATTCACCGGTATACTTGGGAAAGCAGGGGAACCAGATCTGTCATTGACTATATAATAACAGATCAGGAATTCAGCAAGGCTGTGTGGGACAAACGAGTATTCAGGGGATTCTTTGATGACACTGATCTTTATTTAATCTGCAGTGAAATTGGGATTGTGAGGCCGATAGTGCAGGAGGTCAGGTCCATATGTAGGAGAATAAGAGTGGAGAAACTTCAGGATAATGAAATCAGGCACAAGTACATAACTGCGATCTCAGAAAGGTACCAGTTAGTTGAAAGTAGTTAGTAACAGGAATTGGCAAAGGAATGGGCCAGGTACAGGGACACAGTACTAGAAGTGGCTAAAGAATGTCTTGGAACAGTAGTGTGTAACAGTAGGATGAAGCAAACAGCTTGGTGGAATGACACAGTCAAGGCAGCCTGTAAAAGGAAGAAAAAGGCGTATCAAAAATGGCTACATACTAGAACTCAGGTAGACAGAGAAAGTTATGTTGAAGAAAGAAACAAAGCCAAACAGATAATTGCAGCATCCAAGAAGATATCTTGGGAAGACTTTGGAAACAGGTTGGAGACTATGTGTCAAGCAGCTGGAAAACCATTCTGCAGTGTAATTAGCCGTCTTCGAAAGGGAGGTAAGAAGTAAATGACAAGTATTTTGGACAGGTCAGGAAAACTGCGGGTGAATCCTGTGAATGCCTTGGGCAGATGGAGGGAATATTTTGAAGAGTTGCTCAATGTAGGTGAAAATACGATCAGTAATGTTTCAGATTTCTATGTACAATGGGATAGGAATGATGATGGAAATAGGATCACATTTCAGGAAGTGGAGAAAATGGTCAACGGATTGCAGTGCAATAAAGCAGCTGGGGTGGATGAAATTATGTCGGAACTCATCAAATACAGTGGAATGTCTGGTCTTAAATGGCTACACAGGATAATTGAAACGGCCTGGGAGTCGGGACAGGTTCCATCAGACTGGACAAAAGCAGTAATCACACCAATATTTAAACTTCGAAACAGAAAAGATTGTAACAACTACAGAGGTATCTCTTTAATCAGCGTTGTGGGTAAAATCTTCTCAGGCATTGTTGAAAGGAAAGAGCGAGTCTTAGTTGAGGATCAATTGGATGAAAATCAGTGTGGGTTTAGACCTCTTAGAGGTTGTCAGAGAAGATTTATGAGTGGAACAGGGAACTGTATCTATGCTTTATAGTTCTAGAAAAGGCATATGACCGGGTTCCTAGGAGGAAGTTATTGCCTGTTCTACGAGATTATGGAATAGGAGGCAAACTTTTGCAAGCAATTAAACGTCTTTACATGGATAGTCAGGCAGCAGTTAGAGTTGACGGTAAATTGAGTTCATGGTTTAGAGTAGTTTCAGGGGTGAGACAAGGCTGCAACCTGTCTCCACTGCTGTTCAAATTGTTTATGGATCATATGTTGAAAACAATAGACTGGCTGGGTGAAATTAAGATATGTGAACACAAAATTAGCAGTCTTGCATATGAGGATGACTTACTTGTGATGGCAGATTGAAAGTTTGCAAAGTAAAGTTTCAGAGCTAGATCAGAAATGTAAGGAATATGGTATGATGATTACCATCTGCAAAACGAAAGTAATGTCAGTGTGAAAGAGGTATAAACGGATTGAGTGCCAAGTAGGAGGAACGAAGTTAGAACTGGTGGATAGTTTCAAGTACTTAGGATGCATATTCTCACAGGATGGCAACATAGTGAAAGAACTGGAAGCGAGGTGTAGCAAAGCTAATGCAGTGAGTGCTCAGCTACGATCTACTCTCTTCTGCAAGAAGGAAGTCAGTACCAAGACTAAGTTATCTGTGCACCGCTCAATCTTTCGACCAACTTTGTTGTATGGGAGTGAAAGCTGGGTGGATTCAGGTTACCTTATCAATAAGGTTGAGGTTACGGATATGAAAGTAGCTAGGATGATTGCAGGTACTAGTAGATGGGAACAATGGCAGGAGGGTGTCCACAATGAGGAAATCAAAGAAAAACTGGGAATGAACTCTATAGATGTAGCATCCCGGGCGAACAGGCTTAGATGGTGGGGTCATGTTACACGCATGGGAGAAGCAAGGTTACCCAAGGGCCTCATCGTTTCAGCAGTACAGGGTAGGAGGAGTCGAGGCAGACCAAGGAGAAGGTACCTGGATACGGTTAAGAATGATTTTGAAGTAATAGGTTTAACATCAGAAGAGGCACCAATGTTAGCACTGAATAGGGGATCGTGGAGGAATTTTATAAGGCGGACTATGCTCCAGACTGAACGCTGAAAGGCATAGTCAGTCTTAAATGATGATTATGATGATGATGATGATGATGATGATGATGATGATGATGATGGTAAACATAAAAAAGAATGGAACACGGTAACAGAATGTAGGGTGCTGATAACCTTCATCTTTGTAGCGCCTATAAGCTACAAATACACAAACAATGTGTAGAGAAACCAAATGCTCTTACTCCAAGGGGATCTGACTATGGAATGAGATATAGAAAGTAGTGTATAGATTTTATTACTTTAGACCAAATATTTGGCGATGGCAGAAGTATTGAGCGTTTAAATTCAGAGCTGCAGTTGCTAGAAATGATTTTCAGTCGAAAAAGTTAGGGAATATTTTCTGTAAGCCTTTGTACGACGTAGACACATGTTAAACTGTATCGTGGCCAATAAAAGTACAGACCAGAAGAGAATAGATATTTCCGAAATCTATTGCTACAGAATAACACTCTTTAGATGGATATATCTAAAAAATAATATGTTCAATCGAATCTAGGGAAATGAAATTTGATACTGTTTACCTAAATCAAGGGACTTGTTAGTAGAACACATCATGATGCATAAGGGAAAAACTTAATTTAGTAGTAAAGGGAGGAGCTGGGTACAAATTTCAGAGGGAGACAGAGACTTGAGTAAAAGTGAATTTTGGATGCAACAGCTATTGAGATTTAGACTAGCAAGGAGAACTGCTTCAAACAAGGCTTTGGACTCAAAAGCTTCAGAACAATAATATAATTTTTTCCTGGGAAACAAATTCACAAAAGCTTTATAATTCTCCGTATTATCACTTTAACTAATATTGAATTTTTTTATATTGCTTATTAAGGCATTTTTATAAGAAAATGCCTCCACTATAACAGAAATCTCTACTCGGGGATGTAATACGTCTGCGTAGGTTTATGTCTTTGAAAATCAAATAAAGTATACCTACAAAAGTGGTTCCTATTTTAATTTATTTCTTATCTTTAACGGTAACTTCGCTGGACATGCACATACCGTAAAAATCAAAAGATAGGCATGGTGGATTCCGGTCAGGATAATATGCGAAATATGTCACTGGACGAGGTGAGGGTTATTCGCCGTTCTCCGTCCTTGCGCGGATGTTAAACCTTAATTTGTGTTGTCAATCCTCTGAGAATTATGCACTTCACGAATAAAGGCAGATGTGCGTTTTTTGACGTAGTATTCTGCGTTGCGAAGATATGCATAATCGAAAGCATTACGAATCTGTAATTATAGTTTATCATGCTAACAGACTCTTCTGTCTGTCCTTGGTAGACCACCATAATAAATGAAAACCGCTATTCGATTATGTTCCACAGGATTCATGAAGGGCATATGCAATATTGTGGTTTTCATTTGATAATTATTGTCTAAATTTGTATTTCTTGTTGTTTTAACGAAAGCGTGACACATCGTAGAGGCTAATGAGGAGCTTCAGATCATAATTTTGCATAAATTAACTTCCATATCTCCGGGAACAAGGCTCTCATATGGTACTACGCTTAAATTTTTATCAGTGTAACAGTTACATTACGATTTATTCTAGAATCTAAGCACAAATAAAATCGAGATTACAGCCGAATATTTCAATATTTACGAGTTCTGACTCCCAGAATGTCTGACTTTGCCTCCCAAAAACTGTTTTGTTCTGTGAATCGAAACTGAAAGCTACAATGTAATATCTGGCGGCAGAACGCTTCCTCTTAATCAAATAAACATTGTTTGTCTGGAAAGAGAAAGCTCCAGCGGATATCTCGATTTACACGGCATTCTATGTACATATTTGTGAGAAGATAATACGTAACTGAAATATCAAACAAACGGGGTATTGCTCGGGTTATACGTATCCCTAACCTCACTGAAAGGTCGTCATTGCGTTTTGTGACGTATAGGGTCATCTTTTTGAATGCGACTTCAGAATGAGTCTAGGAATTTGTCCCATGCAGCAGTGATTTAGTGAACTGAAGGGAACCTAAGTCATCAAAGCCCGTTTGTGGGATATGAAACACAAGATCACATTTTCGAGGGATAAGGAAGGATATCGGCGACAGCTTTTCAAGGAAACCTTTCTGGTATTTGACTTGATGAAATCACGGAGAGAGATTAAATCTGCTTAGCCTTGCAATACCCTCATTGACATTGTGGCGAGAAGGAAGTACTTCTCTGGGCGGTATCAATTACCAGCTGTCTTGCTGCTTCGGTAAGTCACTCGTCGCACAGTAGTAGAACTCAGTCGCCAGGTTCCATGTAGGGCGTGATCCTGCTGAAGTGGAGTGTTTGGGATGACAGTTGTTAATTGTCAACAACGTTTATACTATACTTGTTTTAATACAGACATTACTTTGTCACACACGTCATAAAATCACAATTTGCAGTATGGCAGCTCTTGGCTACGCCATTATATACGACCCTTTACAACACATTAACACAATTTTCTGACTTTACATATGATAGAAACTGCCCATGACACGTGGCGTTCTGATAACTAGTAACTTCACTCTCTATCTTGTTTAACAGCTGAAATATGTACTCGCGACCATTCATTTAGAGCCACCCCGGTTACTCGACCGTGGGTTTTGAGTGGCTCCTCGCGACTAACTCGCCCTGACTTCCCGAAGGCTTTGTCCCTCAGCCAATAAGGACACTTCTCTCTTTTCATATATATATATATATATATATATATATATATATATATATATATATATATATATATTCAGATCGCTGTTGCTAAGCAGATTTGACGTCACGTTTGCGGACATTGTGATGGAAGTTTGTCCCGGAACACTGTCTCACATTTTAATATCCTACTCCTGAATAGTCGGATATTGTCCCTACTAAGGTTGCACAACAAATTATTTTTTTCATCCGAAATCGCCTTCGAAGCGGTTTTTCATTGATCGACTTCGACGGGTAAAATTGTTATCTTCAGATACTTAAAAATGTTTTGTTGGGTCTAGGTCATTTGCCATTGTCCGTTCATTATTCATGCCAGATTAACATATTACGCATTCCACGCAGGTTTGTCAAAAATCAAGTTACAAACAGGTTTGTTACAAGTAAAAATCTACATAGCCGAAATGTACCTTGTGGAACTTTGCATGCCTATATATGTAGCACTCCTTTGATGGTTGTCAGTTGTTAAAATCCAAAGTATATAGTAAAAGGGCATATTTATCCCAATGTTTACATTTACAACACGAGTGAAGCACATATTGGAACCTTCTCCCTCGAAATACGTAATGCACTCTGTCTGTACTGTTGTGCTGACAATGGTATCCGGATAGGGTAGTGGTCAGCGCATCTGGCTAATAAGCAGGAGACTTGGCTTCAAATACCGGTGCAGCACAAATTTTCTACTTTTGTCATTGACAGAAATCAGTGCCCAAAGGTAGCTAATGTCTTTAATCCATTTGCGTCTTGATTCCTTTAAAGGACATACAGATCGCTGCTTCTCATTTCTCGTTATGAGAAACTTCTATCGCATGGGGATGTATCTTTGACAACACAGTATGTACTGGTACGTCATCAGTTATTCATTATTCAAATTATTTACAAGTACTATCTTCCATTAGACTAACCTTAAAGTCATTACCTCTTTTGGATTACTGCTATGAAAACCATGATATAGTTTCAGGTTTTATTCTAAAAAGTAATGACGTCAATTCCTTATCTGTCATTACGATGGAAAATAGGGAATAGTCTCAAAATACCGAATTAGATTATAACAGATGGTCTTAATTTATCTTCCAGTAATCCAGTAACGAATGCTAAGAACTTAATTTGAGGGAACATCATCTTTCTGTACAATAACTTTTCTTGATAAAAATGCACATCGGTGGGACTACATATACTCGTACTTCGTTGTTCGAGAAATGGAAAACATGAATTATGCTTAGGTGGACGCCCTTGGATATAATTCAGTCTCAGTTTATCTCTTCGTCTCTTTCATAGGATATCTTCAGATACGAATATCTATGAGTGGAACAGCGACATTTTGGTTCCTGACGCCTTGCATGTTAAAGGAATGTTTGTTCACGGTATCTGGTTTGTGCAAAGTTGAAACATTAGAGGTACATATTTAAAACTGACTCCGATACGAACGACAATGTTCATTCTTTGGCGATGGGTTCCAGGATCAGTGCAGTAATGTGCTTTTCACTCTTTTCGTTGCCATTTCCACTGTGACGAACTAAAGCGACCTTCCGAGGCTCTGCAGACCAACCAAATTAGAGTTAACTCGACAATATTTTAGTATCGCTCACTGTTTGCTAGACATGTTTTCTGGAACGTTAAGAGTACATGGCTTTCTAGAGAGTGCGCAGTCGCTATGGATGTCTTGAATGAAAATAAGTGAAACATTTGTAGCCGTAGCTTTGAAGCGAAACACTACAAACATAGATAACTGAGACATAACACCTATGAGTAATACCAGATTTGAAACACAGCTTATTGGTCGGACTAATTACTTCCCAGGACTATTTCGTAGACGATATGTCCGAAACTACATTAGTTGGAAATACATAATGATTTCAGACGAATTCTGTCTGTCATACGCGTTTCAGAGTTATACCATAATTAAGGCTCACTTGGTTCTGGGCACATATTTCAGACAGTCTGTCATTAAAGGCAGGATTTGTTTATATCTGTCAATAAAAGTGAAAAAATTTATTTCGTATCTCTGAGCGCTGGTAGAATGTCACGACAGTTAATGACTCCTTACACAGGCGACAGACACTTACTTATCTTCAGGATGTGTAATTCGGATGGTAAGAGCGTTTGATTTCCACATACATTTTCACCATACCATATTCGATTGAAGTATAATTGAATATTGAAGGACATCTTTCGGGAATGGGTGTGTGGGCTGGTTCGATTTCCCTCTTCTGATTTCATATCAGTATCTACAACCTGAGTCTGTAATTATTTATTCTAATTGTTTTGTCCATATTCTTGGTGCAATACTTTTGTTCTCTCTGACTCCTTCTAGTGACTTGGAAATATTCTCTTATGCATTAACACACGTTCAGCGGGACCGATGACTTCAGCAGTTTGGTCCCTTAGGAATTCACACACACGTCCAGCCGTCCTCTCCCTCTTTCAGGTTAGTATTGTCTGTCTTATCAGTCCGCCAAATTTTCTGTATCCTTCTGTAAGATCAAATCGCAATCGTTTTCATTCTCTTCTTTTCCGGTATTCCAACAGCCCACATACGAACATGTTGCATATAACATGTACATTATCGGAAATTTCCTCGACAAATTGCTGTCTAATTTTGATATCAGTAGACGTTTTTGGAAAGAATTACACCTCTGTCCTGCTTGTCCGCTTCCTACATCAATATTTCCTTCGTCATGCATTACTTTACTTCAAAGCCAGTAGAATTCCTTCTACTGACTTTGATTTTAAACTTATTATCAATCTCATTCCTGATGCCACGGAATACTTCCTCCTTTAATGAATCTTCAGATTCAACACTAAAATTCTACCAACAGCATCATTTGGAGCGCGTTGTCATTGACTTCTCCTGGAACATAATACTAGATATCCATCTTTCAGTGGTTCCATCTCAAGCCACATTCTGAGGACTGGTCGATAAACTCGACAGATCCCATAACATTTTTCTCGCTATCATAGTGGATAATAATGACATTCTTGAGTTTTTCACTTATATTCTTTCAACCTGGATTAAACTGACCCTTCTCTTTGTTTCCTTCATCATTTCTTCGATATACAGGCTGACCAGTAGAAGAGAAACTTTGCATCCTTGTATCATGCTCTTTCTAATACAGTTATTCTTTTTGCCTTTCGTTGTAACTGTTTCTTTCTGATTCTTGTACATGCAGTGAATTGCCCGTCATTCCCCATGGCATATGCATGCTTTCCTGAGGATTTCAAAATCTTGACAGCCGTCGCCTAGAAATCCGAACCGTGGGCCGATTGGAGTTTTATTGCCTATGCTTTGATCACCATGTAACTTTTCTGTGACAGGTCACACGTTCTAACACTGCACACTCCTTTTAAAGCTGTGTTTGCCGATACCTTTTGCAGGCTACTGCTGCTGACCCTCACAAAATGTTTCATCAATTCTACTACTGTTACTACTACTACCATTACTACTACTAATACTACTATTACTGCTGCTAGTACTACTCAAAATATGGTAACAAAACTACTAAAAATACTCAAAATTTGGTAACATGTGATGTCGTTGGTGGTGTTTGGTGGAAATGGCTTCACAAGCAGACCGGACAACATACAAACGTAGGCCGGTACTACTCTTCTATCAGTGATTCTCATTAAATACCAACAGTGAAGAGTGAGTTAGTGTTATGAATTCTCTTTTTTTATTTCCTTGCTGACCGAATGGACCAGGATCTCTCCTCGACTATAAGGAAACATAAATCTAATTGCTCGCAAGACCGCAACATTGTGAGCATAATGCCATTCTACCCTACTGAATATGTAAGTATTTAATGTACTGCACCGGCGCTAATACTATTACACTGAAACATTGAATATGGACTATATTTGTTGCCACAACAAACAGGAGGTATTTAGTCAAGTCTGCAGCGAAATACACTGCTCTGCAAAACTTAAGGGGACCTGGACGTCGCCGGCCGGTGTGGCCGTGCGGTTCTAGGCTCGTCAGTTTAGAACCGCGTGACCGCTACGGTCGCAGGTTCGAATCCTGCCTCGGGCATGGATGTGTGTGATGTCCTTAGGTTAGTTAGGTTTAAGTAGTTCTAAGTTCTAGGGGACTGATGACCTCAGTAGTTAAGTCCCATAGTGCTCAGAGCCATTTTTTGAACCTGGACGTCATGGCCTGTAGTTTTCACTAGTACTCTGAAATTTAATAACTTATAAACTTTAATAGATATGGGAATCAAACTTTAATCAGATCATTAGTATATTGTGACCACGATGTGGAAGAAGTTAGAAATCTGGGGAATGCGTAGTGCAGTGAACTTTGATTTAATCCTACTTACTGAACTTTGTGTAGCTTTTATTGAAAGTGAACTGAACTTTCACTTTACTCAAAATAAAAAGTCAAAATAAATTCGATTATTCTAATTAATAACGTGTTAAAACATTAAACAAGGAATATATACGAATCTGTTGTTTTGTGTGTTTCAAAAATGATTTTAAGAAATCAATTATTTTCTCCTAATAATATAAGAACATAAGACATGCTCTAGCGTAAAATATTTAATACATAGTTGAATAACGGTTTTCGCTGTATAGGATAGAGCCCTATATTATTATTAAAAAAAATGTGTGTGAAATTTTACGGGATTTAATGCTAAAGTCCCCAGTCCCTAAGCTTACACACTACTTAACCTAAATTATCCTAAGGACAAACACACACACCCATGTCCGACAGAGGACTCGAAGCTCCACCGGGACCAGCCGCAGAGCCCATGAGTGCAGCGCCTTGGACCGCTCGGCAAATCCCGCGCGGCTATATTATTATACATGAAAAATTTTATTCTTGTAGTTTTAACATTGGTCAAGGTAATAAAGTATACAAAAATGCTGATTGCAGGAAATTGCAACTAAAGATTTGCGTGTCATTTTCTTCTGTGTCATTTGATAACCAATCAAAACATTCCAGCTCCATAATTGTGGATTCTGGGTATCCTTTCCGTCTTCTTTAGTTTTAATTCTTTTCTTTCTTATTGTGACTTCCTTTGTCATGCTTTGGACACCTTTTTCACTATCAGCGACACGTCGTCAGCCCACTCGTAGCAGCCTTATTTTGATATTGTCCCCAATCTTTTTCATGATTTTTAATCTGCTTGATACTCTATCATTAACACATATTTTGGCGTCTATCACACCAATCTAAAATACTGGCATTCCAACAAAAACAGTATTCAGGAAGCGTTACAAATACAACTACTGAAACTTTCATTCGGATTCTGTGTTTTTGAATGTAAACATTTTTCCAGAAGTTTAGAATCAGAATGACCTCTTGTACCAGCATAACAAGTTCTGGCACAGGGTGTGAATTGTCAGTTTGCTACACACGTATAATACTTGCAAAATGAAGTCTTTAAATTTGGGCAGAGAACATGCTGTGGGTGCACGTCAGTAGATATTCTCTGAAAGAGAGTTGCCTGAATCGCTTTACGCTTCTCACTGACATTTTCGCTGTATCTCTAGATTCCTGAGCCATAATATTCTGTAAGGTTTTCTATTTCTGATGTAGTGAGACGGCCTTGTCCACCAGTTGCTCTGGCACCAGAGAGTATTTTTTTTTTTTGTCATGACCTTGGAGAGTTTCCTGTCTTGTCTCCATTATCTTCTGTATGTGTCCTACGCATTCCCTTTTTTTTTTAAGTTTCAGTTTCACGACATGGTTTAGCAGCCGCTACACTAGTGAAGCCTTTAAAGTCACCAAGGCTGTGAAGGCATCACACACGAGAACCAACAACTGACCTACTAAAAACGGAGACTGTCCCTTGGTTTCCATACTACCACTGAAATCTTTAAAGTTTTGTGATATTTGTGGTTGTCGACCTTCTTGGCACAGCCTTGACAATGTTTCGTCATTCACAGTCTAGCATCGTGCCTGTACCTACAGAGGTAACAGTGACAGTTCCGTTCAGTGATATACGGCCTCTCTACTGCAGGGAACCGTCTAATGTAGCAGCAATGGCAATAGATCGAGAAATATCTACTGTTTGTTTGACTGCCCTCTACTTAGATGCTATACTGACTTTTGCTGGTGTATTTTGCGACCATTTACAGTACGTCTCAAATTTTATAAATAGTTGTGGGAGTTCGATCATAGCACTTAATATGAAGGTTGCTTTTCTTCCCTTCCCACCAAATTTCATCGAATAAGCTAGGAAACCGTTCTCTTCACTATGTTTTGTGAATGTCACAAGAGATGTCACTGTACGTTTAGCTGCTTTAGGCAGTTGTCAGTCAGTTACAGTCTCACCTGCATAGGTCTGCTCCCTTATGTTCTCACTAAATGTAAGGTTCAAATGGCTATGGGACATAAGATCTACGGTCATCAGTCCCCTAGGACTTAGAACTACTTAAATCTAACTAACCTAAGGACAGCACACAACACCCAGGCATCACGAGGCAGAGAAAATCCCTGACCCTGCCCGGAATCGAACCCGGGAACCCGGGCGTGGGAACCGAGAACGCTACCCCACGACCACGAGCTGCGGACTAAATGTAAGGTATATTTCTCTATATCAGTACTCACATTTAGTAAATGACAAAGGAATTATGAAAACTTTTGCTTGCTAATTGAACTACAGTATTTCGGTAAGGAAGGGAGGTCACTCTAAGCACCTAGCTGCGTAACAGTTGCCTGGAAAATAAGCCATTAGTGTGTGCCTTTCAGAGGCACAGGTGGAGAAAAAAGGAGGCCATTAACCTCACTATTGACATTCCTTTGTAGAAAGCACCGCAAATGCGACACGCTCATAACTTGGAAACATTCTTACATCTGCACACCTGATTAGGACAAGTGTCTATCTACGAGAATTGAGAGAATTCTAATAACTTATGAAATGCCTCATGACTACTGAATGATTGTTTTATGCTTTACTTTGTACATAGTTGTTTATTTCATTTGATATCTGGTTTCCAGCTGTCTTGCAGCATTGGTTTCATACAATAAAATTAAATGCATTTGCTAATGTGAACACTTTCTGTAGACAGATCTATTAAATAATTACTTTATGATCCACATTCTTCGAAAAAGGAGCCCTTGAAATGGAAAGAACAATAAGAAGGGACTAATAACAGTAACTGCATACATAATTTTCTTTTCAAGTACTTGGTAATTTTTTTGTAGAATTAGTTTTTGTGGTGCACCACTTTAATTACATAGACAGTAAGATGTAAATATATATTTCCGTTGTCTGCATTGTTGTCTTTAGTCTAATATTTTTTTCTGCTTGAGCTTTGTCATGTTTAGATATAAGTTATTGCATTTGCTGCTGCTGTTGCCAGGCATAATGTTACTGAATTTGACTATGTATTACTCTGTTAAGCCAGTTTTACTACGGATTTATTTTTCTTGTTTGCTGTGTATTGTCTTATATTAGTTGTAATATTGCATTTGCTTTGCTAATTTATGCTGCTTGCTTTGCCAATTTGAGTATTTGTCATTGCTGTTTGTGTTAATTTGTTATGTGCTGCTGCATTGCCTCGTCCTTTGGTATATATATCTGAGCTCAGTAGATTTAAGTTAGCTTAAGAGGGGGTAGACTATATAAGAAACTAACTATGATGAATTGGAAGAGATGCATTGAGAAGCTATAAGAAAATGGTTTGGCCAAGAAAAAAGTAGTGTAAAGTGGAGAAAACCAATTTTTGAATGAGGATGTCAACAGAATACAGGAAGCAGGCTTAGATAGGACTTTTGGGAATAATGAAGAACAAAGGGAGATCTCCGAGAAGTAAAGAAAGATTTGTTTGTAAGATACTGCAGTAAAAGAAACCCTGTCCCTTCCTTGTGTTATCCCCCTATGTGTTTGTGTACTCTTGTATATTTGCGTTTTTCCTGTCTTTAAGTGTTTAGCTGATGTTGTTATGTTGTATAATTTTTCTAATACTATATTATTTACTTTGTAAAGATGTTTAAACATTATTTATTCTGTTTTGTTGGTCATGTGTGAAGTTGATGTTTCAAAAGTTATTCTGATCTTTTATGTATGAACTTATGCCATAATTCCTGTAACACTGATGTATATGTTATTTCGATTCTTTTGTAAAGCCTGTACTACAAATGTTATCTGTATTGTTATGTTCTTTAACGATGTATTTTGTACCTTTGTAATTTTATTCTTATGTTATAAAATTGTAATTGACAGCAGTTCAGCAAATTAAGTAACTTGTAAGTTCCATTTCACTGTACACGTTTCTGTTCGTCATTGTATTTGGACAATATGTGAGAAGTAGGGACTGTTAGTGTTTGCACGTCTGTTAATAATTCAGCAAAGGACTGGATAACAGCATTGCAGGTTCTAAGGACAATTCCAAAAACTTTATAAGTGCACAAGTGGTGGTTATGGACTTGCTATATTGTCTGCAAGACTCTTCGATAGAGATTGTGCACCTGCACAGTCGCAGCAGATGGCTGCTGGCCATCTATACAAGGACTACAGTGGGTCTACACCTTTGATGGCCCACCAATACCACAATCTCTACTAGGACTACTGTGGGTCTACTCTGTGATGACCTACCTACCAATATTCTTCAAAACTTCGAATGACTCTGCTGTGAGTTTGCTCTGTTGTGACCCATTACCTGTCTGCATGTCAAGAGTCAGCATTGTCTTTCTGTTGGAAGGACAACACTACTTCTTCAAGACTGCATGGAAATCCACTACTACCTTGTGCATTGTCTTTTACTGCTCAGACTTTCAGAAAAGAAATGGCAGTTTTACTGTGATGAATGATCAGGAGTGTCTTTATGGACTGTGAGAAAATATCGGCTTTTGACCAACATTGTATTAATAAGTGTGTGCATTTGATATCTTTCTTACTGTAATTATGAAAAATTTTATGAAATCATTATTGGCCACTGCCCAAAACAATTTGTAAAATTTCTTCTCGGGTGCATGGGGGCTATATAAGTAGGCTGTTCGTTTTCTTATTGGCAACGTTATGTAGCGATCTGTATGAAAATCATGGGCTGTGCTGTGTGCAGTCTGTGGCTAGCTTGCATTGTTGTCTGCCATTGTAGTGTTTGGCAGCGGCAGCTGGATGTGAACAGCGCGTAGCGTTGCGCAGTTGGAGGTGGCTCACCAGCAGTGGTGGATGTGGGGAGAGAGATGGCGGAGTTTTGAAATTTGTAAGACTGTATGTCATGAACTCCTATGTGTATTATGACTATTAAGGTAAATACATCATTTCTTCTCTATAAAAATCTTTCATTTGCTAACTATGCCCATCAGTAGTTAGTGCGTTCAGTAGTTTGAATCTTTTATTTAGCTGGCAGTAGTGGCGCTAGCTGTATTGCAGTAGTTCGAGTAACGAAGATTTATGTGAGGCACGTGATTTGTGAAAGGTATAGGTTAATGTTAGTCAGGGCCATTCTTTTGTAGGGATTATTGAAAGTCAGATTGCGTTGCGCTAAAAAATATTGTGTTTCAGTTTAAGCACAGTCATGTAATTTTTCAAAGGGGACGTTTCATACAACCTGTTGTACTAAGCTGTGCTTTGCTGTGTTTGAAGGACCGGGTCAATATTGGTGTATTGTAACTGGATCTTGCGGTTCCACCGAGTGAGTTCTCTTGTAACAGGTAACGCTTTAAGACGATCCTTCACAGCAGTCTTATTAACTGACAATCAGATTAGCTTTGAAAATATTAACAGCCGACTGTCACCAGGAGAAATTAAGGTTGTCAAAAGGAACGGGTTGGGATGCAGTCGCACCTTGGTTGCCGATTGAAATTAAGAGGTTGGTTGCTTTGAAGTAAGATTTATCAGTGTTATATTGTTTCCTCATCTGTTTAACCTTTAAGTACAGGTGCGCATCGTAACCCCGAAACTTTCGACATACAGCTTTCAATTTGAATGAGTAACTGAATCACTTTTGTCATCAATGGTGCTTATATAGTTTTCATGTGTTGCAGTAGGGCATTTAATAAGACAGACTGTGTCCAGCGCGGTAGTAAGCATCGCTCTTTCAAGCGGACCTGCAGCCCGGCCGTCTTGTAATCTTTGTCAGGTTATTTGCTGTTTTGAGGTTTAATATCAAGAAAAATTGAAATTTTTTTTATTTTGTAAAAACAACAAAAATGTTATGGTTACCAATTGTTAAATAAACAGTTTGTGTGACAAGAAAGTTATATTCGTGGGTCGTCTCTTACACGTTTTTCTTAATTGCAGTAAGTACTGCTCCTCACTGTACCACTTATTTCTATGAATGGTTCAGGTTTCATCGAGCTATGTGACTTGGTAGTGAGAGGTCACGCAAAATTTACTTTCCTCCTTACATTTTGCACACCATTGTAGCATCAGATAAAAAAGTAGAACGCATTGTGTGTAACGAGGTAATACTTCTGTTAATGTTATAGTTTTCCATGCCTATTAAATACAATAAAGTATGGTGTGAAAGTTCTCTTCGTTGAAATAAATTGGGTCTGGCGATAATTAGGAAGTACTTTCACTTGCAGTGATTATGTGGTTTTGATAATTAATCATTAGCAAGCTGTGAAACTGCCTTACCCGTAAGCATCAATAAAATTAATCAACTGAGCTGTGACTCTGATGTAGAAACGTGTAAACTGGTACTACATCTCCGGTGTTGTTGGGACAAAATACTCAAAATTTATGTCTTGAATACTGATCATAACGCCTCCTGACCACACGAGTGTGATTAACAGGTTAATGAAGCAGTAATAATTACATTATGCGCAGTGAGTTTTTCTGATTTAAGCGTTGTTAGAATATGTTCGATTGTGTTTCTGACGTTATGGTAGCTCATTCGAAAAATCACCCTACTGGATAACATTTATCACTTTGAGCTATGGTTCGTACAGTGCGAACAACTACTGCAGCACGCAGACTACTGAAGATAGAACGAATGGCGCAATGTGTTGCTCTACGGTTACACGTTTTTTCATTTATTAATATGAATAGAATAGTTACACGATTGAACATCTCAGCCAAACGCCACCTATACAACGGCAGATGCAGTTACGCGTTGTCTTTCAGGAATAGTAAAGTCAAGTCTGTTCTGACGTAGCTGTACACTCCTTTTGGATAACGTGTCGCCAAAAGAGTGGGTCGGGCGTCAAGGTTCAGCATCGAATGTGTGTTCTGTCTGACATTGACTACTAAAATTATTGAGCTTATAAGTCACTCATTCCTCGACGATTTTAATCTTAATGCAGTGAACTGTTTGTGTATCTAAATGTAGTTCACGCCATTTCACGAAGAAATTTCGACGTGCAGGAAGTAAGCAGGCGGTAGAAAGAAGGTTTACACTTTCTGTATCCCTCTCCCATTCACAAATACAGGGAGGTAGGGGTATAGGAAAAGAAACTGTGAAAACTGAAGCTCCAGGCGAAGACGGACCTAAATCAATTTTTTCCCTTTTCGAGTTTGCATCAGTAAATGAAAAAAATGGAACTAACACAGTATTTCCTACTACGGTCAATGGAAAAAAGTCTCATTGTTAATGCAGAGGATCTTTGAAAAGAATCTGCACGAGCTCAGTCCATCTGATGCAGGGAAAAATGGCTTCGTCCTGTAAGTACTGGTATCTAAAGGAGACATTGATATAGGCTGCAGTCCTGGCTAACAGTTGTCTAACATTGTTTTAATTCTATGCATTGTTGGCTTATTAAGCTGTTGTGTACAAGACTTCTTGTAACGCACTACGATATTTGCAATTTTGGGAAAATACATATATGGGATGTAAGCTGTTGACGGTGATGCCTGTGGTGAAGGTATGGAAGGGGCTCACCATCTAACGAAGAAAGGAAAAAAGCATGATAGTTTGTCTTAGGTAACCAAATAAATGAATTTACAGTCTTATTAGATTGGAGGAAACTGCCATTGCAGGTTACAAGGTTTTTACAACATGTCTGAAGATACAAGATAAGGCATCTTAAATGAATTCAGTGTAATGTAATCTGTAGATTTGTAGAATGCTTATCTATGTTGTCTCATTTTCCGGCTTCCAATACAACGCAGAAAGCCTAGGTAACATGAATGAGAAGCGTGATTTCACAATGCAAACTACGTGTACAAAGTTCGAGGTCAGAGACGTGATAGAGAAGTAGTAGTTTCTGATATGGAATTTATGTTTATGCATGGCATATCCAAATGTGGGATTCAATATTTACTGGGAACGCTGCTACTGTTGGGGAACACAGCGACAGGACTTCGAAATTAAGTGTAAGTTAATACCATTAATCAGCGTATTTCCACCTTTCCAGGTAGAAATAATCATTATGAGTTAAATGATATAATGTAAATATATCTCTTCAAGGAACTAGATGCAAATAAAATGTTCGGTGTATTCAAAAAATGTAAACAACAATGAAGGTATTATATATATATATATATATATATATATATATATATATATATATATATATATGTTTAGTACTTAGTTGGTGTAAGGCCAAAGTCTGAAGAAGAAGTAGAATCACCGCGCTAAGCTAGTTAGGAATTCGGCGATAAACACATAGTATTACTGTCCCATGATGAATATTTAGCAAGCTTCTCATTGATGGGCTAAAGATGCAACCAGCGCAGAGAGCTCGGAGGAATAACTGGTTTGATAGCTGAGACAGAACTGCAGATACCGATCCGCTATATTCTCTTTCAAGTGGTGAAGGATGTAACACAGTGTTTCCCCTCGGGCCTTAGCTGCAACATCAGTGTGTATCACTTTTCGTTTATTTCTTCAGTGTACTGGTATGTCGTGAAGTGAGTGATAATGACATGGACTGCAGAATCATACTAAGGTCACCTTACTGTCTTTCAAGTAAAGTCACGGGCAGCCGAAAGCGGTCTCTCTCGTCATTTCGTCGTCCGAGTTGGAAGAAGAATGAAGAAGGGGTTTTGCTGTCTTCTCGTATAGCCTGTCAGAGTAATGTTGGAAGCGGACACGGTCGTCCATTTCTTGTGCTGCATCATGGAGCGGATGTGCCGGAAACCTTCGGGGTACATGAAATATCCTCCATAGAGTGACGGCCAGCGATTACTGGAGACGGCATAGGTAGTGGTCAGCTGCAGTGCCCCCATGCGATGCATGCGTAGTCCATGATAGGGTGGACATAAGCCCGGAAAAATTTAAGGCACAGTCGACCGAAAAGGTGGATCCTTCATGCAAGCATGGTAAGATTGCGCCAGGTTTCTGCTGCACCTTCCATTTAACAACACGCACATGCTTTTTGTTACATGAGCGTAAGAGCGAGGATAATGGGAATGTACTTTGCGTTATCGGTCTATTTTACAAACTTGCTGAAGAGCTGCAGTTGCGGTATCCCTGGACAGTGTCTTATGCCTCACAGTACACCTAGGGTCTTAGCCGCATTGACGCCTATCCTCCGCTTCGCTGCTCGATCAAACTGCCAATCCGTTGTTGAACACTGAGCTGAATACTGTCGTAGAGCACGGATACAGCGTGAGATGCTGGCGTGATATGTTGTAGGAAAAAAGTGACTGCGACCACAGCGCCTGCCAGAAACTCCGGGGACAACAAATCGGTTAGCTGGTTTTCCTGCTGACCTTGTTGCCCGGAACATTATCCAACATGTGACACGAGCACATTTCTTTGTCCGGCTTGTGGAGGCATGTGCCTGTTGCTGTGGACGTTACCTGATGTGTGATCACCTATGGCAGGTGAGAATGTTGCAGGTTTGCAGGTTGATGCAGTGATTCGCACAGCAGTCACCCTGACTGTACTGTAATGGTTCCGACAGATTTTAAAATATTATTTAATTTTGATTCGGTGCAGTACTCTTGAAGAGACGTCTTCTAGTCAGTCATATGTGTGAAAAATACAATATGGCGAATGTCGTCAAGATCAGAGAAGAAGCCAGACATTGGCGGAAAACCTGAAATGAAAGTTCAAAGAGAGACTTCTTGTACACTGTCCAAAGTATTGCACTGTTATGTCTTTAATCTGTTATGGAAGTAAAGTTGGGTGGATGTGTGTATGTCCAGAATCTCCTCCAGAACCTTTGGATCGATTTCAGTGAAATTTTCCACAGAAACAGGAGGCCTCATAGGTACCAGCCCAGTGGTGTTTACAGCCGACGTACCAATGAGAGCCAACATACCTGCATATAAGCTGCCCTGCACGACAGACATTTTGTGTGGGAACAGTACCGCCCCGCCACGACAACCTGCTTTGAGGGGCACCCTACAAGTCACAGGCAAGAAACGGTTGTCCGCACTAAGACATACCGGCTGCCCTGAATGACAATCGTGTTGTGTTGTTGTAATAACGGGTGGCTTTATCTAACTCCTTTGCAAGGCGACTTGTACGTCAATGATAAATAAATGAATCTCAGTCTCTGCCCTGAACTGCAGTGCAGAGGCTTGATGTGCTGATGATCATGGCTCGGGACAAGCTGAGACGGATAAAGGTGAGGAAATGGACAGAGATAGCAGAGGAAGGAAAGATGCAGGATGCAAGTGGAACGTGTACAGAGGTGGGGAGGGGGGGAGGTAACATAGGAAAAGAGGATGCGTGATGGAAGGAGAAAGGTGAGGTGCATGTAGTCAGAAGGAGCTAGGAGGAAGATATAGTCAGAGAGAAAGAGTGGAGGAAATGGACAAAGAAAAGAGGAGGAAGAGATGAAGAGACAGGATTGTAATGGTCTTTTGTGGATTCACATATGAACATTAACCCTGCTTAAGTAGAACCAGAGATTCCTTTTCTGAATCCACATAAGTTATCCTAGCGAGCGCGTCATTGCCACAGAGCTGACCACGGTGGCCGAGCGGTTCTAGGCGCTTAGTCCGGAACCGCGCGACTGTTACGGTCGCAGGATCGAATCCTACTTCGGTCATGGATGTGCGGGATGTCCTTCGATTAGTTAGATTTAAGTAGTTCTAAGTTCTAGGACACTGATGATCTCAGATGTTAAGTCCCATAGTGCTCAGAGCCATTTGAACCATTGTCACACGAGTGGGTCCGATTCAGTGGCAGGTGTGTAAGATCTGCTGCGGTCCCAATATTTCGGTATGGAATGCAGCCTCCCTGTTCAGGGATATGCATGCAGACGACAGTGGCAGTGAAGGTGGAGGAAACAGTCAGCATGATAGAGCTGACGCAGGTGGCAACCTTCAAAACGGTAAAATCTTCTCGTAAGTCAAGAAAGACTACCAACACAAGGGAAGAGCATCCAAACAGGAAATCGCCTGGTCCTCCAGGTCGGAAGTTGAGGCGATGGTTTTGCAGCTCAATACTCGCAAAAGAAACCGAAAAATTGAAAAATTCCTAAGAAATTCTCGACATTGGGCAATCACGAAAATAAAGGCAAACTGGCAGGAAAACCGACGATTAGGAACGTCGTATCCTCAAGTGATATCAATTACAAGATAAGAATATAAATAATTATAGCTGTATGATATGCATGTAATAGCTCCCAAAGACCCCAAGAAAAAAGGAAGAGGAACAGGAAAATAAGAACAAGTGTGAGAAGGAGTATGCATAGCTGTTACTGTCAAAAAGCAACATAAAAAACATATAAAAACCTTGGTCCAGATTATCAGAGATTTTTTCTTATGTATATCGACATGACAAATCAATCTTTGGTATGCGTAGTAGCATATGTGTCAAATTCACGATGCCGTAAGTACTGGGAAGGACAATTTCTTGTTTTATCTGAAGAAAAATTTGGAAAATCTTGGAAATCGAAAAGAGATGTTTTCAGTTGCTCACCTAAATCGTATAACTGGTTCCAAATTATGTGACCCAGATGAGGGATGTTAAGGAGAATCCAATGTGAATAATAATGTTGAGAGACTTATTGATTTATGTCAACAACTGGAACTAAAAGTTACTAATATTTTGTTTCCGGTTATAGATTTACACAGACATACATTGACGCAACCCACTCATAATCTACTATCGATCATTGATTCTATTACTGTTAGACACGAAACTGAAATGAAAATCTCAGATGTCAGAGTCATCGTGCCACAGAGTGTGGCTCAGATTGTTTTTCAGTCGTAGCAAAATTTCATTTTCCCAAGATAAAAGACTTATATGCTAACAGACTAGCTAACTGAAATGGAACTCAGTTAAAATAATATCAAATATATTATCAAGAATCTGTGCAGCTACTCAAACTATGTTCTTGGCAAACTGATGCTAGCTCTTAGTAACTGGGAAGATTAGGTGAATGATCGAAAAATGAAATGTACAAAAACCTGAAAAAATGGATACATGAAGCTGCAGATGAAGCCCTTGCAGAAAAATAACCCCTTAAAGGTCTAGGGAAAGTTCACAATGGTGAAGAGAAGAGATAAAAAAGATTTTGGTTGAGAAGAAAGCTGCTTACGAGTAACAGTTAACTACACAAAAGACTGAAGGTAGTGTAATCTGTAATGACAAAAGGAGAAGGACACAGGAAGAAGTAACAAGGGTAACAATGAGCACTAGCAAAATACATGTCAAGGCATGAACCTGGAAACACGAAAGTAAATAAAGCATGGAAGGTAACTGAGGAAATGCGAACGTATCTTAAAGATGTATCTGGAATAACATCTATGTCTTTGGAGGATGGAAAATCTGTTTCGCAAATCTAACGGAATAACATGGCAGAGTTCACAACCGATAATGGTAACCGTATTGCTAAGTCAACACAGACCGAACAACAAACACTATTAGACTCAGAAAATGAAAGTAAATGTATCCCGCAAATGAAAAGTGTCAAGTTACAAGATTGAGAAATATACCTCCGTAAATTGTGCCCCCGCGGCAAATTTAGGTTCTCAGGCAGAAATCTTTAACTGATATTTGGATGGTGAGGAAACGTCAGTAGTGTGGAAAACTGGATTATTTTATTCACATTTAAAAAAGGAAGCAGACGCAACTTTTTAAACGGAAAAAGCACACAACACATCAAAAATAAGATTCGACAAGGAAAAAAGAATAACTGGCCAAATTACTTCTTGGCTATCGAGTGCTAAAACTGCAAATGAAATGAAGGTTTTGCAGTGTTGGTCGACACATATGGCGCTGTAACGTGGGAACAAACCAAAAAGGGGAAAATACGTTGATGGTCCTTGAGATGGATTTTTTTTAAGTTCCTATGGGACAAAACTGCTGAGGTCATCGGTCCCTAGCCTTACGCACTACTTAATCTAACTTGAACTAACTTAAGCTAAGGACAAGCCACACACCATGCCCGAGAGAGGACTCGAACCTCCGACGTGTGGAGCCGGGCGAACCATGGCAAGACGCCTTAAAAGGCGCGGCTACCCCGCGCGGTCAGATATACTGTTGGCACCTTACACGTAGCGTCTCACACGTCAGGAATGAAAGAATACATGAAATTATAGGAGAAAAAACTATTCACGATGCCATTGCTAACAAAACAGTAACTTTGTATGGCCACCTACAAGGAATAGGTGATAACAGAAGGCCAAGAAGAATGTATTGATGGATGCAAACGGAGTAAAGAAAACGTGGAAGATCACCTATAAGATGGATGAAAGATATTAATGATGGAATCAATAAAGGGAGACTTCAGGTAGAAGACTGGACATTTGACAAATATAAAACCATGGAAGTTGAGATGAGAAAGTTGAGAAGCGGCATATACTGAGTCAGTTACGTGAGACTAACACTCGTTTTGTTGCATGAACTGTTGAAGATATCGAAACGCGGTTCTTTGCAATATATAGTCTGCAGAGGAGCACGCAACGTTTTGTGTGGATAATACAGGAAACTGTGGTATCAACCGAGATAGTGAAACAAGTGTATTTACTTTTAATAGCAGAGAATGCCTTTCATAACTGCATTCAATAGCTCCTTGGAGCACAAATATAGTGATACAGAGCTTATAGATTCTGACATTGAAAATTTTCGCAAAACAGTCCACGAAATGTGCTAAATTGCAAAGCAATGCTGCCAGAGTCGGCTGTTGCGGTGTGAACAACGCCAAGTAGAGCTCTCATGGCACGCTACATTGTTAAATGCAGCAAGACAGGCCTACGCTACTGAGATATAACACCATTTCCTAAACGACGTGTATACTCACCCTTCAGTCATGATTTTTGTATACGGAACTGCGCTTGCTTCTGGCGCGTCAGACGGGGCTAAGGAAAAGTATTTGAAATCTCTGTATGTCTCCTGGATTTGTGGAAACAACTACAGTTTCGCCTGGCTAGTTTCCGTTTAAACCCTTTGCGTTGCTTCTTACTTGTCGTAGCCGAGAAAGAAACGTCACTCGTTGATACTTCTTAATGATAAACAGCCCACGTCACACAAAAAGTACATAGGATTAGTTTTGTTTGATTTCAGTGATATCGCTAATAATTATACCAGGTACATATTTAAAGGAAACGCCCCAACGCTTCTTTACTGTAAAACATATGCTCTTGGACAAATGTGTCTACAGATATTGCGCGAGTTTGTAATCAGATGGAATACACTTAAAATAAATTAACATTTTATTCAGAATGAGGGACGGCGCCTCACTCACATAGTAAATACTTACATCTTACTTAAGCATGGGCTCAAAATCTTTACCATCCGCTGAAATGCACACTTGCATTCGCCGTCCGGAAGATACATGAGCAGATGAAAGTACATTGGATGGTGTGCCATTGCGTGCTTTAGCGATTCGATGACTCATATCGTCTGGTGTACTTTGGCCTTCATGATACAGTGCGTTTTCGGTGCTCTCCGTGGAAAGGAATCAAGAGTAGTAAAATGAGGGTACGTGGCCTGACACCATACTGCAGTATTCTGTCCTAACCGACAGTCAGGAAAAGTTTCATTCAGAATTTGCGTTGCATCATGGGAAAAATTAACTTGGTAGTCGTCATGTTGGAATCACATACATCATCGATTGTCCACTGGGACCTCGTCTAGAAGAGCACGTAGAATGTCGTAAGAAAGTGTGCATATTTGTTTTTCAATTTAATATCGCTATGACCTAGCATCACATGTTTACATTCCACAGTCATTGGTGTCGTGCCAGACGAAGCCACTGTGGATTTTCAGTTGCCCAGTAGCGCAAGTCACGTAAATTATCATTACCGTGGTTCGCATCCTTCGCTTCGTCGCTGTGGAGCACACGCTGGAAAAACGTACCGTCATTTCCCAGGCGCTGGAGAGCGAACCCACCAAATTCTATATGACATTCGAGATAATGTCATCCTTGTGCCTGATGTAGTGAGAGATGGTGAGAGTGGAATTTATGTCGATGCAAGATGTGAATGACGCTCTTCTGGATGATACCACAGTTCTTGGCAATACCTCTCGTGTCATCACTGGGCTTGATAACCGCCGTAGTCAGAACAGCTTCTTTATGTGCTATGTCGGTTACAGTCTTTGTCCTCCTCCTCTGTTTGACGTTGAAGCTACCTGCCGCACTAGTGACGTAATAATTCATGCAAGTGCCTTGTGCGACGGAGTGCGAGGTTCAGGATAGACATAGCTATACCACCATACTGTTTCGACAGCGTATCATATTCATCAAATAACAGCAGCAAGTCTAGCTTCTTCTCTTTGGTGTACATGTCTACATGCGAAGAATGGTGAATCAGAAATAACCTGCCAATAAACAACACAGTTCCTGGTAGTTCTAAAGCCCAGGTAAGTAAACAGTCGGAAGGTTTTACATGACGACGTAGCTAGGCAAGAGCGCGCTTACAAGGCAACAGCCGATTCCAGCCAACTTGCCTTTCCATTTCACATTTTTTCTCAGATTGTTTTCCGAAGAGTTTCAATCACTAAATTAACAATCATCATACTACTGCACTCGTCTGCTCAACAGCTTACGGATACCGTTAAGGCATGTCCATGAAGTATATCATTCTATTAAAAACAGTTGTACCTGCTTCAATATCTCGATTGATGCAAGAGTTAAGTCGCTCTACCACAAACCAAAGTACTTGCCCATTAACCCCTTAGCATATTCTGATATTCTGAGAACCTCGTTTGCAAATCTGGACCACTTCATGAAATAAAAATGAATGTTACGTCTTACCCTAAATAAGATGAGGTCACCCCAAATATATCCATTATGGATTAATATATCGGCATGGCGTATTTTCTGACGTTCACAAGTACTTTTTCTTGTTTATAGTCTCCGAATTACGACACTCGCTTTTCTTTTTAGTATTGGAAAGATGCTTCTAAGAGAATTTTAACGATATACAGCGTATGGGATGAGATCGAATAACATCAAGACAACAGCGCAGCAAACACTGTCCCGCTGTCAAGAGAAAAGGCTCCACATACTTCTGTCCTTATACGAGTACTAAATGTGACCGAACACCTATCTCTGGTATGGTTCTTGTCTTTAACTATGCATTTTTGAAGCCCATCAGTCTGTGTTATGCTGTTACTGTAATCAGATAACATGCTCTTAAAATTCTTAAGATATTCACGATGTATATGACGGTCTTAAAAGTGGGTATCGTTTATGCCGAATATCACCAACCAACTAGAACAGGAATGGTGTTGCTGGCCGAGGAGTGTCCAGATGCTGCCAAAAACTGTCTTTACAAAAAGTCTACAGAAGCTCTACAAACTCCAAGTGTGTACAACAAAGTACACCACGTAAAAAGAAGAGCTATTAATGAAAGAAATGAATCTAACATTCTAGCAGCAGTAACACACAATGCGAATTTCCTAAGAGGCATCTCGGAATTATAAGAGGGATCAACGAAAAGAGTGATCTCCGAGCATTGCATTCCATAGCATTTCATCTTCTACAGCTTAATGGCAATGACTCCCAGAATTGGTTACAGTTTTCTAAATGATATCCACGAAAAGAGCAAAGTAATTTGTCATGTCTATACAAAATTTTGTTTGAGAAATAATCATCGTTTACAAACCATGGGCAAGTCTATCTTCGCAGTAGTCACTAACTGTAAGTTAAAAACCTACGCTGACTCAAAACTAAGCTCTTGATCCTCGCTCGGTTGGTGTTCCTCGAGGCACGCATTATTGGCCTCTATTTTACTGAAGGGAATCTAAATTCACTCAAGTATTTCTACTTCCTAAGATATGCTGCTGCCGCAGTAATTGGAAGATATCCCACGGGACATAAGGCGATCACTGTGTACCAACACGACGGGTGTCCCTCCGATTCCGCACATGTAGGGCCGGACCGTCTAAAGAGAACATGTGAAAGCATTGGGACCGTCGATCAGGAAACACAAAATCGTCTGCACACTCAGCAAACTTAACCCTGATGTACTTTTATCTGTGGCGACAGCTATAACAAGAGAGGTCTACGCTATTATGAAACACCGACGAATCCCAAGGCTTGAAATGTCTTATAAATCGGGCCCGTGCTGCCGTTAACTCAAGATGACATTCAACGTGCAATGTTGTTTCTCAAGAAACACTTTATAGCATATAGCAATGCTCAAGGTCAACATACTGAGCACTTGGTATGAGAGCCGTGATAAAAGACATACGAGCTGCACCTGAGTTAGGTATTTGAGTTCATTTGGTGCAACAGGGCACATGTTCGTGGAACCTCGTCTCCTAACGGTGGGGCAGTGGTTTGCAACGCTATTACCTGGCTACTGTTTGATCAAGTCCAATTTTTGTTATGTCCTTGAAGTTCTCTTACAAGCTTCTTTCAAATGCCATAGAAGAAGTACATAGTTCCATTAGAAAAAAAAGGCGATGTAATTTGTGACTATAAAAAGTTGCGAAGGTCACGAAATTCTCCATTCTGTCCACTGTGACTTGCCGAAAACCGCAGTTCGTTATCGGCAACTACGAATGTTAAAAATTACTTACGAACGAGAGGAAATTCGCCGTATTGTCCACTACAATTTTGGGACATAATCACATCGACATACCTATTCATTGTGCATATGTTTAGAGTGGTCTGTCGTAGCTACCTCCTTCTATGCTTTACCTTAGACAAAGAAAGTAACTACAAACTTTTCAAAATTTTGTACTCTTTTGAACACTGCAAGGATCGAAATTATTATTATAACGAGGAAGTGTGAAGGACAGACTTTCTTCATGGGGGCAGTATAAGGGTAGAAGTGACATTAGATTGTGTCCTTTGCGATGAAAGCAGGCAGGAGGTCTCCAGAGGCAGAAGTTAGCCACGGTTCGTGCTCAAGACACGAGACGTCATTGCCAGCCAGCAGGTGGTCTTAGGCGCTATTCGACGAAGCATTGGAGCACTCAACCCACCCTGAAGCTGCAGTCATTGGCGATAGGTCTTCTTCCTTTTCGAAGACTCTGTCTCTGTCTCTGTCTGTTACTGGCTAATTCAGCTCATAGCTCTTACGCTGCAATATTTATATGAATTACATGGTTGCCAGTCTCGAAAGCAAAGGTGGTTGATGTTTCCTGTACCATACAAGAAACAGTGCCACCTCTGTAACATCAAGGACGCGGAAAGGACATTTTATTAACAGATAATGCTGTAGCGACGGTTCATTTACGCTCTCGTACGACACCATGTTTGCTGAGAATTTATCATTCATAAGATGAATCAGTGATTTATTATTTCCCAGTTCGTTGTAAGTACCCGGCTCAGGCTCATTGCAAACTCCTTTATGGGAAATTTGGCGGAAAAAGATGTAAGTGTTACCTGTACTCATCTCACCAACTCAGTGCTGTGAATATATTGCAAATAAGCGAATCTTCGACTACGTAAAAATTAGACAAACATTCCTTCACTTAATTGTTTCAGTTTGCTTCCTCTTGATTACTTCTGTCTCTTTTAACTTCCTGCTGGAACGCATAGTTAATTAGTAATTATTTTCATTAATATTTCAGTAGCAAAGTTAGTAAGAAACTTTTATTTATTAATTTATTCATTTAAATGTTATGGATCGTCTTATGCAGTGAGGTTGAAAGTGGCCTCTCAGCGGTATTGTGAAAAGCATTATGTTCAGATCTCGGGTCATTGTTGAGTAGTGATATGAATATAGCAAGTTTTAGTTGCGGCGAGCCAGTCTCATCCACCACTACCAATTGTTGGGAAGAACATGCGAGACTGCAGGGAGTTTACAACCATGAAGCAAAGAATGTTAGTAGACTACGTACCACTTATTTCGGTCGTCAATAACCTCTGATTCTGATCATGCAGATATTATATTACTGAATACGACAAAATACCATAACCAAAACAAACTCTGATAGCCGATAACTTGTTGTGAGATCGATGCAAAGGCTTTTTTTGTAACATCTAGAGCTTGGTATATTATGGGGTTGCGATTTATATATTCTCTGCTTTAGCAAACATTACGAAAGGGCATATACGGGTATAGGATTTACGAGGGGCGTTCCATAAGAAACTCTATATATATATATATTTTTTTTTTCTGGAAGCAGTTAGGTTTTAGTCCGGATTCCTTTGGCCGATGTTGTTGTTGTGGTCTTCAGTCCTGAGACTGGTTTGATTCAGCTCTCCATGCTACTCTATCCTGTGCAAGCTTCTTCATCTCCGACTACTTACTGCAACCTACATCCTTCTGAATCTGCTAAGTGTATTCGTCTCTTGGTCTCCCTCTACGATTTTTACAGTCCACGCTGCCCTCCAATGCTAAATTTGTGATCCCTTCATGCCTCAAAACATGTCCTACCAACCGATCCCTTCTTCTAGTCAAGTTGTGCCACAAACTTCTCTTCTCCCCAATCCTATTCAATACCTCCTCATTAGTTACGTGATCTACCCATCGAATCTTCAGCATTCTTCTGTAGCACCACATTTCGAAAGCTTCTATTTTCTTCTTGTCTAAACTATTTATCGTCTATGTTTTACTTCCATACATGGATACACTCCATACAAATAGTTTCTGAAACGACTTCCTGACACTTAAATCTATACTCGATGCTAACAATTTTCTCTTCTTCAGAAACTCTTTCCTTGCCATTGCAAGTCTACATTTTATATCCTCCCTACGTCGTTCATAATCAGTTATTTTGCTCCCCAAATAGCAAAACTCATTTACCACTTTAAGGTCTCATTTCCTAATCTAATTCCCTCAGCATCATCCGACTTAATTCGACTACATTCCATTATCCTAGTTTTGCTTTTGTTCATGTTCATCTTATATCCTCCTTTCAAGACACACAGAACCAAATACAAAATCTCCATTCAACACGACGATCTTTCAACACCTTACTGATAGCGCCTGTGGGCAAGCAAAGTACCACTGTACTGTCGACATCTGAGCCAACGCCTATCTGCATCAATAACCTCCGTATTATTCACGTACAGATTCCAGCGCAGCATTTCCCCACAGATGATCCTTCGTAGCTCTTTATGGTCTTAGCTCAGGCGGCGAGGAACCCAGAGGGAGCATACCTTTGAGAAACCCAACTGGTGGGCTAATATGTCATCACTGCCAACAGAGACGTCCTGTTGAGCAGCGAGGTGTTTGTCATCCATCAAGCACCTCGCTTGAGAGAGCCCGCACGTTCAAACACTGCGGGAGTCACAGATGTGTGCGGCCGACTAAGCACAAGGGTGATCGGTAGATCGTGACCTTTGCGATGATTACAGACGCCTTGGCCAACGACTCACCGGGCTCCGTATACATTCGGCAAGCGCCTATGAATACCTGCTATGCTCTGGTTCTCCGTCAAAAGAGACTGAACGAGAGTTCTCTTCTTGGAACGTTCCTCCGTTACAGACGCTATTTTGATGGTTGCGTATAGCCCCGCCATCCATCTGATCTTCATTAAACAATAGGGGCTCAAGCCGGAATAATCCATAATGACCCCAACAATTTCGGAATATTTTTAACCCGATATCGGCCGAGAAAGAAATGTGTAGCATTCCTTATTGACCGTCCGTCGTAATTACTAGAAATCTTATATCAATTCTTTGATATTGCTTCGTTTAGATGCACCATGTAGGCAGGCATTCTGCACAGTAGAGTTTGGTTCTGGACAAAAGTCCGATTTGATGCAATGAATAAAGAGTAATTAATCAATGATTTTTGTATGTATTTTATTACTGACTGACCTGTGACTGCCTACTTCCTTCGTTCAACAATACGTAAGAGTATTAGACACTGTGGGATAACAGGTGAAGTGTTTTAGAAGGACTGTGCCTTGGGCAGCGTATGTGAACGACGTTCTGTTTATGTAAGTCTGCAGGCTTTCGTGGCCGTTGTCACTAAAGTAAAAATCTTCTGGGTTCTCAGGCTGCGTCCAAAATTCCTTCTAAAATAACCGACGTTTCGACCCCTATACTGGGATCTTTTTCAGGATGTTGCGGTGTCCACTATTGCTAGAATATTCTTAAAATAGTGGACACTGAAACACCCTGAAGAAGGTCCCAGCAGAGGGGTCGAAACGTCGATTATTTTAGAAAGAAATATGACGCGGCCTAACAACCCAGAAGACTTTAACGGTAGTGACGTTCTGATTCTTCAGGCCTATCGCACGATTCTCGGTTACGAAACAGTCACCTACCACGACACTGTAAATGGTACGTCGTCATTAACCGAGGATGATACAGAAAACATAGCACTTGGCCCACGACCATCTTTTCCAGTCGTCTAAGATGTCTTTTATAGCCTCTAAATCAGTAATTTTTTATATAGCGTTTCGAGATCGCAGAGTTAATTCAGGCATCGTTATAGTGATCTCCAAACAAACTTTATAAAGTGCCTCATCAGATTAGTAGTTATTCTGGACGCACATGTAAAACGAACGACATAAAAATAAGGAAGCTGTTGTAAACGTGCACTTGTTTAAAGATTTGCATTTCTTTAAGAGAACAGACTGAGAATGACAGCCACCAAAGTCTGTGGTTGTGGAAACTGTTAATTAGATAGGCGATATAATGTTCTCCCGCCATGTATCAAAAATTCAGTATACAATTCCTTTTGGCAAACGTCTTCAGCGCTCTAAAGTGCTTGCCGCTTTTAATAATTTGGCTACGCGCTATCAAAGAACAATCTGTCATGGACAAATTCTGGCTAAATAGATCAATGAGCTACACCTCGTCTGCCATATCCAACTAATAAACGTTGGATAAAGTGTATTTATCATCAGTGTTACCTCCGGTCAGATATCCTTCGCACCGAAGTATTTGAAAACCATCGGTTTGTACGACAGATTGCTCTCAGGTTTCGTCTTATGTGCCCTAGAAGCTGAACAATGATAAATTACAGAACGAAAAAATTTATCAATATGAAAAATCATACATAGCTGCAGTAGCAGAAAACTAAATCCCCTTTTTATTCAAGGCGAATCCCATCCAAAAACTAATATGATCACCGTTTCTGTGATTTCCGAGGCAGGTTTTCCTTTAGTGTGTTTACTCAACTGACAGGCCTAACAAATATCATTTTAGGAAAGAGTATGAGCTTTAAACGACACAAAGAAAGACTTATTTGTGGGAACGATCTGAAAATTACTGCGCATGTTATCGTAAACCGCCTGTTTATATCCAACCTACAACGAAATGACCATTCGACGTCGTGCTTATAGCTGAATAGACGATTACTGAATGACAACGGCTGTTTTCAGAAACATGCCGTGTGAAGCCCAGTACAAACTACGCAGTTGAGAAAATTCTGAGGCCAATACTCAGGAGAGATATTTCCGCCACTACGATCGACGAAGGAAAGAAAGCGCAATCAAGACAGTTCCGTTCCCCCTGGAAATGTCTCATTCGATATTCAAACTAATGAGTTCATTTCTAGAAGATGGAATGAAAACGCTTCTTCGGGGACTTCGTAATGACGTTATATCGTTATCGGAAGGGGGAAGGGAAGAGCGTAGCATCTTTTTATATATACGTCGCAGTCACAGCAAAATTTCTGAACAAATGTTTGGTAATTTTCTTACTTCGCTCGTTAAATTGCTTGCCAAAAGCATAATTTTTGTCACAAAAATTTGAAGAAGTAGCAGCTGGGTTATTCACATTGAAACCAACAGAAATAATTCGGTACTGTCAAAGAACATACAACGAAGTGACTATACGAAATTTAAACAGTAGTATAAAAATCCGTAACTGCAATCCAGTTCGAAACACTGTTTCTAGCTTATTCGTGTAGTTGGTTTTCGGTGATACGTTTTCTAAAAATATCGCTTCCCACAGCAGCCAATTAAGAGAACGTCTGCAATCTGGCGTCTGCCTCCCCCACCCCCTCGCACCCAAAATCAAACCCACCAGTTGACGAAGCATACCGTTGACACTTTATGACTTACTGCAGTACGATACATTTGACAATTCTTTCAACTTCGAACGGCCGAACAAATCTCTATACATCCTATGTAATATAACAACATAGAGTTTGTGGCATGGACATACTTCTATTGGGTGTTATTAGAATTGCGCTCTACAAAACTACACTATGTTATCAAAAGTATCCGGATACACCAGAAACATACTTTTTCATATTGGGTGCATTATTCTACCGCCTAGTGCCAGATACTCCTCAGTAGTCATTAGACACCGTGAGAGAGCAGACTGGGGAACTCCGTGGAACTCAGGGACTTTGAACGTGGTCAGGTAACTGGATGTCACCTGCGTCATACGTCTGTACGCGAGATTTCCACACTCCTAAACATCCCTAGGTCCACTGTTTCCTATGTGATGGTGAATTGTAAACGTGAAGGGACACGTACAGCAGAAAAGCGTACAGGCCGACCTATTCTGTTGAGTGACAGAAATACCGCAGGCAGTTTAAGAGGGTCGTAATGTGTATTGGGCAGACATCTATCCAGACTATCACACAGGAGTTGCAAACTGCATCAGGATCCACTGCAAGTACTGTGACAGTCAGCCGGGGGGAGGGGGGGGGGGAAGAAAACTTGGATTTCATGGTCGAGCAGCAGCTAATAAGCCATACATCATGCCGGTAAATTCCAAACGATGCCTCGCTTGTTGTAAGGAGCATAAACACTGGACGATTGAACAGTGGAATAACGTTGGGTGGAGTGACGAATCACGGTACACAACGTGGCGATCCAATGGCATGGTGTGGCTTTGGTGAATGCCCGGTGAACGTCATCTGCCAACGTGTGTAGTACCAACAGTAAAACTCGGAGGCGGTGGTCTTATGGTGTGGTCGTGTTTTTCATGAAAGGGGGCTTGCACTCCTTGTTTTTTTTTTTTTTTTTTTTTTTTTTTTTTTTTTTTTTTTTTTTTTTTTTTTTTTGCGTGGCTCTATCACAGCACAAGCCTGCATTGATGTTTTAAGCACCTTCTTGCTTACCTCTGTTGATGAGCAATTTGGGGATGGTGATTGCATCTTTCACACGATCGAGCACCTAATCATAATGCACGGCCTTTGGCGGAGTAGTTACACGACAATAACATCCTTGTAATGGACTGCCCTGCACAGAGTCCTGACCTGAATCCTGTGGAACACCTTGTGGATGTTTTGGAACGCCGACTTCTTGCGAGGCCTCACCGGCCGACATCGATACCTCTCCTCAGTGCAGCACTCTGTGAAGAATGGGCTCCATTTCCCAATACACCTGCCAGCACCTGATTGAACATTTACCTGCGAGAGTGGAAGCTGTCATCAAGGCTAAGGGTGAACCAACACCATATTGATTTCGAGCACTATAGATGGAGGGCGTTACGAAGTTGTAAGTCATTTGCAGCTAGATGTCTGGATACTTTTATCACATAATGTATGGGTCCATGAATTTGGCACACTACATAAATGGCGTAGTAAGTCGTGGTATTAGCAGTACTATCGGCAGCATTGGTAGGGGAAGAAAAGTAAATGAATCTGTAAGAGAGAAATGGGAGGCGATGACTGCTGTTCGTTTGTTTGGATGCTTCTTTTGCACATACTTAGAACCACATACCATTCTCTGTTAGTCCACTGTGTATTTTATATCCTTATAGAATAGAAATGAAGCAGGCAAAAAGGAAAACAAACGTCTCAAAAAAGGATCGACAGGAAGTGCAAAATGGCAAAGCAGGTATGGCTACAGGACAAATGTAAGGATGTGGAGGCTTATCTCACTAGGGGTACAGGAAAGTTAAAGAGACCATAGAGAGAAGAGAGCCACTTGTACGAATATCAAGAGCTCAGAAGGAAACCCAGTTCTAAGCTAAGAAGGGAAAGCAGATAGGTGGAAGGAGTATATAGAGGGTCTATACAAGGGCGATGTACTTGAGGACAATTTTATGGAAATGCAAGAGGATATAGATGAAGATGAAATGGCAGATACGATACTGCGTGAAGAGTTTGACAGAGCACTGAAAGACCTCAGTCGAAACAAGGCCCCCGGAGTTGACAACATTCCATTAGAACTACTGACGGCCTTGGGAGAGCCAGTCCTGACAAAACTCTACCAACTGGTAAGCAAGACGTATGAGACAAGCGAAATACCCTCAGACTTCAAGAAGAATATAATAATTCCAATCCCAAAGTAAGCAGGTGTAGACAGATGTGAAAATTACCGAACTATCAGTTTAATAAGTCACAGCTGCAAAATACTAACGCGAATTTTTTACAGACGAATGGAAAAACTGGTAGAAGCCGACCTCGGGGAAGATCAGTTTGGATTCCGTGGAAGTATTGGAACACTTGAGGCAATACTGACCTTATGACTTATCTTAGAAGAAAGATTAAGGAAAGGCAAGCCTACGTTTCTAGCATTTGTAGAGCTAGAGAAAGCTTTTGACAATGTTGACTGGAATACTCTCTTTCAGATTCTAAAGGTGGTAGGGATAAAATACAGGGAGCGAAAGGCTATTTACAATTTGTACAGAAACCAGATGGCAGTTATAAGAGTAGAAGGGCATTTAAGGGAAGCAGTGGTTGGGAAGGGAGTGAGACAGTGTTGTAGCCTCTCCCCGATGTTATTCAATCTGTATATTGAGCAAGCAGTAAAGGAAACAAAAGAAAAATTCGGAGTAGGTATTAAAATTCATGGTGAAGAAATAAAAACTTTGAGGTTCGCCGATGACATTGTAATACCGTCTGAGACAGCTTAGGACTTGGAAGAGCAGTTGAACGGAATGGACAGTGTCTTGAAAAGAGGATGTAAGATGAACATCAACAAAAGCAAGACGAGGACAATGGAATGAAGCCGAATTAATTAGGGAGTTGCTGAGGGAATTAGTTTAGGAAATGAGACACTTAGAGTAGTAAAGGAGTTTAGCTATTTGGGGAGCAAAATCATTATTGATGCCGAAGTAGAGAAGATACAAAATGTAGACCGTCAATGGCAACGAAATCGTTTCTGAAGGAGAGAAATTTATTAACATCGAGTATAGATTTAAGTGTGAGGAAGTCGTTTCTGAAAGTATTTGTATGGAGCGTAGCCACGTATGGAAGTGAAACATGGACGATAAATAGTTTGGACAAGAAGAGAATAGGAGCTTTCCAAATGTGGTGCTAGAGAAGAATGCTGAAGATTAGATGGGTGGATTACATAACTAATGAGGAGGAATTGAATAGAATCATGGAGAAGAGGAATTTGAGGCACAACTTGACAAGAAGATGTGACCGGTTGGTAGGACATGTTCTGAGGCATCAAGGGATCACAAATTTAGCACTGGAGGGCAGCGTGGAGGGTAAAAACCGTAGAGGGAGACCAAGAGATGAATAAACTAAGCAGATTCAGTACGATGTAGGATGCAGTAAGCACTGGGAGATGAAGAAGCTTGCACAGGATAGGGTAGCATGGAGAGCTGCATCAAACCAGTCTCAGGACTGAGGACCACAACAACAACAATAGAATGTAAACACACCAATTACCGATTCCAGTGCTTCGTCGGTGGAATAGTACCTCTTTCACCCTCTGAAAATAGTGGCTTAGCCTTGGACACTCGGGCTTTTCCAATTTCTGTTATATTTCAAGCCAGCCCAGCAAGCCCAGTTACAGTGACGTACCTTGACAACGCTCTAAATAGTATCTCCTTATTGTGTGTTTCCTCATCAACAATATAGGGAATTCTCCCCTTTTCTCATCTGGCAATTCTTCTCGCTCTAACCATTGGAAAAATCTAGATAGGGCTTCTGCGATTTGGTTCTTCTTCCCCTTTATGTACACTCCTGGAAATTGAAATAAGAACACCGTGAATTCATTGTCCCAGAAAGGGGAAACTTTATTGACACATTCCTGGGGTCAGATACATCATATGATCACACTGACAGAACCACAGGCACATAGACACAGGCAACAGAGCATGCACAATGTCGGCACTAGCACAGTGTATATCCACCTTTCGCAGCAATGCAGGCTGCTATTCTCCCATGGAGACGATCGTAGAGATGCTGGATGTAGTCCTGCGGAACGGCTTGCCATGCCATTTCCACCTGGCGCCTCAGTTGGACCAGCGTTCGTGCTGGACGTGCAGACCGCATGAGACGACGCTTCATCCAGTCCCAAACATGCTCAATGGGGGACAGATCCGGAGATCTTGCTGGCCAGGGTAGTTGACTTACACCTTCTAGAGCACGTTGGGTGGCACGGGATACATGCGGACGTGCATTGTCCTGTTGGAACAGCAAGTTCCCTTGCCGGTCTAGGAATGGTAGAACGATGGGTTCGTTGACGGTTTGGATGTACCGTGCACTATTCAGTGTCCCCTCGACGATCACCAGTGGTGTACGGCCAGTGTAAGAGATCGCTCCCCACACCATGATGCCGGGTGTTGGCCCTGTGTGCCTCGGTCGTATGCAGTCCTGATTGTGGCGCTCACCTGCACGGCGCCAAACACGCATACGACCATCATTGGCATCAAGGCAGAAGCGACTCTCATCGCTGAAGACGACACGTCTCCATTCGTCCCTCCATTCACGCCTGTCGCGACACCACTGGAGGCGGGCTGCACGATGTTGGGGCGTGAGCGGAAGACGGCCTAACGGTGTGCGGGACCGTAGCCCAGCTTCATGGAGACGGTTGCGAATGGTCCTCGCCGATACCCCAGGAGCAACAGTGTCCCTAATTTGCTGGGAAGTGGCGGTGCGGTCCCCTACGGCACTGCGTAGGATCCTACGGTCTTGGCGTGCATCCGTGCGTCGCTGCGGTCCGGTCCCAGGTTGACGGGCACGTGCACCTTCCGCCGACCACTGGCGACAACATCGATGTACTGTGGAGACCTCACGCCCCACGTGTTGAGCAATTCGGTCTTACGTCCACCCGGCCTCCCGCATGCCCACTATACGCCCTCGCTCAAAGTCCGTCAACTGCACATACGGTTCACGTCCACGCTGTCGCGGCATGCTACCAGTGTTAAAGACTGCGATGGAGCTCCGTATGCCACGGCAAACTGGCTGACACTGACGGCGGCGGTGCACAAATGCTGCGCAGCTAGCGCCATTCGACGGCCAACACCGCGGTTCCTGGTGTGTCCGCTGTGCCGTGCGTGTGATCATTGCTTGTACAGCCCTCTCGCAGTGTCCGGAGCAAGTATGGTGGGTCTGACACACCGGTGTCAATGTGTTCTTTTTTCCATTTCCAGGAGTGTATTTGTTGGAAACCTGTGATCCCGCAGCGCAAGTTTCCATCTTAATAGTCTCAGTGTAATTAACTTGCACAGCTGCAAGAAACTGCGGGCTTCGTGATCACAGTACATTATTGTCTGTACTCCATACAAATAATAGTGGAAGTTCTTGTAGGCCCGGACAACAGCTAATGCTTGCAGTCATATGGTTGTATAAGCGTTTTCTTAACTCAATAACATCCTACTTCCAAACACTGTCAGGCAGAAGTTCGGTGGGCCCTCAGTCGTCTTGATTTTAAGCAGACAAGGAATCGGCCATCGGACGATATTCAAGTTAAATATCCAGATGGCGTCATAATGTTGCGTTTAACAAGGCATATTAAAACGCCTCAAAGGCCTTTTGACAGTCTGATGTCTATTACCAAGGTGCAATCTTCCTCAGTAGAGCGATTAGCGGTTTCTTGTTCATTACTTGATCTTGTAAAAACCGATGAAAAATCGAAGGTAACCATAAAAATGCTTGGAACTGTTTCTTAGTTCTGGCTGTAGAGAAATTCTTAATGGCACTCATCTCCATGCTGCCTGATAAAATTTTCTCTTTGTCTATCATATAACCCAAAAATATTATTTTTTTCATTTCGAAGGTGATTTTTGTAAAATGGCCTTGATTACTATCTCTGAGATATTTCTAACAACCTGATTAACAAGTTCACATGTTGTTCTCACAATGCAGTAGCTACTAATATATCATCTACATAAAGTGTTAGTTTACTTCTCCGGTCCAACTCCAAAACTGCGTATATGAGTAATTTCATTATAAATACCGCTGCACTTATATTATGGCTAAAGGGTATTACCTCAAACTGATGGTTTTTTCTGGCACATATAAAGCCAATACGTTTCACGATTGTTGATCTAATTTAATTTTCCAATATGAGGTATCCATTACTTACTTATAAAGTACTTGGTGCCATGATATTTTTGTATTAGTTTGTTCATGTTCTCTGGGTGGCAGAATGGTTGTGTTTATGATCTGTGTATCCAATACAAACTTTAATTTCTCTCCTGCTTGAAAAACAACTAATAAAAGACTAAAAGATAAGCTAATTTATGATTTGGTTATGTCCCAATTTATCATCCTCTCTATTTCTTCAACAACCGAATTCTTTAGTCTCCACAGTATAGGACATCATTTGTTACAGTATGTTGTATGTCATTGGCAGTCAATTCACCGATCATCCCAGGTCTTTGGTCAAAAACCAGACTATATTCCTACAGGATCTTGGACTGCTGGTCCCTTTGTTCCACCTGTATTCCATCAGCTTCTTTCTTCTCCTTCTTCTGGACGCTTTCGACATTACTCCTTTTTGATAAGTTTAATTCCACACCCACTACAGTACTATCCATGACTTCATTCCTCCCTGATAAGATCAACTTGTGCTAATTTTCCTTTATTGCAAAAACTGGCTCTGCTCTTTTAGAAGTCTACATTTAACTATTTCTCGCTCTCTGTATCCAGTCCGATGACACAGTCTACAATGAATTTGTGGATCACCAAGAATGTGCACAAAACTGCTACATTTCCTGCTCCCACCTCCAGCATTGTATCCGGATGTTTTTGATTGGTTATGTATACTTCTAACGATTTTAAAATGTCGGTAGCTCTGTTTCCATGGTTAAGCCTTTAATCAATTTGTTGCATATTAGGGTTACCAACGCTCCAGCATCCGATATTTCCTTAATACGGGTATCTATGGTTTCTGTCCACGTAGCTGAGTCTGGTACTGTAGAGGAAACTCTCTCGCATGGATTCGGCTCCTTTGTTATTTCTTCAGTTATACTCATGCCGTCGTTATAACTAGAACTGTTCATATGTCATTGTTTGTCCTTTGTAACCTCTCGTCAACTGTACCTCTGATATGTGACTCAGTCGAATTTGGTCTAAACTTCCAAGTCTGTTTGTGTCGTTGTCGTCTTCCAGCTCTGCCATTATGAGTGTTTACTCTGTCCATATTTGGTCATTTTCTAGTCTTGACCCTGGGATATGTTGTTTTCCCTGTGTCTAATTGCTGTTAGTGTTATACACTGGATTAAATCTCCCGCTGTGACGTCCCTGTCTGTTCCTGCTTGGTCTGAAACTGTTGTTGTCAGTCTGAGATCCTTTGTTTTTGCTCTGTCCGATAATATAGCCATTATTATTGTTTGCCCTGTTACTGTTATTTATCTCTCTTCCGTTCTTTTCTGCTAAAACTGGTGTTATAGTTAACCTGCCTATTCGCCTGTGCGTAAAATTTATTGTAGTTCATCTTCCCTCTCTGGTCTGGCATCAGATCGAGTGAATCGAAAGCCAACAAATATTTTCCAAATTTTCCTCACACACATGTACTAACTTAACCCTTAACTCCAGCGGTAGCCTGGCCTTCAGGATCCTTAGAATACTTTGGTGATCAATCAGTTCACGCCAATACCGTGGTTTGTTCACGTATTCCTCAAAATACCTTCTTAGGTTTCCATTTCTCTGCGAAAATGGTTCAGCATAAAAAACCTCCGTTTTCAATCTCTCTTTAATGCCTGATGACCAGTAACGATTTAAGAACAAGTTCTCAAATTCTTTTGTGTTTGGCACTTATCTATCGTGTGTGTCACCTATAAACGACCATCTCCTAGGATATATTCTGCTACGTAATGAATCTCTTGTCTTTTTGACCATGCTTTTCGGAATACACCCCTAAATCTCCTTATAAGTACAACTAGGGTGAGTGTCCTTTTCATTGGAATTAATGTGTAAAACTCCTACGCTTTAACGTGTATTCGTCCACAAGAGATATGCATAATCAACAGTCAATGACACATTTCTATAAGTATGTTCGTTCGGGCTCTTAAAAGGGCATGGCTCCGTACCTGCAAAGTCACATAAAGATACATGACCCGGAACTCGTTGTCTACAGTCTATGCTGTTCTCATTCCGTCTCTAATTGCCCTTCTCATTCCCTCTAAACCGTGTTTTCTTATATTTACATTATATCTGACTTCCTTTTTCCATTTATCATTTTATTAGGTATTCGTAACCCTTCGTTTACTATGTTCTTCAAGGCTTCTGTAATAAATACATTAATACACAGCAAAACCTTTTGCTCCTTATCTGGAGTTCAGTTGTCTAACAGTCTGCGGTATTTCTGTTTTTGTACTTGGTAATTTTTTTCCATAAGCACTTCACGTCCTCAGCTATCTCCTTTACCATTGCGGAAAGATTTGCGCTTCTGTCGTTTGTTGTCTTCCCTGTAAGGCTTCTAATTCCTGGCTCTATTTAGACTGTTATCTCTTTCTTCATTTCTGTTTGTTCGCTGGATGAAGTACAAATTTCGTGTAATACCTCGTCGAAGTCTTCCTTCATGGGCAGTTCATATACCTTTCCAGGCAAATGCTTCACTTTGGTGGACAACTCTATTTATTCAGTGACAAACTTGTTCACTTCACTTGATATATTCACCATTGTGGTCACAATGTTCGATTGCTCCGTAGCTACACTATGTGATCAAAAGCATCCGGACACACCATAAACATCCGGTTTTCATATTAGATTGAACACTGGAAAAATGTCGTGTGGAGTGACGAATCACGGTACAGAATGTGGCGATCCGGTGGCCGGGTGTGGGCATGGCGAATGCCCGGTGAACGTCACAAGCCAGCGTGTGTAGTGCCAACAGTAAAACTCGGAGGCTGTGGTGTAATGGTGTGGTCGTGTTTTTCGTGGAAGGGGGCTTGCACCCCTTGTTTTTTTTGGTGGCACTATCACAGCACAGGCCTACATTGATGTTCAAGTACCTTTTTGCTTCCCACTGTTGAAGAGCAATTTGGGGATGGCGACTGCGTCTTTCAACACCATCGAGCACCTGTTCATAGTCTAGAGCATGTGGCGTAGTGGTTACACGAAAATAACAGCCTTGCAATGGATTGTCCTGTACAGAGTCCTGACCTGAATCCAATGGAACACCTTTGGGATGTTTTGGAACGCCGACTTCTTGCGAGGCCTCACCGACCGACATCAATACCTCTCCTTGGTACAGCCTTTCCCCAAGGAATCTTCTAAAACCTGATTGAATGTATACTTGCGAGAGTGGAAGTTGTCATGAAGGCTAAGGGTGGGCCTACACCATATTGATTTCCAGCGTTACCGATGAGGGGCCCCACGAACTTGTAAGTCAGTTTCAGCCAGACGGCCAGACACTTTTGATCACATAGTGGGTATTGTGTACTGTGGCCTACATACTTGCTTGCCGAGTGGCAACATATGTTATTATAATCGAAATATTCAACTGCTAGGTAGATAAATTTGTTACTGCAGTCAAAATATTAGAGCGCTCGGTAGCTAAATTTGTTACTCGTGCCATTGTTTCATCTATTTTAATAATTCCGTCGGAAGATCATCGGCCTGTCCCTGACTTATATTTGCTGCTTGCTTTGAGCTGGGTTCCACACCAATCTTCTGACCGTTGGCTTCTTATTTCCTCTACATTTTATGGTAGAATCTGGTTTTCGTCATAAGATGACAAGATTTCTTAATCTTTACCTTACTACTGAAAACACTAACTTTCCAAATCACTTATATCTACAAACTATATCAACAAACATCACCTCTCTAACTAATGAAAATATAGGTTGTTCCTTACCATATAGCAGAGATTTTGAGTCGCAGACAGGCACAATGAAAAGTCTACTAAACGGATAAACATTGAGCCAGATGGCCTCTTTCTGAAACTGTCTACATAAACACACACATTGACGTAAACGCAGGTCCCACACACACACACACACACACACACACACACACACACACACACACACACGACTAGTATCAGACTCCTGGTGCCAGATTCTAAAACTAAATGTTAATAGAAGGAATCACAGATTTGTTCTATTCAATGATTCATATGTGATGGATCATTTTCCACGTTGCTGGCTGGCTAGAATGCTCGGATGCAGCTTACGCAGATTTAAGGTACCTCCCACAGTTACACTTTAAACTGTAAAGAGATAGTGATTAATACACCCACAACACAATCACGATAAAACTACCACAATGATTTACAAAAAATAGTGCTATAATATAAAAATTTAAGTAATCTGTAAATGTGGAAAACGAAAACCATTGCTTCTAGTTCAGTCACGACTTAGCCAGTTGAAGTGTCATCCTAGCTGGTACAGATGTACGTTCATATGTAATGTGTGTGATGATGATGTTTGGTTTGTGGGGCGCTCAACTGCAGGGTCATCAGCGCCTGTATGAAATCCCATGTAATGTAAGTGATACATTAGAACTAAGTTATCCTTGGGTTATTAACGACGTGTAATTGTTATTTCTTGTGGCTAATACTCCTACATTCATAGAAGCTAATTTCGTGACTAAGTTAAATTAATCTCACTCATTACCAAAGTCCAGAATAGCAAAGCGTATATGATTTTGTAATATATTGCCAAAGTCTCACAGAACACAAGCACTAATATTTATGTCTGCACCAAAACTCCTTGATACAGTATACTGAAATAAAACTGTGACCGGCCAATAATAGCAAAACTGGGTTTAGGTAAACTTTTCGATCTCATTGTGCAGAAGCACCCGTCGTTTACCTTTGGTCGCATGTGAATCTACTGTCCATACGTAGGAAGTTACATTGAATCCTTGGCTGCTGAATCGGTGTCATTCAGTTGACATCTGGTTGTATGATGCGTAGCCGTAAAGCTGATTTCTCGTAATTGCAGGAAAGTAATACCCGAAATTTCTTGACTGTGCTTGTCGATTCACCAGCAAACATCACTAACCAAATGTCCGAAGTTGCTTTATAGAATCTTGGCATAAATTCGCTTTCCACAAATTGAAATTCTGGAAGTAATTAAGACTGGAAGAATTACCTTTTAACGTATCAGTGTATTGATCAGAAAATTATTGCTGAATCACCAATGGATTGTTTATCTCTTTCTGTTCTCGTCAGATAATTAAGCTCCAAACTCTCGTAACAGGGTCCCCGCTGGTAACATTTTTTTAATTTGATTTTTTTGTTATCCTGGACCAGTATATACATGACGGAGTAAACGCATTTCTTTCCCAGGCGAAACGTGTTAATTGGTGCATTTTACGAATCTTCGCCTTAACAAGGTCGCTGAACCATTAGCTAACTGGCTCAGCATTAATATATCTAAATACAATATCGTATTATAGGGCTCGCACCAGGAAAACACTTTTCAGGAAAGTCTTGAATGAATCGCAGGGCGATATGGACCCTATGACAAGGGAACCAATACGTTCCTCAACGCAGATGCGTTTCAAAACTTGCTGCAAATCAGATTAATGTGGAATTTATTTAGTCATGTAAACAAAGTTGTGCCCCTTATCATTTTTGGCTAGGTAGTAGCAGAACTGTTGAAGGTCATCCTTAACATTTCTTATATGCTGTAGTGAGGTGCTTGCTAAAATTAATTTTATATTGTGGAGGATCAGAAATTACTTTCTAAGCTTGTTATAGTTTCTGACTGAAAACTGTTAAAGCCCATCTTAGTGTCAAATGCTGAAAGAGCTGAGACTTTTTAAGTTTGTAATTTTGACAGTTTTCGCCGTAAAGCTTCGTTAATTCGCCCTACAAGTGAACATTCGCATATCAATGAGAACCCGTGTTAAATGCACTCAGTTTGTTTAGTTGCAATTTTCAATACACATTGATGGATTTCTAAATATAAAGTTCTAGATGGAATTCACTGTTTTACAGATGTGTCGTGACTGTAAATGTATTTCGAAACAAATACATATCTGGGTAAAAAATCGAATTGTATGTACTTGAACTATCTGAAGTACGCCATGTCACTGAAACTTCGCTGCGCGTGGTCATGAGACATTACCATCTCTGTTACCATTCTGTATTACCGAGGTCTCCATGTGAAGGAGAGGTGAATGGGGAATCATTCCAGCGACGACACGCACGAAACTGGAGATACGCATTGACATAAGCAACAGTTTCTTTTGGAGCCTGAGAATCAGCAATACTGATCCTTGAAGTTATTCTCGAAAATTGGGTAAATAAAGAAAAACTGACGTTTACAGCATTTATACATTTGGAAAAATCTTTTGACTGTGGTCATTGGGATATACTCTTTCATATTCTGAAGCGAAAAGTGATAAAATATGTGGTGCGTAAGATAATCTACATCTTGAACAGAAACCATTCAGCAGGACTAATAGTCGGAGGACAAGAGTAGGAGACAGTATGTGAAAAAGGACTTAGACAGGAACTTAGACATAATTGTAGCCTGTCACAATATTAGTCATTAATATTAGCAAGCATTAATGGATTCGCTAAATAGAAAGTACGGAGGATGAAAAAGCGTTAATACTACGACCATAGAAATAAAGAAGACATTTAATGAGATGTAGTCGAATTCCACATATCAACAAATGCTTTGTATCACACCGATATGTCATGCGGATGTATTGCTGTTGTGAATGTCCCTGTACTGATCGGAGGGTCATCCCTGACGATGTTTGTAAACATATACATAATTACAATGAACACAACCTACGGTTGGAATGCATTCGAATAGACTGCACCGTACCAGCCGAAAATAAAGAACCAATGTGTAAGCATTGGTGACCTCTGTGGAGCGGTAGAGCAAACTTCCATCATGCCACCAAGGATACCCGCGGGTCCGCATCATGACGTTACTCGACGAAGGCTTCTCAATCAGGATAGTTGCTTGAGGTGTACATGGAGTCAAACCGATGTGATGCGGGCATAGAATTCAGGACGTACTCCGCACAGGCCGTCCACATTCGAGAGGCGCAAATGATGGTGTATATCTACAACTTCTGAGTCAATGGAACTGTGGGCTGAGTGCTTCAGAAATGAATTCGGCTTTCGAGGGAACAGCAGGACATCATATATAGAGTGATTGCATGATGTGAGTCTCCATTTCCGACGACCATGGCGAGCGTTACATCATACGCTACAGTACCGTAGACTGCATTATAGATAGGCAAGAAATCATGCAAGAATGGACGCTCCAGTATTGATGTCTGGTGTTGTTCACAGATTCAACTCGGTTCTGTTTGTACCCTGGTAAACGCAGACAACGTGATCTGGGACAACCCGGGAATATCGAACGTCCGCAGCACAATGGCCCACAATTGCAACAGGGCGTTCTGGGATGCTCTGGGGTGGTGTTACATTGGGCCACCATACACCTATCGTGGTTGTTGACGAGATTCTACCACCAGTATTGGGGACGATATCGCCCACATTCAGGTGACAATTTTATCTTGATGAATGATAACTTGCATGCACATCGTGCAATTATCGTGCACACATTCCTCCAGCATGCTGTTATCACCAGAATTGAGACTGCCTGTTCCGTGATGATTAAAGCATTCGAACATATGTGAGATCGATTCAAACGATCTGTTTTTGGTCGTCGATAACATACTATAAGCAAGTTACTCATAGTAACCATTGGTGAATGGGACAATTTGGACCTGACGTATGTTGATTATCTCGTCGCTGGTATGCCACGAGGGATTCAAGCCTGCATCCGAGCAAGGAGATGTTCCACCACGTGTTGAGCCGCTCAGGAGTGCTGTGAAAGATCTCCCATGGGAGATAGAGGGCTGACGCAAAATGTTGATGGGTGAGGGTCAGGTGATGCTGTGAGAATTAGATTAGCAGATCACTAAACTGCATAACGTCTGACGTTGCTTTAAATGATTTTTCAGGTCATTAATACGGAACATTAATAGCAAGTGTAACGATTGGAGTGGCGCTCAAGCAAAACTTCGGTTCCGTAGTTTTCGTACACTGGGTGTATGTCGTAGTAAATTCTAGGATTACTGGAAGAATTGGCAGCATTGGTAGATAAAGAAACATAAATGAATGTGTGAGAGAGAAACAGTGAGCTGACGACTTGTCTCTGTTTTTTGTTTATTTTGCTCATAATTAGAACCACATATCGTTGATTTCTAGTCCACTGTGTATTTTATGTCTTTACAGTTTCAAGGAGGACCGTAGCTTTGTTGAATGTCCGATTCACACCCTGGCACAGTAGCGAGTCAGGGTGCGAGTCGCACATTCAACAAAACTACAATCCCCCTTGAAAATGTCCACAACAGATGGGGACTTAACGTGGGGATTTGAAGTGAAATTTCTTAGACCACGACATAATAGCCAGGAATATTTTACTAACTGTCAGACCCGGTGGTGAAAGTTTACATTTTTCAATTTTATGTCCTTACAAAATATAATAAAAGGTAGTTGATTACGTGACTTCTGCGCTTTAATGTAACCAGACCAATTACTTTTGATACAAGCACAGTTTGGATCCACAAATATGAAAAAAATCTGTATAAATATTGTTGATATTTCATACTCAATAGAGTGTTCTTCATCACGATCAAATACAAGAGTTTCTTGTTATTATTGATAAGTGTGAAGTTGTTTATAAATAACAGGAAACGTTTTGTATACAAGCTCGATGGAGTATTGAAACGAGGTTAGATATGTTCCCATTTTTTAATAAAATCTGAATTAAAAATGGACAGTTTCAATTTTGCTATAAATACTGTTTATTTTTAAGTAACACATCTGAGGACAGCTATGGAGAATAGAAATATTCCGTAGGTTACACGGCTCTTTATATATTCCCTCTTAGTTTGTGGATGGACACCGCCTTCGGCTTCTAGGAGACTGTAGTAAGACACTGATCTCATATTTATTTATTTATTTTATTTATTTATTGGTTTATTTAACCCGGCAAGATTAGGGCCATCAGGCCCTCTCTTCCTTCTAACTAGGCATTCTACTTATTTTACATTCATATGTTTTAGTAGGCATGTTACACTACATCTAGTACAAAAAGTGAAATAAACAATTACACAGGAACGCTTGGAAAAATACATACATATAGAGTTTATATTCGTAGATGATAAGTACTGTTGTAATTAGACAATATGAAAGAGACAGATTTTAGATAGGAGTGCTAGCAGCAGGGTGTATGAGGGCGACTAATGGTGAAGGGAGGAGAATAATAGAGACATGATGAAACATAATTAAGGAAATATAAAGGAAAAGAAGATTGCATGGCTAATAGAGATACATGAAGAGGAAAAACAGAAAGGAGCAAGATAGGAGACACTAGCTTTGCTATTAGACGGGGGAGAGGATTGGTCTTGTACACTAATTTTGTGGAAAACGTTATGAGGATGATAGTAGAAAATGACTCAACTTCTTCTTAAAAGTAGCAGGGGATTTAATTTTGCGCAAGGCAAGGGGCAGTTAGTTGCAGAGGCGGACAGCGGCAACTGAATAGGAGTTTGCAAAAGATTTTGTTTTGTGAGTGAGCATAGTTAGGATACCAAATAAAAGTGACCTCGTGTTTCGATTATGATGGCATGAAAGGTGTTTAATCTCTGAAGTAAGGTACTGGGGTGCCTGCGTGACGAGGAGTCGGTGAAGTAGACATAGTGTGGTAGTCACGAAATTTGTCCGGCCGCAGCCACCCTAGCTCGGAGTATGAAGCACTAACCTGATCATATCGGCGAATGTTGCAGGTGTAACGCACACAGGCATTCATGGTTTGTCCTAGCCGTCTCATATGCAAACAAAGCGATCGAAGTGAGGTCACGCCCGATAGGTATACAACACACTTAACGTACAGGTAACGCGGCTACGATTTTAACTGACTCTGCTATTTGGAAAACCACCGTACTCTATGCTTACTCACGATAGTCTACGGTAGCCTGCGGTAGTCTTACAACTCTAGTCGCAATGCATATCCTTGGCCATATATCGGCCAGTGTGTCAATTGAAAGTAAAGTGCTGCGTCCTTCCAGCGAATAAATTCAAGACCATTTCGTTTGTTACCCAAATGATCGTATTCTAGTTAACAGACATGGTGTGGTAATGAACCAAGTGCCTTTCGGAACTCAAAAATGGTTCAAATGGCTCTGAGCACTATGGGACTCAACTGCTGAGGTCATTAGTCCCCTAGAACTTTGAAGTAGTTAAACCTAACTAACCTAAGGGCATCACAAACATCCATGCCCGAGGCAGGATTCGAACCTGCGACCGTAGCGGTCTTGCGGTTCCAGACTGCAGCGCCTTTAACCGCACGGCCACTTCGGCCGGCTGTTCGGAACTCAAGATTAAGTTATTTCTTCTTACTGATCTATGACAGGTTGTCAAGTGAGAAATGTGAGAAGATCTATTGTTTTGTGTATCGTTTTATGAGTTATTGACTTTTCTGTTTCCCTATCTATGCCACCTTCGAGCACAAATGCGTAATCTGAGTAGTCTCCACTGAGAGCGATAATCCGCCAGTGAACGGCTGGTTCGTCGCTCACCTGGGAAGTCTCACTGTTCCGCCGGCAGTAACTTCATTCCCTTTTCTACGCCACGGGCCTAAGTGAGTTAGGCACTCGCAGCGGCGCGGCTCTGGCCTAATTACGTGGAGCTGGTCTCTGCTAAGCGAGCTCTCTCTCTGATGGCCGGGCCATCCGCCGGCAATGCATTACGCCCTCCCAGCTCGCCAGCTCGCTGCGCTCTCCCTGCTCCAAACCGCACACCGTGCTTCCGCCACTCGCACGGCGCTGATTCCACCTACACAAATAATCCCACGGCATTCCTGGTGACTCTCACCTCTGGTCGACACTGCCTACCAAACACAGCTTTTTCTTTCTTTGCACCACTTACATGTGCACTACTCGCCATTATATTTGCTACAACACGAAGATGACTGCTACAGACGCGAAATTTAGCCGACAGGAAGAGGATGCTGTGATATGCAAATGACTAGCTTTTCAGAGCATTCACACAAGGTTGGCACCGGTGGCAACACCTACAACGTGCTGACATGAGGAAAGTTTCCAATCGATTTGTCATACACAAACAGCAGTTGACCACTGTTGCCTGGTGAAACGTTGTTGTGATGCCTCGTGTAAGGAGGAGAAATGCGTACCATCACGTTTCCGACTTTGATAAAGGTCGGATTATAGCCTATTGCGATTGCGGTTTATCGTATCGCGACACTGTTACTCGCGTTGGTCGAGATCCAATGACTGTTAGTAGAATATGGAACCGGTGCGTTCAGGAGGGTAATACGAAACGGCGTGCTGGATCCCAACGGCCTCATATCACTAGCAGTCGAGATAACAGGCATCCTATCCGCATGGCTGTAACGGATCGTGCAGCCACGTCTCGATCCACGAGTCAACAGATGGGGACGTTTGCATGACAAAAACCATCTGCACAAACAATTCGACGACGACGTTTGCAGCAACATGAACTATCAGCTCGGTAAGCATTGCTGCATCATAGACAGGAGCGCCTGCGATGGTGTACTAAACGACGAACCTGGGTGCACGAATGGCAAAACGTTATTTTTTCGGATGAATCCAGGTTCTGTTTACAGAATCATGATGGCCGCATCCGTGTTTGGCGTCATCGTGGTGAACGCACACTGGAAGCGTGTATTCGTGATCGCCCTACTGGTGTACACCCGGCGTGATGGTATGGGGTGCCACTGGTTACACGTCTCGGTCACCTATTGTTCGCATTGACGGCACTTTGATCAATGGACGTTACATTTCAGATGTGATACGAACCGTGGCTCTACCCTTCATTCGATCCCTGCGAAACCCTACATTTTTGCAGGATATTGCACGACCGCATGTTGCAGGTCCTGTACCGGCCTTTCTGGATACAGAAAATGTCCGACTGCTGCCCTGACCTGCACATTCTCCAGATCTGTCACCAATTGAAAACGTCTGGTCAATGGTGGCCGAGCAACTGGCTCGTCACAATACGCCAGTCACTACTCTTGATGAACTGTGGTATCGTGTTGAAGCTGCATGGGCAGCTGTACCGATACACGCCATGCAAGCTCTGTTCGACTCAATGCCCAGGCGTATCAAGGCCGTTATTACGGCCAGAGGTGGTTGTTCTGAGTACTGATTTCTCAGGATCTATGCACCCAAATTGCGTGAAATTGTAATCACATGTCAGTTCTAGTATAATACATTTGTCTAATGAATACCCGTTTATCATCTGCATTTCTTCTTGGTGTAGCAATTTTAATGGCCAGTAGTGCATTTGTTCATTGCATGTCATTGAAACCAGACGTTTGTTTTTTCCCCTTTTCTAACGCAAAGCCTTTCTTATTTGTCTAATATTTGTATTCAGATGGAGGTCTCAGTCACTCCCATTATGTCACAAAATATCCCAAAGCCAGGCCGTATTAATGGAAAACAAAACAGAATAATAAAACTCCAGATCATTACATTACACAATGAAATTAATTGTGATAATAATCTTGATGCTAGTAAAAATGACAAAAATAAGGATAAAAAGAAAACAGAATCAGTTACGCACAACTGTTCAGGAAACTAGTCGATAGAATTGATTCGTAGTTTCCAGTCAAAGAACTAAATTTAGTTTGAAAGAGGTCGTATAACAGGACTACAAGAACCTTGACGTTCCTTTCGTGTTGTTGCAGAAAGTCTTGGTAGGAACGTAGCCACTATTCATGACTGCTGCCAGCGGTGATCACGGGAAGCTACAGTCACAACAAGACCGGACTGAGCGGCGAGTGGCACTACCGGGAGGTAGAAACGTGTTCGGTGGATGCGTGTGGCGCTTTCTACTGCGTCTCCAGCAGCAACTCGAGTAGCATTTGGCGCCACAGTGACACCACGTAGATGGGTTGTACCGTGCATTCCACAGACCCCAAACTACCACAGTTTGCGATTTCAGTGGTGACATCGGAGGGCTTATTGCAGGGTGAAGTGGAAGTCTGTTATGTTTCCTGACGAAAGGCGGTGTCAGTGATGGCCTTGCGTTGATCAGAAAGATGTCAGGTGAGAGCTTGCAAGCAATCTCTCTGCGGCCTATACACTCTGGACCTTCACCTGATCTGAGATGTCATTTCGTATGACAGCAGGAGCACTCCCTTGGTTATTCCATGCATCCTGACATCAATTTTTTCTGTTTGTCTGGTGATTCGACTTTATGTGCTGCCATTCATGAACAGCATTCCAGGTGGTGTTTTACAATATATTAATGCTCACCCACAAGCCGGTGTTGTAATCTAACATACTATACAGAGCTTCGACATGTTGCCTTGGCCTGCTCGATCACCAGACATGTCTCTAATCGATCATGTGTGGGACTTCATCTGACAACAACACCAGTTTCAACCACGAACAGCATTAATCGTCCCTGTGTCAACCAACCAACTGCAACAGGCACATAATTCCATTCCACAAACTATCATCATCCACAGTACGACACGATGTATGGACGTTTGCATGCTTGCATTCAACATGATAGTGGCTGTTGATGTACCAGCAATTCACATTTGCAATGGCTTTTCCTGAGCTTACCTTAACGTCTAATCTTACAGTATTAAAAACTGGTATGTTACGGGTGTGTTACGTAGACAGGTATGTTACGTAGACAAGTGTATCACCGAAGTTTCATTACTCTACATTAATTACTTCTTGGTGGTCCGATTATTTTTCCGTCAGTGTTGTGGTAACTTATTTAGCATATTCTTTATAACAGTTCTCAGTATGGCCAGTGTATAAAACGCTTTCCGGAAAAATTAAATAGGCCTCTTGCTATTCATTCATGATTCGCAGGATGTTATACAAGAAAAGGTCGGTGTTCCGCGTGAGTGATGTTTAGTACATCTGCCCTGTTTCTGGGCGTCTTTTCAAGGAAATTTATTGTATTCGAATTTAGAAAATGCTCAGAATTCTGCAGTAAACCAATGGTAACCCTCTACAAAACTCAAATATTATTAGATCCAGCCTTGTCGATTTCTTTGTTTTCAACAATTTCTGTTGTTTTTCTACGTCGAGAATGTTTGTTTCTATATATTCCAGGTGGGACCTTCCGCGGTGGCCAAACAATAGTATCTCTGCAGGGTTCTTCAGTGTGAATGCTTCATTAAAAGTGAAATTTAAAAGTTCAGCTTGAAATGTTCCCTTCTTTTGTAGCTAGGACAAAAGCTTCAAATGATAGGATGAATGTTTCGTGCTTTTGAAGATTTTCCTGTTTAACATATCTCCCAGAGACAGTCCACCCCTTTGATCACAGATACACCCAGAAAAATAAGCTGCCCATTGACTTCTTTCTGCATCATGAGTTGAGTTTTAGGTTGATACTATTGAGATATACCAAGAAGACACTGTGCACCCATACTATGTACCGGCAACGCTACCTACTAATTAATTACAAAAAGGAAGATGGCTTGTCGTTCAGTTATGACGAAACAGCCAATTTCAATCGGCGCATACCCAGGCTCTACAGATTCTATCAACCTCATAACAATACCACTTAGTTGGTCTTTTTCGGATGCGTGCAGCACCGGTTCTTCGAAAATATCGATAAACAAATTAGCGACAACTCCACTAAGAAGACTGCCATGGCCACTCAGTCAATTTGCTCGTATAATTCACTGCTGCACCACAAGTAGATTGCATTGAGACAGAAAATAAATGAAGCTACTATATCTGGCATGAAAATGCTGAGAGGAACCATCATAAATACATACACAATACCAAAGAGGACAAGAAAAACATTCGGGCCTTACAAGGAATGACCAGCCAAATCCCCCTTTCCTTCGTGACAACATATTTCTGTTCAAAAATATCTAAGTTGACAACTTGTAGTGTTACGAGGTTGCAGGCTAGTTTCTCGTCCATCTAGGGTTGGTATTCAGGTCAGTTGATTTGCTTGCTTGGCTAGGTGTGAGTCGGTGGGGGAAAGGCTCACGCGGCCACTCCTGGCAAATTCAGGTACAGAGACAAGCAGCATTGCTGGAAATAGCCAAAATCCAACGCTGGGTTTTTGGATGGTTGATGCTTGCATGGACTTTGTTCAGGAGATGCATAAAGAATGGCGGAGTGTCAGAGAATCTTCAACAAGGTTAAGCTACAGCTCTTTAAGTTGCGGCAATAACTCAGAGTCAAATACTGATGCAAATGTGAATACATTTGTGGTCCCAGAAAAATGAGGCACATCCAATTACACAACAATATTTTCAATATCTTTGAAACTACAATTGTTGATATTTCATACTGAATAAACATTTTCTCAATTAACCTCTGATTTAACCACTTTTAAACGCTTCATGCGATTCTAACAAATGATATCTCAGATGATAGCGTTGCAGAATACCCCTCTTCCCAGAAAGCTATTCATCGTACCTGTTTTATTTATTCGTTTATAATGTCCTTTATATATTTTTTACTATACAAATGTTCGTCAGGACATTGTATACCCCACAATTAGACAACCAATGAATACAGTATAAATACCTCACATAGTGTTACGCCAGAGTAGTTATTTAGTGAACAGTTTACAATTTCCCACTATCTTTATTTGAATGTTTAGTGCATGTGGTATTAAAAAGCTGTGCTAATTTAAAGCGGTAAATCGCATTTGGAAGCATACACCACAATGGAACGGAGACCATAATATCTGTCTGTAAAGAAAGCATAAATAATTGTTAAATAAGACCACGAACAATTTTTTGTCATTTAACGCGAGTCGATATACGCAAGAATACTAGCTTATTTATTGTTGAATGCTCTTTTCTTTGTAGTTACTGCGGGTTGTGTGAGTGTTGAGGAACGGTTATAATGGTTCTTTATTTAAATATTATTATAATCTACATCTACACCTACATCTACATTGATACTCCGCAAGCCACCCAACGGTGTGTGGCGGAGGGCACTTTACGTGCCACTGTCATTACCTCCCTTTCCTGTTCCAGTCGCGTATGGTTCGCGGGAAGAACGACTGTCTGAAAGCCTCCGTGCGCGCTCTAATCTCTCTAATTTTACATTCGTGATCTCCTCGGGAAGTATAAGTAGGGGGAAGCAATATATTCGATACCTCATCCAGAAACGCACCCTCTCGAAACCTGGCGAGCAAGCTACTCCGCGATGCAGAGCGCCTCTCTTGCAGAGTCTGCCACTTGAGTTTATTAAACATCTCCGTAACGCTATCACGGTTACCAAATAACCCAGTGACGAAACGCGCCGCTCTTCTTTGGATCTTCTCTATCTCCTCCGTCAACCCGACCTGGTACGGATCCCACACTGATGAGCAATACTCAAGTATAGGTCGAACGAGTGTTTTGTAAGCCACCTCCTTTGTTGATGGACTACATTTTCTAAGCACTCTCCCAATGAATCTCAACCTGGTACCCGCCTTACCAACAATTAGTTTTATATGATCATTCCACTTCAAATCGTTCCGTACGCATACTCCCAGATATTTTACAGAAGTAACTGCTACCAGTGTTTGTTCCGCTATCACATAATCATACAATAAAGGATCCTTCTTTCTATGTATTCGCAATACATTACATTTGTCTATGTTAAGGGTCAGTTGCCACTCCCTGCACCAAGTGCCTATCCGCTGCAGATCTTCCTGTATTTCGCTACAATTTTCTAATGCAGCAACTTCTCTGTATACTACAGCATCATCCGCGAAAAGCCGCATGGAACTTCCGACACTATCTACTAAGTCATTTATATATATTGTGAAAAGCAATGGTCCCATAACACTCCCCTGTGGCACGCCAGAGGTTACTTTAACGTCTGTAGACGTCTCTCCATTGATAACAACATGCTGTGTTCTGTTTGCTAAAAACTCTTCAATCCAGCCACACAGCTGGTCTGATATTCCGTAGGCTCTTACTTTGTTTATCAGGCGACAGTGCGGAACTGTATCGAACGCCTTCCGGAAGTCAAGAAAAATAGCATCTACCTGGGAGCCTGTATCTAATATTTTCTGGGTCTCATGAACAAATAAGGCGAGTTGGGTCTCACACGATCGCTGTTTCCGGAATCCATGTTGATTCCTACATAGTAGATTCTGGGTTTCCAGAAATGACATGATACGCGAGCAAAAAACATGTTCTAAAATTCTACAAGAGATCGACGTAAGAGATATAGGTCTATAGTTTTGCGCATCTGCTCGACGACCCTTCTTGAAGACTGGGACTATCTGTGCTCTTTTCCAATCATTTGGAACCCTCCGTTCCTCTAGAGACTTGCGGTACACGGCTGTTAGAAGGGGGGCTAGTTCTTTCGCGTACTCTGTGTAGAATCGAATTGGTATCCCGTCAGGTCCAGTGGACTTTCCTCTATTGAGTGATTCCAGTTGCTTTTCTATTCCTTGGACACTTATTTCGATGTCAGCCATTTTTTCGTTTGTGCGAGGATTTAGAGAAGGAACTGCAGTGCGGTCTTCCTCTGTGAAACAGCTTTGGAAAAAGGTGTTTAGTATTTCAGCTTTACGCGAGTCATCCTCTGTTTCAATGCCATCATCATCCCGTAGTGTCTGGATATGCTGTTTCGAGCCACTTACTGATTTAACGTAAGACCAGAACTTCCTAGGATTTTCTGTCAAGTCGGTACATAGAATTTTACTTTCGAATTCAATGAACGCTTCACGCATAGCCCTCCTTACACTAACTTTGACATCGTTTAGCTTCTGTTTGTCTGAGAGGTTTTGGCTGCGTTAGTTTAGTCCAGGAAGTGGCAATGTTGAATCAAATGATTAATACAGAACGTAAGAAGGATACATTTTTGGTGGGGACAACTTTCAGCCAATGGAGAACCGGCCAGTAGTGGAACACTATATGAATCAAAACGGGACTGGGACTTTCGGAGTGGAGAGCTCAAGGTAACGATTCAGGACACTTTTATGTTCATTCTTTAAAAAGACAGACATGTCTTTCATACATAGAGCTTTATTCGGTCTTGTGGCTGATAGATTGTGGGCGATGGATAGCCGCTAAAATTCTTTAATTTCGCAAGGGATTTTATATTTCGAGAGGTCTGACTAGGCTCCTGTGTTGTTGTTGTTGTGGTCTTCAGTCCTGAAACTGGTTTGATGCAGCTCTCCATGCTACTCTCTCCTGTGCAAGCTTCTTCATCTCCCAGCACCTACTGCAACCTACATCCTTCTGAATCTGCATACTGTATTCATCTCTTGGTCTCCCTGTGGGGCGGCGGGTGGAGTAATTGTTATTAATAAAGTATCGTGTCTGTCCCGCAGCGGCAGTGGGGGCGGTGGGTGGAGTAATTGTTATTAATAATGTAGAATGTCTGTAGAAAAGATGCATTTCCCGGCCGATGCACCATATGTGAGGCGGCGGGTGGAAATATCTGTTATATAAAATGTTCCTGTTATTTATTTAATGCTGTTGTTTGCCGTTACTGGCTCTCTAACTACAATATTGGCAACCAGAAAGTGATTAGCAAAACGTGAAGCCTGTAATTAGAATTCCTAGTGCCCACTTCATCTGAGAAATACACTAATAGCTACAGCTTATAGCTCTGAGGAATTAGGAGATTGTCTGGAATTCATAATCAAAATCGATTCTCTCCAAAATGTTCACTATATTCTGAAAGTCACAGACCGAAAAAGAATCCACACAATCCAACTACCAGAGCAGTTCAGAGTCTAATGCGCTGATGCAACTACAACTGTTCAAATTAAAGGTTTAAGTGAATGCCCGCCATAATTTGATGATAATGTTCATCAAACGCCACGCTAAATAATGGTAGAATGTCTGTCCTGCGGCGGCACGTGAAAATACGAGATACGCTAACTGAAAACAGATCATTAAGGTCTTCCCAGAATTAACACTTCACTCGAAAACGATTTCATGGTTACGCGTATCCCGAGTAACTTATTACTGCATCCGAGGCTGTTTTAGCAATGATACCGATGCGACGCGACTCCCAGCCCAGATGGTGCACTAATCAGTGTCTGGAGAGAACTGGTGCCTTTGTCTCTTGCGCAGCATTCTTATATATAAAGCCGCGGTGCGGACAGCTAAGGGAATGCCTGACCAAATCCGCTCTCCCGACTAGCCACTGGGCTAGTAATGCACCACTTTAAGTTATCGAATAAATCATTGCTTCCTTTGCTGATTACCGATGAAGCTCTCAATTTAAATGTGCAATCAGCACACAGGTAAGTAATCATAATAAAAGTCTGACGTGGCTAAGTCAAATATTTTGGGCGAGAGAATTAATTAAATTACACTACACGCAGTAGACGAGCTCTGAACTTGCCCATTGGAGATCGCTATTGCTATAGTTTTATAGTCATTCAGCTGAAACGTCTCATATCTTTATGAATATAGCGGATCTCCCTTCTACTTAAATTTAAAAATCCTAGCTTTATTTATTCGCCCACTTAATCTATCTTGCTTCCTTAATTTTTAAGACAAAAACCAGAAAATCATGAATTTCAACTAAAATTTCAATTTGTGAGATCCAGAATACTGTTTCTACTAAATTATTATGAAAAAGGAATCTAAATATAAATTTTCAAGTTTCTAGCTCTTTTCGGTTGCGCCAATGATTTTTACAGAAAAACATCCAAATATCGAAAATGGTTAAAGTTATTGAACTGATATTCAACACATATTGATTTAGTATTACTCCTAAAAAGCTAGAAACGTTTCACGGTATTTACTTGATTTCTAAAGTATTGCGCAACATTTATGACGTCAGAGCTAGTTACAGCAGACTGGCTGACACACAATGGAGAGACTGATGTGAATTTTATACGGCGTGAGTAGGCTGCTTCCCTACATCCCTCTACGATTTTTACCCTCCACACTGCCCTCCAATACTAAATTGGTGATCCCTCGATGTCTCAGAACATGTCCTACTAACCGGTCCCATCTTCTAGTCAAGTTGTGCCACAAACTCCTCTTCTCCCCAGTTCTATTCAACACCATCTCATTAGTTACGTGATCTACCCATCTAATCTTCAGCATTCTTCTGTAGCACCACATTTCGAAAGCTTCTTTTCTCTTCTTGTCTAAACTATTTATCATCCATGTTTCACTTCCTCACATGGCTACACCCCATACAAATACTTTCGGAAACGACTTCCTGACACTTAAGTCTATAGTCGTTGTTAACAAATTTCTCTTCTTCAGAAACACTTTCCCTCCCATTGCGTCTACATTTTATATCCTCTCTACTTCGACCATCATCAGTTATTTTGCTCCCCAAATAGCAAAACACCTTTACTACTTGAAGTGTCTCATTTCCTAAACTAATACCCTCAGCATCACCCGACTTAATTCGACTACATTCCATTATCCTCGTTTAGCTTTTGTTGATGTTCATCTTATATCTTCCTGTCAAGACACAATCCATTCCATTCAACTGCTCTTCCAAGTCCTTTGCTGTCTCTGACAGAATTACAATGTTATCGGCGAACCTCAAAGTTTTTGTTTCTTCTCCATGGATTTTAATACCTACTCCAAATTTTTCTTTTGTTTCCTTCACTACTTACTCAATATACAGATTGAATAACATCTGGGAGAGGCTATAACCTTGTCTTACTCCCTTCCCAACCACTGCTTCCCTTTCACGCCCCTCAACTCTTATAACTGCCATTCGGTTTCTATACAAATTGTAAATAGCCTTTCGCTCCCTATATTTTACCCTGCCACCTTCAGAATTTTAAAGAGAGTATTCCAATCAAGGCTACTGTGTAGGACTCTTAACTTTCTCCATTTGTACAGAACTATGTAAATTTGTGAATCATCATGTTGAACTGTGAACTGCCTTGAGCAGATGAATATTTCATGTATTGTGATTGCAAAATGGTCTTGGATTTCGCGTATCTTTGAGAATAGTTAGGAGATTTTGCTGCCATTCTCATAAAGTTCTCATCGTAAATATATTGCATATGATAAAGTTATTTTCTGTCTATATTTTAAATGAGTATTGTAGGACCACTTCCTGTTTCAGATATTCTTTCTTGAATAAACATTATTCAACGTAATTACATGTTGCCTACATCAATTACAGGCGTTAGAATAGAACCCTTGTTATTAAATTATTCACTTAACTTTCACTTTGTATACATGAATAATATCTTTTATATGCGAAATAGCTCCGTTCATGAGGTTTTATGCGCAAATTTTTTTGAATTATATCCGTCAGACATAATTAAATGTCCCTACACGGAATGGACTTTTACAAACTGGAAAGACCTCAAACTGACCTTCTTTACCTCTTCCAGAAGCTTACTACAAATGTAATATACCTTCCATCTTGACCACCAGTTTTGAAAAATGGTTCAAATGGCTCTCAGCACTACGGGACTCAACATCTGAGGTCATCAGTCCCCTAGACTTAGAACTAGTTAAACCTAACTAACCTAAGGACATCACACACGTCCACGCCCGAAGCAGGATTCGTACTTGCGACCGTCGCTGTAGCGCAGTTCCGGACTGACGCACCTAGAACCGCTCGGCCACAGCAGCCTGAACGAGTTTAGATGTTATTTCTTCAATCGTTACTCGTTTTAGCATTAAGTCACCTCCAAAAGAATAAAATTCTCTTGCTCTAAAGGATCGTGTGAAAACATATCGCATGAGGCATAGTTATGCTTACGTTGTGGTCTAAATTGTGTTGTGTGTAATATGTTTGACAAGTTGATAAAATTAAAATTGTTTCTTATTTTGAATAAGTTATCATTAAGATGGTGTTACGGTGTTTCGAAAAGATTTATCCACTTTCTCAAGAACCTGTCTCCTGTTACATGAATGAAGAGGCAGAACTACTAAGGTTTATGTTGAAACGGACCATCTGAATTTGGAAGAGGATATCTCTAACATGCATCCACATGGATACTTTTTCCAATCATATTTATCTTTCAGATATGCTCACCACACCGTCGTCTACCCAGTGAACCGACAGATATTACTCGGACGTTAGCCATGTTTTTTCAATGCAAACGTCTCTGGTGTTATAACATTCGCTTCTGTTTCGGCACAGTGTTGCTATTCATTCAGAAATGATGGAAAGGGACACACGTAGACGGAGTCATTAACAAATCTGAACAACTGTGACAACCAAGCGGCGCTTCACAAAATTGCCTTATCCTCTCTAGTGCGCTCCTCATGGTCACGTCTTCTTTACGTTTCGCCAACGATTGTATTGCTTCGTACTTTCCGCGCTCTCCCAAGTATTTCCCTACTCGCATCATCGGTTTTCGAAGATAGTGTACGGTGGATTGTGTGTGTTCTCTTCGTCATATTGCGTATCCAAGTAACACGGGTCAGGTCATACAGTCGGCACTGGAAACCCCCCATCAGCACGCACAAACAAATGTTCCGTTGATACCGACTTCCGACAACCATGGTGAGATCCAGCAGGGTGAATTACCAATTCCGGATACACAACTTCTTCAACACCACCACCACCACCACCACTAACAACAACAACAGCAACATCTGGATGTACAACATAAAGCCGAACAGTAGCTTGTGCACCACCATCATCAACAACTGCAGTCTCAGCAGAAACAACTGGCACAACAGCAACAGTTTCAACTATTGCAGCTACAACAACAGCAATTCCAGCAATTTCTCCATCAAACATAACAGTTGCATCAGGTTAGTCAGCAAGTTCGCCATCCTAGCGACCCTTCCAGTTTAACATTTGAAGCCAATTCACCTGCACGTCAGCAGCAGGAAAGTGGGTGCCGACTCATCTTCTGTCCCAGAGCGTGCTGTGCGTGAGTTACCGGGCCTGTATCTGCCTTCTAAGAATGGTACAGCGACGGCAAACTCAGAACGCTCTCATAGTCGGCCGTTAACTTCCAAAGCTGCGGTCGTACGGCCAAGTGCAAAGAATTGGTACCGTCGATCTAATGCACGATCTGATGCAGGGACTTATATTGTCTTTGGGGAGACCTTAAATAAGAACTTTGCCAAACACCACCCTATGTCGGTAGGCAAGCTATTATCTTCCTATAACTCTCATCTCAAGCATAACATCGTTGACAAAAGTTCATCAGGCAGAAAGAGAGTCAAATAGAACTGGAAACTCCTGCGGCTACCAACACTTTGATAGAAGTCCCTGTTTTCAAAGATCATAAGTTTGATGTCTATGTTGCCAGATTCCTGTTCGATACGTATGGCATTATTCGGAATGTTGACATCAGCTTGACAGATAAGGAGATCATTGACGCAATGGGGAGCATACATCCTATCGCAAATATCGAACGATACTCTGAGTCACCTCATTCACATCCTGAACAAACGGTACGATTCAAGACTTTTTTGGTGGTGTTTCGCTTCCAGGTTCTGTCCTCACTCCAGGGACACGTTGACCAGTGGAACCGTACGTTGCTGCGGTCATCCAATGTGGAAACTGCTGGCGTTCTTATTACCGGACAAGTCAATGTAGAAGTCATACTCGTTGCAGCAAGTGAGATGGTCCACACCCAGCGGATTCATGTACGGCGCAGTTTTCGAGTGTTTAAATTGCTCTAGTTCGCACCCAGAGGCATTTATCCATCAACAAGAGCTCCAACGCGCAAAAGCCTGTATCACGTCGGCGAGGGTAATTGGTAACTCGCAGCGCTCGTATTACGCTGCTCTCCGTCAATCCCCAAAATCCCCTGGATTTCCCGCCTGCACCTCTAAGGCGTTCCCCGCAACCAATAGTCACTTCATGAGATTCTTCCAGGCGACCAAAGCCACCTCCGTGTCGCCACATTTAGGTTCTCTTCCACAGGGTGCCGCATATCGTCAACATGATTTCCAGTCGGCAAACAGACCGGGTGCCATCTCTGACACGAAAGATCCATCAGAATGGCGTGCTCCTGGGCCAGTCTGGAGGCAGGGATACTCAGGCATTCATTACGAACTTTGTGTCTCTCACCATTTTCTCCAAACCCCACTACCACTGAACCCATATCCTCCTTAGTACAGTCAACACTCGCCGCCACTTCCTAATAGCAACAAGTACGTCGTCGGAAAGATTACTCGTTTATCGCGCATCTCCGGGAGGACACGAAGACACAGCAAACGGAATTTGACAGATGCAGCCTCTACGGAAAGTATTGATAACCCTACCTACATCTAGCAGCTGTGGTGGGCTTCATTATCTACCAATGGAATTCACGATCTGCGATTGCCAAAAAAGGTATCCCCCAAAATGAGCTGTGGACGCGGAAGACAGCAATGAGTGCCATCTCAGAGACGTGGTTTCAAATGGGTTCTGTTGTCTGCTTTCGAGGACACAAGGCTTATCTCCAAGACAGAGAAGATGGCCGAAGAGGTGTCAGCCTCTTCATTAATAATGACCTGTGTCACACCCTAGTAAAGATATCCCACGAGGCTATCGACAGCTCTCAAGTGACAGTGGCCAGGCTAACTACTTCCATCGACGCGTAACCATCGTGGCTTTTTACAGGTCCAAGGTCGTAAATTCCCATTGAAGGGTGGTACCCACTGGCTCGACAGATGGAACCTCAATTCTTATTTCGTGGGGATTCTAGCGCGGGCAATAGGCTTTGGGGCTGTACCTGTAATGATAGATTGGGTGACTGGGTCCTTGAGATTCTCGACGAGTCCAGTCTTATTCTCCTCATCGATGAATCACCTACGTTACCTCCCTTAACTGGGCGGAGGTCCGAAGCCGTCGATCTGACTCCATGTTCGGCGGCACTTTCTTCATTTTCAGTTGACATGGACTACTCTTCCGTAACCTATAATGTCTAATCACTACGCTCTTCTTATACTGACTTTCACTGGAACTCCTATCGTCGCCTACAGGCCATCTCGTAAATGGAACGTTATGTTGGTAACGATATGGCCCCCTAAGTGATGCCCAGCTATCACCATTCCCCAACATGGCGTCCCAGTAACAAGGTATATTGTACTTAGGAATTATATCAATGTAGCGGCATCGCATTCTACTCTACAGAAGAGGATGATGACTGGGCTAACTCCACAGAAAAGGATGATGACTGGCACAAACCGATACCGGTTCCCTTGTGGGACTCAGATTGTTCGCATTGAGTGGCGCAACGAAGACTGGTTTGCAGTCATCTTAAACGGCATACTTCTTGGGAGAACTATGTTCCCTGCAGACGGATGGATGCGTCCACTAAGCACTTTCTGAAGGTCCGCAAGAAAAAACTCAGAAAGAAGGTTTGCGAACAACTATTTGTGCACACTCCAGTTGGACGTATCTATTCGATGTTGAACTCGCCCAATAGGATACCGGTACCTCCAAAGTGGTTGCAGAGCTGCATAGACGATTTTTCCGGCATTGTCGCATCTTCAACTGATATATCGGATCCAACAGATGACACATCCTTTCTACGAGACGGTTCATCCACGCCATTCTCTCTAGCCGAACTCCACAGGACCCCGACGTCGTCCTTAGATTTTTTACCCGGCTATGACCAGATCCACTACTCTGTGGTTCTCAATTTGTCTCACGATACAAAATGTGTTCTTTTGAACATCTTTAATGACATCTGTAGGATGGGAACGTTTCTGATGACTGGAAGACTCGGATATTACTGCCCATACTGAAGACTACGAAAGACGCAGGTAAGGTGACATCGTATTGCCGACTGTGCTGTCGTCCTGCTCCTATGCGGCATTCGAATGCCTTCTCAAGTTTCGCTTTAGAATACTGGTTGGAATGTGATAACTTGCTCCCATGGACGCAAAACGGCTTTCATAAATCCAGAAGTAATTCTGATAACAACACCACGCTTGCGTTGGACATTACATAAACGTTCTTCACTAACGGCCATATTTCTCATCTTTTCGAGGGCGTACAACAATGTACTGTTACCTAAACTTATAAACAAACTGAAACTTCTGTACTCCCAGTGATAATTTTACGGATTATATACAGTTTGCTTGGTTTCTGTACCGTATATATCCTCGATCAGGACAATGTGTTGCATGTACTCCCGTGGCCTCCCGAAAGGCGAGATACGGAGTCCCTTACTATATGCCCTTTATGTTGCCCACCTAGAGCCTTTGTTCAGCCCCACCGTCAAAGTTCTTCAGTTTGCGGACGACGTCTGTGTTTACACTCACTCGTCGGGATTTGGGTGAAACACCTGTGGCTTACCGACGCATGTGAAATGTTGGCCGCATGGGAGTTCATAAATTCGCCCACTTTGTCACCTAACAAATCAGTTGTTGTGGTATTCACGAGGAAAGTGCATAATAACATCTCATTCGATCTTCATCTTGGCCTGTGCACATTTCCTGTTCGGGCACCTGCTAAGTTCCTTATCGTCTACGTGACAGCAAGCTCACAAGGGGGCGACGTGTTCTATTTAACGTCAAAAGTAAAACAAACTTGATAAAAATGGAGGATTCTGTGAAATGGTTGCAAAGGTGAAGAGCACAGTCTACAGAGTTCCAAAACCAGTCCGCCGATTATATGGATGTCTTACGAAAAATGTCCGCTAGGCCCACACCTCCTATTTCCTTGTAAGAAATACATCTACCATCACAGGTATCCCACGTAATTTGGTAATAAACGTGTGGTTCGTATGACAAAGTACGAGTTATAAATAATGGTCAGTCTGCACTACTCGTACGTTCGAAGTAACCGGTGCCGTCACAGTTTATTAAAAATATAACACAGCAGTCCACTGGGTCAGATGAACGTTCTGGTATCATCCTCTACGCCTCATCTTTTCTGATGATACCTCAGCATGCTAAATCAGTGATCCTCGGATATGGTCACAATAGCGCGGGTGTCTCACACCATCGTGAGAACTGCGATGCGTTGAATCACAAGGCGCTGCTTCGGTACACCCTCAGGAACAAACAGCTCTCACACTATGTTTGATGCGTCCTCAGGCCTTTTTTCAGATCGCCCATGGCAGGTGGTCGGCCGGGGTGGCCGAGCGGTTCTAGGCGCTAGAGTCTGAACCGCGCGACACCTACGGTCGCAGGTTCGAATCCTGCCTCGGGCATGGACGTGTGTGATGTCCTTAGGTTAGTTAGGTTTAAGTTGTTCTAAGTTGTATGGGACTGATACCTCAGAAGATTAGTCCTATAGTGCTCAGAGCCATTTGAACCATTTGAACCAACCCATGGTAGGTAGGAAAGCAGGGCACAGGGGCTTCTGGAGTAGAGATACTAAGTCCAGTAGATAACACATGTTTTCATTTTAATTTATACCAAAAGACATAAGACGAGCTAAGTGGTATTAGTATTAACATTGACAGACTAACATCCAAAATGAAGTACTTATTATAATTAAATCAGCATTAAATAAAGAGCCACGGCTATAACAAGAGGCTATACTCTTAAAAAATTCTTCCATCATATTTTATTTAAACAGTTAAAAAACAAGAATGTTATTGTTTCTCTCTTTTCCTTGCGCCATTAACCTTTAGCTAGACACAATTTTTGCCCACTTTTATAAGAATAATTCCAGACCACTATTAGTACCAAATTTACAGGTAACAAAGATTACTATTGATCACTCATTTTGACGAGTCTTTCCTTGTGAAATATTTCTGCATGACAACAAGTAATAAAGAAAAATCCTCACATAAATATTGCGTTGCTCTGATCTCACTCTCAATAAGGGCATATTAAGAAGACAGGATGTAATAATTTTACGACTAGGCACATACTGACTTCTAAAATTCTTTCTAGTTATCGTACATTAAACATAGTGGCATAAAACATGTTACAGCTGAACAGCTAATCCTGATTCCCAGCATTAATTGAAAATAATAACTCTCTTTCTCCTTTTACAAATTTTCATGTTATGGACAAACCACAATTACTAATACTACTAGCACAAACAAGGACTTCCTTAAAAAAATAAAAAAAAGTAATCAAGAAATCACAGGCAAATTGTGCATAACCTGTTACAACAACGTAAGGCGTTTAGCCACCTTGGTCTCATCACCGGACCCAACGCCCTTGGCAGAACATTTAGACTACGAACAGCTAGATCTGAAACATAGGAAAACACTATTAACACACAGAAGTTGCCTCAACAACTAAACCTTGCTACATCAGCCAGAAGGAAATTTACAAGCTTAGGCACTTGGGCACTTGGCACACCTTAAATGTTCCGCCAGGTACAAATTTGGCGCCTGTAACTTTCAAGTACGGTATTTTCATAAAAGAGTCTCTAATTCATGGCTTAAACAACCACGAGATATATTAACCGACCAATAGTTTTGAAATCTGCTTCAACAGTATTCTTTTAACATGATACCTGGGACAGTCCCACAGTACAACTAGGAAATAGCTTTCTTTACAACTTTCAACAGACATTTCACATAAAAAATACGTGATTTAGGTACCTTCACTTCCTTTTCTATATTCTTAGCACTAGGACAGAAACGGTACAGTCAGCATCAAACAACGAGATCGGACGAGGCACCAAATCGATAGAATGATGGACACAACGGCGTTAACGCCCTAATAGGGTAGAGCACGAGCCTGTTATATAGATGACGAACAATCAATGTGGCCCACGGTTTAACAGCAATTCCAACAGCGCAGCATCGCAGTCGACCACCTGTAAGTAGATCAGATAAATAGAAATACACCAGGTTGAGATCAAGATCCAAAGGATACTCCAACGACTCAGAACGTAGAGTCTGCATAGTTTTTAAGGTGTGGGTGGCAACATGTGAACATACATTGTCATATAAAAATAGAATGCCGTTTGATAACAGACATATGCGCTTCTTTCGAACTATAGGCTTAAGCTAGTTGGGTTGGGTTGATTTGGGGGAGGAGACCAAACTGCGAGTTCATCTGTGTCATCGGATTCAGGAAACATGGAGAAGGAAGTTGGCCGTGCTATTTGAAAGGAACCATCCCGGCTTTTGCCTGAAGCGATTTAGGGAAATCACGGAAAACCTAAGTCAGGATGGCCGGACGCAGGATTGAACCGTCGGCCTCCCGAATGCGAGTCCAGTGTGCTAACCATCGCGCCACCTCGATCTGTCTCAAGCTCTTTGCAAAGGATATCACTATAACGTCGACTGACTATCGTTGGCCCATTTGTAGGTAATTTCGCGAACTGGTCCTTGTATGCCCCAAAGTATGGTGAGGCTTGTCTCTTGAATTTCTGTTTGACTAGCGATCGGGACTATACCCATTCCACGCTGTGGCTCTCTGTTTCAGCGTCATGAGCCAATGTTTGGCATTCGATATGAGTAGTTCGTTAGCGTGGTGGCACAGCAGCTTCTGACAGTTTCCCACACTATGCCCTTTGCTAGAGTTGTTTCGAGACCTATCTTGCAAAGACTTTACGAAACTTGAGCCTTTTTAAACGATATCATAAGCGAAACAGTCACTATTGTGCATTTGGTGTGCCGCTTCATGAACAGTCATTCGTCAGTTACTCAAAATAAAAGTCCTGCTTAGTGTTGGCATCTGTAATGGATTTGTCTGAACCTTCTGCTGTTCCCTCGTCTTTTACCCTTAATCATCCGCTTTTTAATGGTTCACTCAACCGATAAATAATTTCCCGTGATGAAAAATTGCACTGGATGTGGATTTCTCTTCTTGGAACACCTTCAGACCGTATGGAAACTATTTTATTTTTGCCTCTGTATGTGTGAATTACAAAAAGTAGATAACATTTTGTTGACTCCCTAATTAGAATATCACATCACATAGCAATACACAACAAAAAACCAAGAGAGTACAGAATATTTATTTGCTTATTATTTTACTGTTTCTTTATTTTATTATGAAAAATGTGTTATTTTCCCTTTTGCTTTTTACGTTACTATTCAATTCACTTCTGTATATTTTCAGAAAATGGCGCCTATGACATAATACGACGGATTTACTTCGATAAAAAGTAATGGACAAACGAAATCACAGTGAGTTATACGTGCACCTGTTCTCGTGAACATTTCCTTGAATCCATCGTAATTAAAATTCCGCTTAGAAACTGTCCATGCTAATATCTCTGTCTGATCAACAGAATTCTTTGAAGGAAAACTGGAGAATATAGCACAAGATTTGTGTCGCGAGACAAAACACTAGTGGCGTCACTTCAGATATCGGAACTGATAGCGCAATCAAAATAGTTTCACGCAATTGAAGAAAGACTCATGAAAACTTGTTTGGCCAAAGCTATAGAAGAAGACCAGAATTGGTTAAGACTGTAAACGCTCGAATAGAACTAGTGTCAAATGACGTCGAGGACCAACTTCTTTCAAGAGTTAAAACCGTCATCATTTGCTTTGCAGTGTGATACATCGACTGAAGTTTCTACCTGTTATCAGTTTCCCGTGTTTTCCTGCTTTTTAGACGATGACGACACAATCATAGAAGAATTAATGGTTTCGAAGGAAATGTAAACGACATCATAAGGCATATATGCCTCGAAAACAATATCGGATTATTTTCAGAAACATATAATTTCGTAGGGAAAATTCGTCGGTTTCTGTATGGATGGCGGTCGAGCTATGTTAGGATCACGCTCTGGTCTAGTGGCGTCAACAAAAGAAAAGAATCATTCGGCATTAACAACGCATTGTGTTATACGTGACCAAATGTTAGCAGCTGAATGCCTTAAAAATATAATGAAATTGGTCATAAATACGGTAAATGTTATCAGAAGCAGCGTTTTAAATCCACCAGACTCAATAATCACCTTGACGTAAAACTAGTATAATTTTCCACTAAATGCGACGTTTTGTATTACAATAGATGTGATAATGACTCTCATTTTTGAGTTTAAGAATTATGTTAAAAGTTTTGATTGAAGTTTACTTTTAGATTGACTGTTTACTTGTGTAGAATATTCTGGCCCCTGCTAACAACAAAGAAATTAAAGTAACCGCTGGTCAAATAAAGTTTGGCGCTAAGCCATAGTGCCAACGTAAATATGATTAGAATGAATGTGCAGTTACTTACCACCGTGTTACTTGTAAACTGGTAGCCTCTTACCCTCTCAGATAGGTACTGATTGTATAATGGCAGAGTAACACAGTGTCATCTAGGGAACTGATTATCGCGCGTTGATATATACCTCCTATTAGCTCAGATATTCTGGTAAGTGAAGATAGTAAGGGTTGAGTCGAGTCAACAGCTTCACCACACTTTGAATGGATGAGGCACGGTGTCACTGTACCATATTTAGGAAGATTCTTTAGCCTTGTCGAACCTTATCAGATGGGTTCTAGCCTCCTTACCAGGTATCAACCCATTAATACCATATTTGAACCTCACTGGAAATTCTATTAGTGATTAACGAGTGGATAGTACCCATCTTGCCCTCATTGAGGTACCATTAGACAGTAATATTCCTAGAAGGCAAATTTATTCGGAGAAAGACGTCAATTATCCCAGACTGTTTGGCTACAATAACCCCTCCGTCCGAAATGTTTCGAAACTAGATTGTTCGTCACATTGGTTCGAATGTCTATTATGTCAGAAAACCGTTGACCCTTCATGACATTCTCTGTCCTTTGTTGTTTTACAATAGGTTCGTAATGATAAAACCAAGTTCCGTCAACCGTATTGACTTTTTACATAAAAGATTTGTCCACGTTTTTCATTCGAATCAAGTCGCGGTCGGCGTTCACGCGTCATTGTTTTTCTTCAGGAGTCAAGTTGTATGGAACACAGGTTGCACACTCTTTTATCTTCTTCAAAACATTCTAGAGAGTGTCCTCAACACTTGATGACACAACATTGTTGACACACAGTGCCCGCACGTCCACTGCATCACACTGCCTGCTCACAGCTGATTGGTTGAATGCACGTCTGTTGTTTGTACTTGCCAGTTCAAGCTGTCTTTGTAGTTACTGCGCTACCGTCGTTAATACGCCAAGAATAAAATCAGTTTCGAAAATTTTTGGACGGACACTTTACGCACTTCATTTAACTACCGACTAGTTTCAATCTTCAGTAAGGTTTCACCTGCCCAACTGGATGTAGGCACATGTGGCTCGACAGCAAGCAGTTGTGTTTAAATGGTTTCTGGTTATTTATTCCGAAATTATGCCCGTTGACTACCATGCCAAAGAAAAATATGCAAGACAAGTTATTTTTGGTATAAACAGGGTGAGTCACTACCTATTTCCATCAAGAATAACTCCAAAAGTATGATAGCAGCTGGAAAATTTCTGGGACAAAAGTTGCATGGGACAACGGGGGACATCATATGAGGTTGGATTCTTGTTGCTAGGTGGGGTCGCTTCAGACATATGAACGTCAACTTTGTTTTTTAAAAGGGGATACTATAGTTTGGTACTCATTTTTTGATAGCGGCTATCGACACAAATCCATGATTTATAACGGTAAGATCTTTGAAGATCAACGAAGGTCATAAAGGTGCAATCAACGTCCATTTACAGAATGTGTTGAAGTAATGATCATTGGTATCAACACAATGCAACAATCTTCTTATCATGGATTGACTGGTATTCCTTTACACATCGCCGGCCACTGTGGTTGAGCGCTTCAATCCGGAACCGCGCGACTGCTACAGCCGCAGGTTCGAGTCCACCCTCGGGCGTGGTTGTGTGTGATGTCCTTAGGTTAGTTAGGTTTAAGTAGTTTTAAGTTCTAGGGGACTGATGACCCCAGATGTTAAGTCCCATAGTGCTCAGAGCCATTTTTGAGCCTTTTCACATCGGCACTTATCGAAGCACACGCTCTAACAATTCTCCATCGCATAGCTGCAAGTGCAGCTGGAACGCCCTTAAACAACGAATCCTCGCAAGAAAAAAAGCCGTGGGTGACAAGTCAGGTGAACGAAACGGCCAAGACACATCTCCTTCGCGTCCAACCTAACGATCTGGGAATTGTCTCTGCAACTCATTTCTAGCCATCAGCGAAAAATGTGCCGGACACCCATCGTGTTGATACCACATTATTTTCCTAGTTCTTAAAGGTATTTCTTACAATAACAGACCTAAACTTTCTTGCAGGAATATGGTGCACTTCCTAGCATTAAGATTTCCTTCGATGAACTAGGGGTCTATAATTCTGTCCTCCAGAATCCCACACCATACGTTCACCGACCACAGATTTGGTCTGCAACTTGCCGCAGTCAACATGGATAGGCCAATAATGCATGTTATGCTAATAAACATTTCTATGGGAATGAGATTATCACTCTGCAGCGGAGTGTGCGCTGATATGAAACTTCCTGACAGATTACAACTGTCTGCCGGACCGAGACTCGAACTCTGGACTTTTGCCTTTCGCGGGCAAGTGCTCTACCAACTGAGCTACCCGAGCACGAATCACGACCCGTCCTCACAGCTTCACTTCTGTCAGTACCTGGTCTCCTACCTTCCAAACTTGACAGAAGCTCTTCTGCGAACCTTGCGGAACATATCCATTCTTTCAGGAGTGCTAGTTCTGCAAGGTTCGCAGAAGAGCTTCTGTAAAGTTTGGAAGGTAGGAGACGAGGTACTGGCAGAAGAGGAGCTTTGACGACGGGTCGTGAGTCGTGCTCGGGTAGCTCAGTCCGTAGAGCACTTGCCCACGAAAGGCAAAAGTCCCAAGTTCGAGTCTCGGTCCGGCACACAGTTTTAATCTGTCAGGCAGTTTCAACATTTCTATGGTTCGAGAATGTAGACTCGTCAGTAAATAACATCAAATTGATAAATGTGTCATCCCTCTGAATCTGAAGTTGAGCTCATCGGCAAAATTCAGTGCGACTCATACAATCCGCACCAGTTAGTTCTAGGTGGAGACTGATATGGTAAGGATGATATTTATGGCGATGCAGAACACGAACAACACTACTGTGGCTCATGCCACATTCCCTTGCGATCTGACGCGATCTAACACAAGGAGCCGTTTCCTCGTTAGTAACTTTCCTTTGCCAGATATATTTACGATGTGTTAAAGATCCAGTTGTTCTCAATTTATCATACAGATATTTAAATGTACGACGTGTAGGACGAGTACGTTGAGGATACCTTTCAGCGTAGAAATCTGTAGCTCTCACTAATTCCGTTGACAGTCTATGCAAATAAGAAGCATATTGACTTGTTCTTCGACGGAATACATCATTCACATTCCCTTGATTCGACAGTAATAGTCTCACCGCTCCTACTAGTGTTGCACTGCGAAACCGTTGAATGGTGTTTACATGTCAATGGCACTTTAGATGGATACACCGTATTCGGCAAATATTTACTATTTGCACGACATACGAGAGAGAATTGTCAGAGCATGTGCTTCGATAATTGCCGAAGTGGTAAGGAATACCACTCAATCCACGATAAGCGGATTGCAGCACTGCATTGATATCAATGGTTATCACTTCTAACACCTTCTGTAAATGGACGTTTATGCCATCTATTTGACCTTCGTTGACCTTCAAAGATCTTACTGTTACACGTCATTGTAGTCGTCTCGATAGTCACCATAAAAGACTAAGTACCAAACTGTAGCATCCCATTAAAAAAAAAAAAAAATTGGCCTTCGTATCTCTGACACGACCCCACCTAGCAACAAAAAAATTTACGTCATATTATGGCCCCAGTTGACCCATGTAACTTTTTTCCCAGAAACTTTTTAGCTACTATCATAGTTTCGGAGTTATTCTTGGTGGCAATAGTTAGTGACTCGACCTGTATTTACTAGGAAGATGGGTGAACATCCACTTGTGCAGTTCAAAACAAGGCAAATATCCAAAATAACAAGTAGTGCTACATTAGTTCTTTATGTTATCAAACAGCCTGATGGTAATGAACACTTTCTTTGCAATTAGTGAGGCTCCGGTGCTCACGGAGAAGTTAGTATGTACTGGGAATCTATGTAACATCACCAGCAGAGCCTCTTGCCGTATGACTTATTATTACATCATCTTTCGTTTTTCGAGTTTTGTTGATCTGGTGCGACCATATAGTGCCCTTAAATGTAGCGTTGTGCCAGATTCTGACCTGACGGCAGTGGCTGTCCGTATTTGGTGCTTCCTGTTGTTATTAACTTAATGCATCACTTAATATTATTTTCTGCCCGTAAAAACTAAGTGGACTTTGGTTGCGGTGACCGATGGGAGCGACTGTAAACGCATTTCCTATTTACCGTCGCTCCCAAGAGTCACTAAGCTGAGTGTCAACTTAGTTTGTACGGATAATAGGTAGTGTAATGGTGAAGTGTAACTGGGAGCTTACCTTTTTTTCTAGGTATAACCTAACATATATTTGTACTACCTGACTAGGAAAAGAATTATGTCTCAATCACAGAAATGGGTGCTTCTGTAGGTACAACTAAGGTTACAGTGTAAGGGGTTGCCATAAAATTTTAAGTGTCACCTCAACAATTAAATTTTTAGTTAACTATTCCTCTGTTAGCCGGTACATATCTGCAGTTGAATTCCCCACTCTTCAGTACAGTAGCACATGACTGGAGGATCCAAATCAAAATGGTGCATCCAATTCCTGCACTAGTGTGCTGGATGGTATGGTAACTCGTTTTCTGTATTCGAACGGGAAAAATGCTGCAAAATTCCATGCCGAGTTCGTGAAAGTGTACAGCAACAGTGCACCATTGTACATCACAGTGGTTGAGTGAGACTGGCTCATCCATTGTGGTTAAAGAATGCCGAATGACGAAAGACAAAGCGACAAACAGCCTCTCAGTGAAGAATTGGGAATCGCAAAATACGTGGCGTCACTCGTGTTCCATGTTCAGCGTACAACCAACGAGGCTATAGAGGATGAAGTAAAATATCACTCCTGGACTTGATTTCAACATCTTCCACGAAATTTTCAACACGATGCTAGCTGCCGCTTGCACGGTTCCTTGATTGATCCAACCATTCAAAACGGTCGCCAAACTGAGGCAGAAAGGAAAACGTTGCATCTAAGTCATGGCACTGTAGATGACACCATTAGCCGCCTTTACACCTCGTACGAGTGCGACAAGGGTACCGTACAAGCACTAGAAAACGCGTGGATACACCTCCGCCGGAAAAGTCGAAGTCGCAACAATCACAAGGCAACCTTATGCCGAGAGTTTCCTAGCGTCTAACGAGGTATGATGTGGTTCTAATAGGTGTACTCGTAAGGGGAAAACTGTCACAAGAACGTACTACCGATATATCCTGAAGACCTTATGGGACGCTATCAACGCGAAACTGTCCAATGAGGTGTTTTTGCTCCACCACACTGTTCCAGCTCATTCTTACCAGGGCACTGTCACAATTGCTGCCTGGTTGGGCTACCCAATTTTGCTCCTCCCTGCCTTCCATCATATTTCCCTGAAATGGCACCCAGTGAATTCTACCGATCTCTTCGGATTAAGACGCAGTTGTTTGGCGGGCATCTCCACCAAGGCTTCGAGGTGATGTATGAGGTGGAACACTTCCTCAATACCCAAAATTCACACTCCAACAAACAACGTCTCCGTAACATTGGGAAAAATGTGCCGCACGGAAGTGTGAAAATGTACAGAAGCACTGAATCTTTCACGGTTTCTGCTTCATTTTGTCGAGGTGACAACTAAAGCGTAATGGCTAGCTCTCCTAAATAAATAACCAATGTCAATCTTGGTTATTTCAGCGATTGGTATTGTTATTGTCCACAAATTCTAGCCAGTGTTGGAGGATATCAGGACTATAAAGGTCAGTTATTACACCACATAAGAAATCCACACCGACAAGGGTAAGTACCGCAGCAGCTAACCATATCAGTGCGACCGTAAGGACTTAAATGATACGTCTGCAATGTCTCAGCGACAGCTGATCCGCCGGCGTAAAGCAAGTGTGTACTCAAGAAACATATGCTCCAATCATCTTTTTACGAAACTTTTCAAGAAAGAATTAGAAGCCACTCTATCACACTACTGTCGCACCTGAATGCCGATGCATATGAATCCCACTGTTTTATTTTTACTGGTTCATTGGTGACGCAAACTGCCATGCGCATCAACGGCCAGCTTATGGTTTGCACTGACGCTTAGTACGAAACCATTATAGATTACACACGTCATTATAACAAATTTAGAAAACTATCCTCTCTATCCAGCATCATAATTGTATTATCAAAAACACAGTTACGTGGCAGCTCCCTTTCTTAAAATGATGACTGAACTTATTTCAGTGTTATTTAACTTTGCCTCCTGTCACGAGCGCTGAAGTTCCGCCTAAACTTATGTTCGATTTCATAATATTACCCGGATCAACAATAGCAGTAAGAGGTCGAAATTAAATTCCCATGTAATAATTCAGTTGCCAGAGTCATAAGAGGCTCAGGTTCACGCACATTATCACAAAATTATTAATAAAAGACTCTTCTCCTGCTTTTCGACATTCTTATCTCATTCAGCAACCACTAATGAAACGTTATATATTTCTTACATTTTAAATGAATATTTTACGGGGGATAGAGGTACGTATGTACCTGTACCGTTACTAATAGTGTGAACTTAACTTACAGGATTTACTGTCTTAATTCTTGTACAAAACCTTAAGTCGGTTTCAAGAATATTTGAGGTTGTTTTCATGTTTAAGTTTACGAAATGATTAGGCCTACATCGTCCTTTCGCTAAACAAATGGTTTCATTCGGTGGTAATCAGCCCCTCGCGAAGAACTGATTTAAAAATATCATAAATAAAACTAACTAGGGAGCCAAGGAAAATGCAGCCACTCTGGTACGACCGAAACAGTATCATTTCTTCGGTGTATCGTAACTGGCCGCATATATCCATTTGTGACTGCCAGTGATGAGAAAGAAATAACATTAATTCCACGAAACGACAAAGCTGAATCTGTTTACGCAGATATATCGCCTAACGCAGATGAATAGTCTGTAGCGAACAGCACAATTAAAATTAATGTAGAAGGAGATGAAACTACTAATTAACGAGACAAATTTTTAAATTCATTAGGCGCTTCTATATTTCCATCTCACAAAATAAACCAAAACTGCCGTATCAATTAATTTCTACCGGAATCGGAGGACTGCGTTACGCCATTAGCCAGTAGCAGGAGTACCGATCTCCTTGTTATATTTCGAACTCTGCTCATCAGCGCAAACTGTGTTCAGTTGTAAGGACACATGTATGTGACAGTGAATGAACAGTAAAACAAAGACGAACATTGTGCGTGACACTCTACCGTATCCGTGTTTCGGACGCACTTCAACCACATAAAATGTTACTGTCTCAAACATCCTCTACAAAAGACACCATATTTACTACTCACTAAATTAAAGATTTGCTGTTGTATGATGAATTCTTCTAGAGAAGTAGCTTAATACTAAGTTTAATTTTTTTCAAGTACAGAATTAATGCAAATCAGGAGCCAAGGAATCTGTTGATATTAAGGGAATTAATTCAGCCTGAAAAAATTCTGCACTCCGTTAAATTTACTTCATTTAGATTTTTTTTTCTACCCACCTGATGATGGCGGAAAGGTTATTCGCCGATATATCGTGGGGCTTCAACGATCGCATCCGACTAGACACCCGAGAGCCATGGATAAATCTTCTACGACTTTTGTCAGAAGAATAATGTCATCGGAAATTGTTTCTCAATAATTACAGTTTCTTAACACCATCTTGTAATTCATCTCAAATTTATCAGGTGTAAAAAGACACTTAAGATGTAATATGAGTTAGAACTGAAAGCTCTTATATAATGCTTAAGGAGACAGTAGTTTTAAACAAAGAGAACAGGAAGGAAAAAGATAATAAAAAATTTTCGAGCGTAGGAAGACCGACCTTACAAATGCAAAAGGCACCTGACGGTCAAGAGAAGTTTGAGCTGTGATTGGGGAGAATGACAAATTATTCAGTGAAGAATGCTGCTGCCACTGTAATGTTCTCTGTAACTGTTGGGCCCTGTGTCAGGAACTGATAACACAAGCTTTATGGCGTTACTTCCATGGAAAAAGTACACAATGAAGTGTTATGCTGAAATAATGCTAACTTATGAGCATGTCAAGGGTAGAACATAAGTTACAAGACAACAGTCTAACATAATTTTTGAAGAGAACCGAACAACAACAATCAATTTCCTCTGCATTGTATTGCTTTCATATGATTTAAGCGAGACAAATCATTATTCGAAGATTGGATTGTGATAGTTTCTATCTGATTTTTTCTACATCAGCATCAATATCCCGCAAGCCACCTTATGCAGTTGGCCGCAGAATATTTTGTGTACCACTGTCACTTTCTCGTTTTCCTCTTCCAGTCGCGTATGGTGTACTGGAAGAACAATTAATGGTAAACGTTCCCGTGATATCTAATTTCTCTAATTTTACCTTGCTGACCTTTTCGCGATATATACGTAGAAGGAAACAATACTTTAGTGGACTTTTCTAGGGAATTACCTTCGAGTAACATTAACAACCACACTGTGATAGACAACACCTCTATTGTAGCGACTGCCGTTGAAGTTGGGTGTGCATTTCCGTGACGTTTTGCCGCTTACGAATCGAATGTGACGAAACGCGAAGCTCTCCTCTGGATCTTCTCTATCAGTTGATTCCCATACTGACGAACAATATTCAAGTAATAGACGATCAAATGTTTTGAAACCTAAGTCCTTCGTGGGTGGACTAAACGCAGAATATTCTCCCACTGAAATTTAGTGTGGTATCTCTATAACTACTTGCACAGCAGTGAGCCGCCTCGGCTCATACAAACTTCTATTTAACCGACTTCCTCCGTTTGGTTTCTCCTCTGGTCATTGGGTGGCGATATCGCTGTGCCACTGCCGGTGTGCCGAATTTTTAGGGCTGCGTGCGTTTCTCCCTTGGACTGGGCTTCTAGGAAGTTGGGGCTCCGAGCTGAAGCAATCGGGGCTACGGTTGGCCGATTGTGTGGGAAGTGATCAGAGGCTCCATGGCCACGGCCATGACCAGAGGCTGATGACTACTGGTTTCCCTGTGTTGCCATCCGTCGATCCGTCGAAGTGATCTCTTAGTAACAACCTGTCATTTGACGATTCACTTTTCAACTTTTCCCTTGCCTGTGATTTCATGGGGTACGACATTTGTATGATCAGTCGGTCGTCTCAGCGGACAACGTGTATTGGGCCTTTTGGCCACTTCTGGGTTTTGTGTGCCCCTGATTACTGGCAATTCATCCCTGTTGCTGCACAGTGACCTGTTTTAGTATTCTTTGAGATGCTTATGGTAGTGTTTTCTGGTGGATCTGTGAAGGGGTCCATCTAATAGTATGCCTACAGGTATAGACAAGCTAATTATTGTCACGAGATGTTAAGCGCTTTTTTAAACTATGGTGAAGAGTTTCATTGCCTTTTCAGTGGGGTGTATGTTAGCCCTAGCCGGACAGGGAGACCGGTGTCATGTTGTGGATATTGTGGACTGTTATTGAATGCTATATATTGCTAAGGTACAGTACTTGTATCTAATGAAACTTTTGAATGAGCAGTTAACCTTAACACGGTCCGAGTACTGGGTTCTTGAGGCAACTTGTTGTAATTACCTTGGATTAATGTTGTGTTTAAATATTACCCTCTTGTTCAAATGTTTATCATATCAGAGTTCTGGGGACAACTAATATTTTTATTGCGGTTTCTTTTATTATTCCCTGAGCTTCTGTGTTATTAACTTATTAAAGTGTTTGTCATTTTTATTAAAAAGAGAAGAAATTTGCAGAAGGTTCATGTGGTGAATTATTCTTGTGTTTTATGTGCTTGATGTCTAAGTTGATCTAACACTATTGTCAGATTGTCAGTTTTGCAGACTGTGCTAGTTATCCAAAGTTTATGCTGTCCCAACTCCTGGTTGTCCAACCAGTCAACAAATTGATCCGGTATGAGTCACTAGCCAGCCATCTTGACGACGGGAGGGGTAGCGGGCACGGGTCTGGGCTGAGGTTGATACTAGAACCTCATTGGGACCGCTATTCTGTGCCGAACTGTGTCACTTAAGTTCTTATGCTTATTGCGACGCTCTGTCCTGAGGATCTTCAAAATTTTCGATTGCTCGTTAAATTTCCCCTTGACTGAGTTCCCTTTCCGGAATCAATCCTCAAAGTTTTACTAATAGGAAGATTTCAAGCCATCAGACAGTTACTAAATTTCGACAGGCTACTCTACTGCAAGTTTAGTTGACTAGCGGCATATATATGTATATACACATATGCCACTAGTCAACTAAACTTGCCACCGGCGCCAACCTTGCGTGAATGCTCTGAAAAGCTAATCATTTTCATGTCACAGTATCTTCTTCCTGTCGGTTAAATTTCGCGTTTGTAGCACGTCATCTTCGTGGTGTAGCAATTTAATGGCCAGTAGTGTATGATATTTCTAAAGTGATGGCCAGTGTTCAGGGAAGTGACAGGAAATATCGTTCGAAGCAAAAATCTTAAGCAAACATTGGCTCTAAAACGCATACCTTAAGAGCTACAAGCAATTCTTGATCTTCGACACCGTGAAGTAAATCTCTTCTACCGTAAGCCCTTTGTTTTCCATATTTTGGAAAGCGATAGTGTGAAGCTAAACAAGAAAAATATGTCCAGTACGCATGTGCTTAAAATGCATACCATAAAAGTTATGAGCATTCGTTCATTAGGAGAGTTGTGTCCCAAAAGTTTCACAGTATCGAAGATAAAGAATTGCCCATAGCTCTTAAGGTACTCCTTTTAGAGCCAATGTTTACTTGAATTTCTTTTCGAACGATCATTCCAAGTTATATCCTTGAATATTGACCCTCACATCTGAATCAGTCTATATATACGGGGTGTACATAAAGTCTTGGGACACTTTCAATTATTTATTGCACAAGAACTAAACATTGTACAGATGTCATACATATTGCATTTTGAAGAGCAACTCTGAAGGTGTTTTTTACAAACGTTCGATATGCGAACCATGAGTGACCCGGTAGCCGTCAGTACGGTAATCGAATTCTTTCCATACCCGTCCCAGCATGGCATCGTCGACTGTGGCAGTCGCTTCCCGTATTCTCTCCCGGAGCTCTGCTACATCACGTGGTAGAATTGATACACACATCAGATCTTTAATGTGTCCCCACAGAAAATAGTCACATGCAGTGAGATCTGGTGATCGGGGAGGCCATTTCATGAAACGGAGGTCCCCTTTTGTAGCACGGCCGATCCACCGATGCGGCAGCTCCGTGTTCAGGTATCCACATACTTCACGACGAAAATGGGGTGGATCCCCTTCCTGCTGAAAGATGAACGGAGAGTCCAATTGCATTTGAGGCATCAGCCATTGCTGCAACGTGTCCTAGTAGGAATATTCCGCTGCTAGGAAAGCCACTGGTCATGATGGCATTCAAAACCGTGTCCCCCAGGAGTTCACGGATAAAGCAACTGAGTACCTAACACACATAACGAATGCCATACTAAAACACCAACACTTCCCCGCCTTTTGGAAGACGGCCAAGGTCCTGATGTTCAGGAAGCCGGGGAAAGAACACAGCCTCCCACAAAATTACCGACCCATCAGCCTTCTCAGATCGCTCAGTAAGATTGTTTAGAAGATGATTCTCAAACGCATCACTAGGCACTGCATAACAAATGACATCCTGAGACCGGAGCAATTCGGCTTCAGGAATCACCACTCCACAACACAACAACTCTAACGGGTCGTTGAACATATAACATATGGCTTCAACATAACAAAGCTACAGGGGCGGTGTTCCTGGACATCGAAAAGGCTTTCGACCGTCTATGGCACAACGGCCTCATTCGCAAACTCAGCGACGCGGGATTCCCCGACGGGCTGGTGTGTCTAATACACTCACACCTCACAGACAGGAGTTTCAACACTGACGTGCAGGGAAAACAATCAACACGACACGGTATACACGCGGGAGTACCCCAGGGAAGCATCCTAGGGCCCCTACTGTTCAACCTCTACATATACGATCTCCCAACCACACACAACACAACGATGGCAATGTACGCGGATGACACAGCCATCCTCGCGCAAGATAGGAAACCATCAAACATTACGCCACACCTACAGACTGCACTCAGAGTGGCTGAGCCTTGGTTGGAGAAAAGGCGTGTTACAGTAAACGTCGAGAAGTGCGAAGCGTTCTGTTCACTAGAAGACCGAAGCAACTGCACAAACACCGATACTGCAGACCATTAATTCTACATGCACGCCCAATACGTTTCCGTGAGAAAGTCAAATACCTTGGTGTCTGGCTGGACCGGAAATTACTTTGGGGGGCCACATACAACACATGACCAACCGAGCTAGCGCAAGGCTCAAACAGCTCTACCCTATGCTCAACAGGCGTAGCACACTGAAAAGAAGGGTGTCGAGGTCCATGTACATGACACTTATCCGTTCCATGTGTGAGTAGGCTGTTTAGGTTTTTTTATTGGTAACGCCACCTCTGTATAAAAATCACTGGCTGTGCTGTGTGCAGTCTTACGCAGCTCCTGTCTCGCTGCGCCTACACGCCTGCGCCGTCTGCAGCTCATACAAAACAAAGTACTCAAAATCATAAGCAATGCTCCACGATACACATGCATCGCGGACCTTCAGCGGGAATGCCGACTTGAGACTCTCACGGAGGTAATCCGCAAACTCACCACCAGACTATACAGAAACTCCAAACATTTGCAGAACCCGTTTATTCTGAATCTGGGGAACTACGACCACAACCATAGATGGATACATAAAAGACCAAAAGACATACTTGTAAGGACCTAACATCTATGGCCAAGCATACGCAAACATAACGGTACAAGTGAGCCCCTGTTAATCGGACGCCATTACTGGATATCCAGCTGGCATACACTGCCGAATAACTGGCACCACGCAGGGAAGCCGTACCGTACACTGCATGCAGACAAGTTCCACACATCCCCCACACAGTGAGATGATCTATGGCCGATCTCCCACTACTGTATAACGATCTTGATTGTTCCAGGAATGTAGCGGCTGCAGCAACTGGGATACATCGCCATCGCTTGCCAAGGTAATGATACATGATGCCAATACTAACAAATCCAACCTTGCATGAACTATCGCAGCTAGCAAGCCACTACTGCTCTTACTACCCATCCCACTGTCGCAGAGGTTTTTTTCCCACGGCACGAGCCATGGCACCTTTTCCCCTCTGCTCTTCAAATCGCTACTCTCACTGACATTTCGCCAACTATCTATCACCTGATGGACCGTGTTAATGCGTAGTCTTACCTAGACGCATGGATAACATCACAGCCCAGCATCCTGTGATCCACTTATTAGATAACTAGCATGTTTACGGAGGTGACAGTTGAACTTTTGGTTTGGTCACCACGTTGGTGTAGGTGTGTTAGTAGGAATATCCAGTGACAGTGCTCTCAGCGAAGATGAATGGCCTGTGCAGTTTTCGACGTGACAAGGCACAAAAAACATTTACCTTTGGGGAACAACGCTCAAATTCAATGCATTCGTGTGGATGCTTTGTATCTCAGATCAGACAATTATGCCTGTTCACTTTCAATACAGAAAGCTCGCTCCGCATCTGAACTCGCCATTTTTGCGACTAGCGCTGACTATCGGCAAATTACTACTCTATGCTGTGGCGGTATACATGAAAAAAAAAAAAACTTTCGTGATTTCTCTTCAAAATGATATATGTATGATATCTGTACAATGTTTGATTCTTGTGCAATAAATAATTGAAAGTCTTCCCGAACTCTATGTACACACTGTATATTTGGGATTGCGACCAATTTACCAGTTGTTTAAGACCTTGGAGGCCTGCTTGCTGTCATTGTTTTACATTTGTTGAATTCCTTGTAGTTGATTCCAAGTGGGGCATTTACTCTCCTAAATTATTTTGGAAAAATTATAAAACATCTTGATCTGTTTCCGTTAAATCGATTTTTTAAAATTTTTTTAAAAGTGAATATTTCTAAACCTTCTAGGGCTCTGTATTGATCTTCACCTTGTTTTAATACTTGGAAAATTCATGGCAGTTTCCAAGCCTTCTGGTGATTGGTGGTTACTTTTTTGATCTTGTAATTTTTTAAGAGAAAATTTTGAGGTAAATTCTGAGCTTTCTGATTCTCTGTGATTGTTCATGTTAATCTTATTGTATCCCCTTTTTTTGGAAAAAAGGGATAAATTTAACATCAAATTTTAAGCTATTTTTGGCACTCTGTGTTTATTGGTTTCCGTTAATTGTCTTTTCGCTTCATTACACTGTAAAGGAATATTTTTTAATATTTTCGCAAAATAAATCTGCGTGTTGTCAATCACTAGTGATGTTGAACATTAGACATGGCCATTCCATGAGCTCCTGCCGCCACCAATGAGCATTTCAATGGTAGCAGAGTGTGATTGTTTCATTGTGTGAAAGGCGTTGGCGACAGAGTCTCTCTTCCCCTTGTCACTCATGGTTTCATTATTGAATTGCATGGGCGGTTAATATTCTTGTCTTTTATTTGTTGTGGATTTATAGGCGTGTATTACTGGAGATGGATCACAGAAGTTGCCTAGTCCAGGCATATTTAAAAAGGGACCAGCTTGAATATGAGCTTCTGTGGCAACCAATTGATAGCAGCGTTGTTGAGTTAGCAGTGAGGTTGTCCGCATTCTTAGACAGACTGATTCGTATGTCTTCCGACCCGATTGGCGAAGTAGGTGCAGTGTTTTCTGTATGTTCTACTGCTCTCAGTGAGCTTAGTCGCAACATTCTGTTTCTTGTGGGGGATCATCTAAGTTGGAAGGACTTGTCAATTGAGGTGGACCAGGGTAATGATCCTTACCTTCCCGATAGCTCGGCTGTGGAATCATTTGCTAAGTTGCTTAACCCAATTAACTATTTTTTTTCAAGGAGTTTGCATTCAAGCTATTGACCAACTGCTACAGGTTGAAGAGCTGTTATGATCGATTGTTCGTTTAGAGATTCACGCTGAGGTCCTTGAAGGTTCCCCATTCTGTAATATTGCTTTTATTATATCCTTGACCTGAAGTTCACTGAGAAATTTTTAAATAATGGAAAAGCCACGATCGCTTCAATCGTTTATTAGCAATCAGGTTTTAATCGCTCGTCGCATTGTACCTAAGTCGTGTTATGAACAGCTTTCTGTGTGCATATTCCTGACGTCCTTCTATGAATAAAGGTAAATTATAATATGTAGTTTTACAGTTGATAATGTCTATGCCTAAGATGTTCTTACTTTGTAATTGACGTACTTTATAGTGATTACAGTTGTAAGTAGGCTGTTCAGGTTTTCTTATTGGTAACGCCACGTAGCGCTCTGTATGAAAATCACTGGCTGTGCTGTGTGCAGTCTGTGGCTGCTTTGCATTGTTGTAATACTCGCCATTGTAGCGTTGGGCAGCTGGATGTTAAAAACGCGTAGCGTTGCACAGTTGGAGGTGAGCCGCCAGCAGTGGTGGATGTGGGGAGAGAGATGGCGGAGTTTTGAAATTTGTAAGACTGGATGTCATGAACTGCTATGTATATTATGATTTTTCAACACTATTAAGGTAAATACATTGTTTGTTCTCTATTAAAATCTTTCATTTGCTAACTATGCCTATCTGTAGTTAGTGCCTTCCGTAGTTGAATCTTTTATTTAGCTGGCAGTATTGGCGCTCGCTGTATTGTAGTAGTTCGAGTAACGAAGATTTTTGTGAGGTAAGTGATTTGTGAAAGGTGTAGGTTAATGTTAGTCAGGGCCATTCTTTTGTAGGGATTATTGAAAGTCAGATTGCGTTGCGCTAAAAATATTGTGTGTCAGTTTAAGCACAGTCTTGTATAATTTTTCATAAGGAGACGTTTCATATGGCGACCTTGCCATGATACCTCACTGGAATCTTCTGATTTTTCTTGTAGTTTGTGTAATTAGTGTAGCTTTTGTTTATTGCTAGCGCGTAATTATACAGAGAATATCCTTTGTAGTTGTAGTTTTTCATTGTTGTACACAGTTGTGGCATGCACGTAGATTTACACGAAGTATTTCGCAGCTTCACTTGCAATTAACCAGATATTATTTTCAATGCTATGTTAATGTGTTTTGTTATTTTGCTCTTCAAATTGTGCTTTTCTGTGTTGTCGTGTGAAATATTGTGACAATAATGGCGTGTGAAAAACGTAATACTAGGCTTCAAAGTAAACGGAGAAATGACAGTAAAGACGAAAGCAGTGTGTTAGCGCCGCAGAGTAATGAATTAACTAATGTTCAAAGTAGTAGCTTGGTAATTGTGCATAGGGAAATGGAGCGGGCTGCAAATAATGGTGTAGGCAGTGAAACAATTAGTGAACAGGGAAGCATTATCGATCGATCGGTCGGCAACAGCTCGCCTCAGGAATCCGAAATGACAGAACACAATATTGCAAATACTGTAGACTCAGGATTTGGGTCCTCACCGTTTTCTCAAATGAGTGAAGACAAATTTTCTGCTTGTCAAAACGCGAATGTTGCCGGTGAAAATGCACTGCCAAAAAGCATAGAGAAATACATTCCAGACACTAATACATTATTATTGCAATTAATGCAGCAAATGAAACAAAATCAGAGACAAACACAGCAACAGTTAGACACAATGGAGCAAAATCTTCAAAATTTAGACACAATGGAACAACACCAGAGACAAACACAGCAACAGCTTCAAAAGTTAGACTCATTGGAACAAACTCTTGAACAAACAAGTGAAGATTTAACTACTGAGTTACATAAAATCGAATCGAAACGTCAAAAAGTCTGTAACGACGTAAAATCACAAATTTGTGAGCATTTCCAACCTATTTTTTCGCGTCATGAAAATGCATTGCAGAATCACGAAGCAGCCATAAAAGTACTGTAAACTATTGTTCATGAAAATCGTGACACCTTGCAAGCTAAAATTGACTCAGTTGCATCTACCGATTCGGTTACGCAACTTGCAAAAACTCAGGAAAACTTAAAGGACACAGTAGATACGATTTCAACACAAATGGACACTCTGAAACTTGGTTCAGAAAAACACACAGAGGAAATAATTTCGTTATCGGATAAAGTAGTCGAACTTTCAGATCAGTTCACTAACTTATCTACAAAGGTAGATGATGATCAGAAAGACACGTGACCTGTAGCCTCCACTGACACTGAAGAGTATGAACAAATTAGAAAAGTCAAACAAAATCAGAATCAAATCAATACACAGTACCAAGGAGAAATCTGGGAAGTACAAGATCAGTTGGCACAAGTAATTCAAGAATTACATATTTCAGAGGACACTCGCGCTCCAGTGCAGGAAGAGGGACATAGAAATACGGAGCAACCACAAAATAATAACACAGGAAACTTCGGAAATTATGAAAGAAATTGGCAAGGCGCATTGAATTTTGAGATGGAACCGCCGAAACGAAGTAACAATGAGCGATGTGCGACTCGCCGACACAATGATTTTGACTATAAGCTGTTCATTACTACACGTAAATTCAAAACATTTAAGAATTCAGACAACGAAATTCATCCAAAAGCATGGCTCCATCAATTCACTCATTGTTTTCCTCCCAACTGGTCATTAGAACACAGATTAGAATTTACATGTGGCTACTTAGAGAATGAACCAGCTGTAAGAATGCGATCGGTCATTCACGATTGTCACAGTGAAGGAGAATCTTATCACGCCTTCCTCTAAGCATATTGGTCTCAAGCTACACAAGACCGAGTAAAACATAGCATCATAATGATGAAACATTTCGAACAATCTGAATTTTCTAGTCTTGTGAAATATTTTGAAGACATGTTGCACAAGAATCAGTACCTGTCAAACCCATACAGCCCCTCAGAACTCATCCGCATTTGCTTAATCAAACTATCTGACCATTTACAACATATTATTTTGGCAGGACGTTGCAAAGATGACATTGAAGCTTTTCAGGGACTGTTACAAGAAATGGAAATTGACACTGACAATCGCGGAACGCGGAAACAGGAACATAACAATTACAGATCACATCCGTCACAATTCCACAATGAAAGAAATAATAACTGGACACGACAAGGCTATTCTTACAACGCAAATCGTGAACCAAACAGACACCACCCGTATGACAACCACTGGCAGAGTAATAGTTACAGAGAAAGATCGCACTTCCGTAATTATGAATATGACAGAGATAACCATAGAAACAGACAATATGGGAATAAATACAATTATTATCAAGGGAGACAGAATAACTTTAGATGCAACGGACCAGCGAGCAGTTACGATTCAGGGAAAAGTTCTCCACCACGTGACCGACAAGAAAGTAACTATGGAATCTAACGACATGACGACAGACGATATGATCGTAACGACAGACCTGAATAGCATCAGAACTGGCGGGATTCATACAGAGCAGGGCCCTCTCGACAAGGTGAATTTGTAGAAGTTGGGTCTCGAAACCCCAATAACGGCGCGCGCCAACAAAGAGACAATAGGCAATGACTCATACCGGTGGCAGCCACAAAACGTACGTATGAAGCTGACGACGCAGCTGCAGTAGCTAGTAATTACGTAAAAATGGAAGACATTAGGGACATCTCACTCCAGGAACACGACGTAAAACATAACAACATTGCATATCCTGTGATTTACATTACAGTAAATGACGTAAAATTTACGGCAGTACTTGACTCTGGCAGTCCCATTTCAGTAGTTAGTGAAACTGCCTTTAGCAAATGCACCAAATCAAACGATTGTCCCACACTTCCGCTACGTAAGACTGAATTCCAAGGTGCAATCTTTGGAAAAAGTGTAGATGTACGCCAACAAACCAACTTAGAATTCTTCTGTCAAAGCCACAGCTTCTCTATGAACTTTCTTATTGTTCCATTATCGTCGACGGAAATTATAATGGGAGTAGACCATTTGAATGAATACAAAGCAATCTTAAACTTACACGATGCTGAAATAAATTTAGAGAAAGAAGGTATGTCAATAGCTTTGAAATTTGAAGATTGGCTCTCAAACCATGACAAGGAAATTAATCGGCTTTACCTTCTGTTAGACAACAGTTCGGAATATTCTATGGAACTAGACACTATCAATCACTCTGCAAGTATTGACAGGGATGATATCGACGGCATATATGATACTAGTGAGTTAATTCAGAATAAAATTCAAACAATTGAGAATTGTAATGACACTCATAGGCAGGACGTTTTTGAGATTTTAAAAGCACATTCCACAGCTTTTACTCACAAATCAGGAACAATCAAGGATTTCAATACCAATTTCGTGTTCGTGAGCATACTAAATTTTGTGTTAGACCATACGTAATTCCAGCACATTATAGGGACCGTGTTAGAACAGAAATACAATATATGCTTGACGAGGGCATTATTGAGCCTGCAGTAAGCTTATACAACAATCCATTACATGTTGTTGAGAAGAAAAATGGATCGATCAGGCTTGTTTAGATTCGAGACAATTCAATACTATCATTATTCCTGAAACAGACAGGCCGCAAACGTTGAAAGAACTTCTTCACAGTTTTAATGGTGTAAAAGTGTTGTCTTCCATTGATCTCAGATCCAGATTTTATCAGATCCAACTTCATCCAGAATGTAGAAAATACACAGCTTCTCTTTGTTTCGGCGTTTGTTATCAATTTCGGAAACTTCCTTTAGGTTCGAACATTTCTTCGGCAGCGTTCATTCGCGGGCTAAATTCCGTATTACCTGAGTTCTTAAAACGTCACATCACCTTATATGTGGACGATATTCTAATAGCAGAAGCTTCATGGGAACAACATAATCGCATCCTCAACAATTTGTTACGTATTTTTGCCGAATCTGGAATTACAGTTAACTTGGAAAAGTCTGAATCCGGTAGGTCAAAGGTGAGGTTTTTGGGACATATTATTTCTTCTGAAGGCATTCAGCCGGATCCTGAAAAGTTAGATGCAATCAGAGACATTCCAGTTCCATCCACAAAAAAACAAGTCCGCAGTTTTCTAGGTCTCGTAAATTTGTACCGTCGTTTTCTGAATATGCAAATTCTAGTTACACCAAAACTTTGTTCTCTCACTGGAAAAAATACTATTTGGAACTGGGACGAACAAGCACAGTTGGAATTCAATTCTTTGAAAGAATCGCTACTTAGCGCGCCAATACTAGCTCATCCAGATCTGTCACAAGATTTCTGCCTTAGCACGAATTCTTCTAAAGTCGGTCTTGGTGCCCATTTATTTCAAGAAGCCACAGAAAATGACAGTACTGTTCAGAAAACCATTGCTTTTGCTAGCCGAGTGCTAACAAAATCTGAAAAAATTTATTCCGTTACTGAATTAGAAGCTTTAGCTATCGTTTGGGCATTTAACAAATTCCGTTTCTTTCTTTCTGGTAAGCACATAAAAGTATACAGTGATCATCGTGCATTACAATTTCTTATGTCTTCAAAATTAAATCATGACAGGTTAAAATGTTGGGCATTGTTTCTGCAAGAATTACACTTCACAACAGTCTACATTCCCGGCAAGGAGAACGTTGTTGCGGACGCACTGTCACCCGCACCGGCTGGGCTTGAGAAAAGTAACACAGAAGGCAACCTCGAGAAAAATTTCAGTATTCTTTACACTCAGACAGTCGCCTTTGAAAACTTCATCACCACATCACCACATCACCAGGTCCGATTTGGAAAGACAACAAAAGTAAATGGCATGAAAAGACACACACTCAGATTCGGCATTATTATCTTGTTAGAAACAACATACTCTTCAAACGCTGCACTGTTGATGACAAGCTATGGGTACTTGGCACTCCTGACGATTTTCTTAATAAGCTCATTTGGTACATTCATTTCAGCTATGCACATTTTGGTCAACGAAAATGTTATCATATTCTTCGGATGACTTGTTACTTTAACAATATGGAAAAGAGAATTCGAAGAGTCTTGTCTATTTGTAAACTTTGTCAAAAGGTGAAACCATCTACTATCTCACATTGTGCTCCGTTGTTTCCTATCATTCTTTCTAAATTAAAAGAATTTGCTGCTGTTGATCTCTTGGGATCGCTTGTCAGAACATCTAATTGATTTTCGTACGTTCTAGTCGCTGTTGAACTTACTTCAAAATTTGTTTCTTTCACACCGTTACGTAAAGCCACTGGACGGTCTGTATCCAACGCCTTTGCTAAAAATTTTTTACGTGAAGTTGGACGCGTTAGTAAAGTCATTTCAGATAACGGACCTCAATTCAGATCTGGTGTTTGGTCACGCATGCTTCGGAACCATAAAAACAGACCTGTTTTTATTTCATTGTACTCACCACATTGTAACCCTTCCGAACGGATTATGAAAGAAATCAATAAGTTTTGCAGACTTTATTGTCACAGAAAGCATCGGCATTGGGACAGATATTTACACTTATTTCAAAACGTGCTGAATGAAATGCCTCAAGACTCCACTGCTTTACCACCTACTCTTGTACTGAAGAATGAAGAACCACCGAAAAGAATCAGAGAGCTTGTACCTTTCCCGAATACAAGTAAACTTCGACACAAGGACATAATTGATTTGGCTATTAAATATATAAAATCTGCAGCGGACAAAGGGAGAAAACTACACGGTAAAGCAAATCCAAAGAAATTATACATTGGTCAGAATGTTCTCATTAAAGCTCATTCATTGTCACATAAGAAGGAACACTTGAGTCACAAATTCTTTCTAGTTTAAAATGTACCTTACAGAATCCGACTTATACCACGTGATAATTGCGTTGAAGTTGAAACTGTGCGTATTTGGAAGAGTAAAGGTTTACACCACATTTCACATGTAAAACCGTTATTGAAAGATAATCTGCTGTTTACCTTAGTCTTTGCCATAAAACTTTTCACTTCACGCTACTAGTACAATTTGTCACACTGAGAAACTGTTACCATGTAACAATGTTTTGAAGTTAACTATCCACCGTAGAACCTAGGGAACATTTTTAAACAGAAATTACGAATGGTGATTGTGCACCTGCACAGTCGCAACAGATGGCTGCTGGCTGTCTCTACAAGGACTACAGTGGGTCTGCACCTTTGGTGGCCCACCAATACCATACTCTCTACAAGGACTGAACTGGGTCTGAACCTTCCATGGCTCACCATTATCATTACTTCTACAAGGACTGCAGTGGGTCTGCACCTCTGGTGGCCCACCAATACCACAATCTCTATCAGGACTACAGTGGGTCTGCACCTCTGGTGGCCCACCAATACCGTAATCTCTACCAGGACTACAGTGGGTCTACTCTGTGGTGACCTACCTACCAATATTCTTCAAAATGTCGAATGACTCTGCTGTGGGTTTGCTCTGTTGTGGCCCTTTACCTGTCAGCATGTCAAGAGTCAGCACTGTCTTTCCGTTGGAAGGACAACACTATTTCTTCAAGACTGCATGGAAATCCACTACTTCCGTGTGCATTGACTTTTACTGCTCAGACTTTGAGAAAAGAAACGGCAGTTTTCCTGTGATGAATGATGAGGACTGTCTTTATGGACTGTGAGAAAATTTTAGCTTTTGAATAACATTGTATCAATAAGTGTGTGCCTTTGATTTCTCTGTTATTGTATTTATCAAAAATTTTATCAAATCGTTAATGGCCACTGCCAAAAACAATTTGTAAAATTTTTTGTTGAGAGCATGGGGGCTATGTAATAAGTAGGCTGTTCAGGTTTTCTTATTGGTAACACCACGTAGCGCTCTGTATGAAAATCACTGGCTGTGCTGTGTGCAGTCTGTGGCTGCTTTGCATTGTTGTAATACTCGCCATTGTAGCGTTGGGCAGCTGGATGTTAACAGCGCGTAGCGTTGCGCAGTTGGAGGTGGGCCGCCAGCAGTGGTGGATGTGGGGAGAGAGATGGCGGAGTTTTGAAATTTGTAAGACTGGATGTCATGAACTGCTATGTATATTATGATTTTTCAACACTATTAAGGTAAATACATGGTTTGTTCTCTATTAAAATCTTTCATTTGCTAACTATACCTATCTGTAGTTAGTGCCTTCCGTAGTTGAATCTTTTATTTAGCTGGCAGTATTGGCGCTCGCTGTATTGCAGTAGTTCGAGTAACGAAGATTTTTGTGAGGTAAGTGATTTGTGAAAGGTATAGGTTAATGTTAGTCAGGGCCATTCTTTTGTAGTGATTATTGAATGTCAGATTGCGTTGCGCTAAAAATATTGTGTGTCAGTTTAAGCACAGTCTTGTATAATATTTCATAAGGGGACGTTTCACAGTGTGTACAGGAAACGTATGCGCAAATGTGGGCTTTGCATGGGTATGTGACAAGCAGTTATAGCAAAGTTGTGTTTTAGTAGTAATGAGTGGTTATACCATGTGACTGCGTATGCGCTGCTTGGACAGTGCTATCTGGTGGCCGGTTGTGAACCGCTAGACTCACAGCAAGTAAGCCCACGCGAAATAGGCAGTGATGATGCTGACCGGTGTTAGGCGACCAAGAGAGCCGTTTTTTTATTAATTTTTATTGGTTGTGACAATGATTTTATCAGATGGTCTGCCTCATATGCCATGATGTCCATATGGTTTTATAAATGTTAATCTCCACGATTCAGTTATGTGGTTCTGTAATAATTGTAATGTATATAGTCAACTCATGTAAGCCCTCCCTAAAACCTGTTATGTTATACCTTCACAGATCTAATGATGGTACCTTCAGAGTGCTGAAACCGGTCATCTAATAAACGATTGAAGCGAGCGCGCCTTTTCAATTATTCAAAAACAGAGTGATCGCCCCACGACACACCATGTGTTCACTGCAAGATCACTGAGAAGTGTACTTTCGAAAATACTTCAGCAATGGGGCACTCCTGGACATCTGAGGTGTCACGTGATGCAGTTAAAGTTATCAATCTGCATCTGTAATGAATGGGACCGTGTTCATTATTGGCAGGTAGAAGGCCCTACTGATAATTTGCTCGAATACATAGACTGTATATGCACCGTAGTTGCCGGTTTGCAGATGATGGTCACAGAATATGACAGTGTGCTCAACATTTTCCAAGGCATGAGGCCAGAAGATCGGTGACAGACTGCATTCACCCACAATCCTACTACGTTCTCTGAATTAAACAAATTGTTGTCTTCGGTGGAGGTTTTGTGGTTCGCAGACAAGCAGCCCAACCAGAAAAAGGACTTAGAGTCCGAATTCCAAGGGCAAGGTAGCAAACTGCATCGGGTACTATTCGAACCTACTGGTCGTAATGCATGTTTCCCATGGGGAAATGGGAATCATCTGGTGCGTGACTGTCCAACCAAGAGAGGCTCGAGACCTAATAGATGGCGCCATATGAGCCATACTGAGACCGGTCGGAGCAAACCTCCTAGCAGACTCGCTCGTGTCCGCGGCATTAACGGCTGTTCCTTGCTGTATATTTATGTTCAACTTAACTAGGAACGAACGAGTCTGTGGCCTGGCAGTTTAATTTCTTTGTTAGAATACCATTTTCATTTGGAATGTGGTGGGTTATGTAGAATTCCCCTTTTGCATACCACTCTCCAGAGATGTGGGGCAGTTAATGGCTAAGTGTTGCCTCTGATAGGTGAGGTGTCAGGAAAATTATTCATTTGTGATTTTTCATGGCTAATTAAATTGGTTGTCATTAAGAATTTGTCCGTTCCTTTGCTCCTTGGTTGCGAACTGGGTTGGTGCCTGATTTAGCCAGTACGATTTCTTCCAGTCAGTTTTGTCCTTTGGAAAAAATAGTCCTTTGTTCTTGTCGTAGCAGTGGCAAGGTCAAGCTACTTAACTCATGACAATTTGAGTTCATTGTTAACCATATTGGGCAACGTTAGGCTAGCCAGTTGTTGAAGATCTTTGGAGACTATCTCAATGTCCTCACTAAACGCTTAGGTGCAATGGACAATATTTAGCACAAAATTTGTTTATCGGATGATGCCCTGTGTCACAAGCTCCATTTCTCCCCCCCCCCCCCAAAAAAAAATGAGGATATTGCGATTAAAGTGAAGCAAATGTTGAAGAATGGGGTTATCAAGCCATCCACGTCGCCTCATAAATCACCCATTTTTCTCTTGTTCCCAATCGACAAGGCAAGGATTTTATCCCCGTTGTCAATTATAGGGCCCTTAACCAATTGGTATTCCTTGAATCTGTGCGGTTGCCCGATGTAAACAATTGTTTCACGTAGTTCTCGGGGACCAGCCATTTTACAATGCTTGATCTTAACGAAGTCTATTATCAGATGCCGCTTAGCAAGGACTCCAGGCAGGTGACCGCATTTTGAACCGATTGGAACTTCTATGAGTTCAATCGAGTTCCTTTCGGCTCATCTGCTGGGTTAACGGTCTTGTGTCGTCTTTTTGGACATTGTTGGGCCATCCCAAGTTTAGCTGCGTGTATAACTATCTCGAAAACGTTCTCATATGTAGTTGTTATTTTGACCAGCGTCGGTGTCATATTGAGGGTGTTTTAACAACGGCATCGGGCAGCTGGGTTAATAGTCCAAACTAGCTAGAAGTCAGATCTCCTTCCTGGGCCATCTTATTTCAGAGGACGGGATGAGAATTGACCAAGAGCCCACCTACAACTTGCGACAATTCCCAACCCCCAAAAATAAAACGGCAATAGCTCGGTTTATTGGCAAGGCCAATTATTTCCGTAAATTTTCTCCACATTTTACCCTGCTTGCCGCCCCCCTTCATAGTTTAGATAAAAGGGAGAGACATTCGTTTTGGGAGAGGGTCAGAAGTCTGCCTTTGAGGCCACTAAATCGGCCTTGAGTAACCCTCCACTCTTGGCCACCCAGCCTTTCAAAAGGCTTTTATGGGCCAGACCGATGTCTCTAGTGCTGGTATTCCCACTTTTCTACTGCAGGAATGTTCTGTGGAGAACCATACTGTCGCCTATACTTCTAGGAGTTTGCCACCAGCTGAATTATAAGGTTTGTGTGAGGCTATGGCCGTACTCCTTGCACTTGAAAAATTTAAATTCTACCTGGAGCGTAGGAGCTTATCTCGAAAGTGACAATCAGGCATTAAGATGGCTCCTGGTCCACCTCAGTAATATTGGCAGAATTGCTAGGTGGGCACTGCAAATATCCGCATTCCGCCTTTGGGTGCAGCATACAGGGTGTTACAAAAAGGTACGGCCACACTTTCAGGAAACATTCCTCACACACAAAGAAAAAAAATATGTTATTTGGACATGTGTCTGGAAACGCTTACTTTCCATGTTAGAGCTCATTTTATTACTTCTCTTCAAATCTCATTAATCATGGAATGGAAACACACAGCAACAGAACGTACCAGCGTGACTTCAAACACTTTATTACAGGAAATGTTCAAAATGTCCTCCGTTAGCGAGGATACATGCATCCACCCTCCGTCGCGTGGAATACCTGATGCGCTGATGCAGCCCTGGAGAATGGCGCATTGTATCACAGCCGTCCACAATACGAGCACGAAGAGTCTCTACATTTGATACCGGGGTTGTGCAGACAACAGCTTTCAAATGCCCCTATAAATGAAAGTCATAAGGGTTGAGGTCAGGAGAGCGTGGAGGCCATCGGTCACCGAATCTGTTGTTGAGAAGCGTACGAACACTTCGACTGAAATTTGCAGGAGATCCACCGCGCATGAACCACATGTTGTGTCGTACTTGTAAAGGCACATGTTCTAGCAGCACAGGTAGAGTATCCCGTATGAAATCATGATAAGGCGCTCCATTGAGCGTTGGTGGACGAAACTAAAATGAGCTCTAACAAGGATATTAAGCGTTTCCGGACACATGTCCACATAACATCTTTTCTTTATCTGAGTGTGAGGAATGTTTCCTGAAAGTTTGGCCGTGCCTTTTTGTAACACCCTTTATAAGAGGGGCTGGCAAACAGGTGGCCAACATACTTAGTTGGATGTTTCAGGAAGACAGTGAGGAGGTAACTGAATGTAAAAAGGCATCTGAGGAACTGGGTGGTGCCATCTTACCCAAGGTTCTGGAGTTCTTTCGTGATTGCTGCATTAAGCAGAACTGGTACCCCAATCTGCGCATTGTTAGGAAACATCTACTTACTGTGGAGCAGGTGCCAGGGTATCTATTCATTAAGGGAATTTTGTGTCGTGAGGTTGGGAGACCACCTGTTCTGAGAGTTTGTTTGTCCATGGAACTTGTCCCATCCATTTTTCGCTATTTTCGTCACTCGTTGCTCGGGGGCCATTTGGGAATTCACAAGAACATCACTAAGATGAAACAACACGTAACTTTGACATCGTTGAGTAAGAATGTCCGATGATTAGAGGGAGAATGGAAGCCTACGTAAAATGGGAAAGCCTAATCACATATCATCCAAGAGCCTCCTCCAGTCGGAGAGAGAACAAAACCTGGTGGACAAGTTATTCATCGATTACATGCTCCCCCCCCCCCCCCCCACCCTCCTTCCCCAGGAAGGCCAGGAATCGTTACATCTTGGTTGTCATGGATTGCTTTTCCCTGTTCAACTTGCTTTTTCATAGTAGGGAGAGGGGAGGGGGTTACAGTCGCAATTACTATCTATCATCTTTCTAAAGCGTTTTCTATAATTGGTCTGCCCAGGGCCTTTGTCAGTGATACTGCACCAGCCTTTGTTTCAAAATAGTTTTAGCGCTTTTGTTTTCAGAATGTCATGAGACATATTACCACAACACAGTACTATCACCAGACCTCGGTTGCTGAGAGAGTACACATGAACTCATCATGTATCATACTAAGACCCTTGACAAGTGGAATGCCTCGCTCCCGTGGAACAAACTTGTCTTTAACTCTGCCCAGTATGAGGCTTCGAATACACTCTTGCATCGCTAATGTTTACTTAATCACTAAATTCTACCTTGCCCAGTTTAAGCCACATTAAGTACGGTTTGCCACAAAAGATCAACCTGGAGGGTATTCAGCTGAACTGGGAAAGGGCTGCGCGAAATATACAAGTGGCTTATTGCCGATGAGCCAAGTGTTTTAATGCGGGGAGGGAGCCACCTCAAGTTAAAGTCGGGGATAGAAAATTTGTTTGTAATTTCGGTTCTGGGGACGGTAGCCATGCTGATGTTTCTAAGAAGCTTGCACCACATTTTCTAGGACGTTATGAGGTCCGGCAGGTGCTATGTCCCGTTAAACTAGTAGTCCACAATGTACCTAGCGGTAGGACCTCGTGAGTACACATCAGTCAGATTAAAACAACTCAGGTAGAGCCCCTCCTATTCCTCCCAGTCCCCTGTCAGGAATAAGCAGGGGAGGAGGTTGGTTATTGTTTCAGTGAGGAGGCTGAGCCATATCGGCTCGTATCGATTTCTCTTCCAGAGGACTTCCACCGCTTCGTTTACCCTCTGGTCGTTTGGCAACTCTGCCACCACGCCGTGGCCAATGGGCCGAATATTCGCAGCGCGACAGCCTCGTTTGGACAGCACTGGGATGATGTTAGAGCTCCGAGCTGAAGTGTTCAGGCCTACGGTTGGCCTATTGTGCAAGAAGTGATCAAAGGCTCTGTTCTGCGAGACACTAATGGCTATTGTTTTTCCATCGAAATTACGTCGCTGCCGCCGCCCACTGACTGACGGACTGAAGTGACTGCATGGTAACAAACTGTCAATAGGCGATTCACTTGCGACCATTTCCCCTACTTCTGATTTCATTGGGAACGACCGTTGGTTGGCCGCTCAGTCGTCTCAGCGGACGACGTGTATCGGGTCTCTTGTCCACATATGGGCTCTGTGTGCCCATGATTACTTGCAGTTCGTCCCCGTTGCTGCACAGTGATCCTTTTTAGTATCATTTTAATTGCTTGTGGCACTGCTTTTTGGTGGATGTAATGGGAGTCCTACTGGGATATACCGGGCAATTACTGTGCTGAGTTGTTAAACCCTTTTCTTCCAAATCTGGTTTGGAATTACATTGGCCAACCAATGGGGTGTTCGTTAACCGTAGCCACACAGGAGACAGCTGTCATGTAGCGCTGAGTCTGGACGGTTGATGAATGACCTGTTTTGTTAAGATACAGTACTTGTACCTAGTGAAAGAGCAGTCAATCGAAACGCTGTCTGTGTGCTGTATTGACGACCGGAGGCGAAGCGGACGCGGCGCTGGGCGGAGGCCGGTACTGGCATGTTTTTAGGAGCGGTATTGTGTGGCGAGTTGCGGTTGCGGGTCGTTGGCCACTTTCGTTATGGCCTTATGCTTATTGCACCGCTCTGTCCTGCGGAACATACACTCCTGGAAATGGAAAAAAGAACACATTGACACCGGTGTGTCAGACCCACCATACTTGCTCCGGACACTGCGAGAGGGCTGTACAAGCAATGATCACACGCACGGCACAGCGGACACACCAGGAACCGCGGTGTTGGCCGTCGAATGGCGCTAGCTGCGCAGCATTTGTGCACCGCCGCCGTCAGTGTCAGCCAGTTTGCCGTGGCATACGGAGCTCCATCGCAGTCTTTAACACTGGTAGCATGCCGCGACAGCGTGGACGTGAACCGTATGTGCAGTTGACGGACTTTGAGCGAGGGCGTATAGTGGGCATGCGGGAGGCCGGGTGGACGTACCGCCGAATTGCTCAACACGTGGGGCGTGAGGTCTCCACAGTACATCGATGTTGTCGCCAGTGGTCGGCGGAAGGTGCACGTGCCCGTCGACCTGGGACCGGACCGCAGCGACGCACGGATGCACGCCAAGTCCGTAGGATCCTACGCAGTGCCGTAGGGGACCGCACCGCCACTTCCCAGCAAGTTAGGGACACTGTTGCTCCTGGGGAATCGGCGAGGACCATTCGCAACCGTCTATATGAAGCTGGGCTACGGTCCCGCACACCGTTAGGCCGTCTTCCACTCACGCCCCAACATCGTGCAGCCCGCCTCCAGTGGTGTCGCGACAGGCGTGAATGGAGGGACGAATGGAGACGTGTCGTCTCCAGCGATGAGAGTCGCTTCTGCCTTGGTGCCAATGATGGTCGTATGCGTGTTTGGCGCTGTGCAGGTGAGCGCCACAATCAGGACTGCATACGACCGAGGCACACAGGGCCAACCCCCGGCATCATGGTGTGGGGAGCGATCTCCTACACTGGCCGTACACCACTGGTGATCGTCGAGGGGACACTGAATAGTGCACGGTACATCCAAACCGTCATCGAACCCATCGTTCTACCATTCCTAGACCGGCAAGGGAACTTGCTGTTCCAACAGGACAATGCACGTCCGCATGTATCCCGTGCCACCCAACGCGCTCTAGAAGGTGTAAGTCAACTACCCTGGCCAGCAAGAACTCCGGATCTGTCCCCCATTGAGCATGTTTGGGACTGGATGAAGCGTCGTCTCACGCGGTCTGCACGTCCAGCACGAACGCTGGTCCAACTGAGGCGCCAGGTGGAAATGGCATGGCAAGCCGTTCCACAGGACTACATCCAGCATCTCTACGATCGTCTCCATGGGAGAATAGCAGCCTGCATTGCTGCGAAAGGTGGATATACACTGTACTAGTGCCGAGATTGTGCATGCTCTGTTGCCTGTGTCTATGTGCCTGTGGTTCTGTCAGTGTGATCATGTGATGTATCTGACCCCAGGAATGTGTCAATAAAGTTTCCCCTTCCTGGGACCATGAATTCACGGTGTTCTTATTTCAATTTCCAGGAGTGTATATATATTCGCAGTTATGGGGACAAATAATAGTTTTATTTCAGTTATATTTAAAAAAAAGGAAACAGGAACAAATTTTCAGAAAATTCAAGTGTTGAATTGTTTTTGTATGTTACCTGGTTACTGTGTACTAATATCAGGTGGTCTGTTTTACAGGCTGGGCTGCTTAGCCATATTGTACGTTGACCAGGTCCTGGTTGTCCGACCAACAAATTGGTCCGGTGTGCCTCACAAGCCGACCGACTTGACGACCGGAAACGAAGCGGACGCGGCCCTGGGCGGAGGCCGGTACTGGCATGTTATTAGGAGCAGTATTGTGTGGCGAGTTGCGGTTGCGGGTCTTTGGACACTTTCGTTATGGCCTTATGCTTATTGTGCCGCTCTGTCCTGCAGAACATCCAAATTTTCCATTCCGTCTTCGATTTGCCCTTGCCTGCGTTCCCCTTCCGGAATCAAGCTTCACAATTGTGCAAATAGGAGGGTTTCAAGCCATCACACAGTTACTAAATTTCATCAACTTAAACTGTATTGCAAGTATATTTCACCACAGACATATACGTATATAACTGGAATTGTAACCAATTTACCAACGTTCAAGCCCTTATAGGCTTTCTTGCTGTCACTGTTTTTATATTTGTTGTCTGCTTGTAGTCACCACCGTAGTCTAGTTGTTCTGAAGTGGGGGATTTTCTTTTCTTTCAAGGGAATATTTCTAAACCTTCTGGAGCTCTGTACCGATATCGACATTGTCGTAATACTTAAAAATTTCAAGGCAGTTTCTAAGCCTTCTCGCGCATGGTGATCATTGATTTTGATTTTACTGTAAAGCTTTTGGAGAATATTTTAAATGAAATTTTAAGCCTTATGGCGCTCTGCGATTATTGATGTTAATGTCATTGTAATTTTTTTAAAAAAATTAGATAGATTTCAATTAAATTTTTAAGCCCTTCTGACGCTCTGTGGTTACTGGTTGTTTTTAACTGATTGTCCGCTTTATTCTATTATAAAGGAAACTCCCGGCGGGGGCAGGTATTTTCTCTGCCTCGTGATGACTGGGTGTTGTGTGATGTCTTTGGTTAGTTAGGTTTAAGTAGTTCTAAGTTCTAGGGGACTGATGACCATAGATGTTAAGTCCCATAGTGCACAGAGACATAAAGGAAACTTTTAAATTTTTCACGAAATAGATGTAGATGTTGTTAAGCACAAGTGAAGTTGAACCTGCGTCTTGGCACTCGATGAATTTTTGCCGTCGCTAATGAAAGATCATCTTAAACAGCAATAACGTCATGATTCCCTAATGGTTGTAGTATTTAAATGGGGGAAAGGTCTTGGCACTCGATAAATTTCTGCCATCGCTAATTCAAAGGACATCTTAAACAGCGATAATGTCATGTTTCCCTAGCAGTTATAATATTTAGTAAAATGTCTCACCTGTGCTGAAATATACGCAATTGATTTACGTCTACATGCTGTAGACGCATGTTTGACGACATGTGGAAATTTGGGTCTGGCCGGGAAACGTGCATGGTTGCCCAAATGGTAAGGCGGCCGCTCGCAATAAGCGGGAAATACGGGTTCTAGTCCCGATCTGGCATAAATTTGCATTGTGGTTATTACATTCTACAGCTAACGCTGGTCCATGTTCACAATTGCAAGGAAAGTTAATATGTTTCATAACTGATGTAGGCGCCGCAGTGCCTGTTCCTTTGGACATGCATGGATCTCCAAAGAGACTTTGCATCGTAATTCAGAATAACACCGGCACTGAAATATCGTATATGATTGAAGGAGCTGACGTAAAAAGTGACACAAGTGGTGCTGCACGAATCAGGGAAAGTGAGAAGGGACTGGATAGATGCTGGAAGAAGAATACCGAAAATCATATTCAAGACAGTAGACAAAAGTGACATTTCATAATTGTACATTACAGCAGAATCCGCACGGGGGTTAGCAGAGACGAATGGTGGAATGGCATTGCATGCAAAATATGGTTCAAATGGCTCTGAGCACTATGGGACTTAACTTCTGAGGTCATCAGTCCCCTAGGCTTAGAACTACTTAAACCTAACTAAACTAAGGACATCACTCACATCCATGCCCGAGGCAGGATTCGAACCTGCGACCGTAGTGGTCGCGCGGTTCCAGACTGTAGTGCCTAGAACCGCTCGGCAACTCCGGCCTGCCATTTCGTGCAGGTTGCAAACTTATTAAAAGGGATCATCAAGCACAACGTGAAAGTTGAGTCCAGTCTTGCTGTCACCTGAACAGTATCTGAGGGGGTTGAGAAAAGTGCAAGGAGAGTTACCACAAGAATTAAAGTAGCGGAGCCAAGCAGCTAGAACACGCCATTCTACTACCATGAAGGAGGTGACGGCGGGGAATGGTTGTACATATCATTGAGGACTCTGGTAGTGAACAGGCATGCGTTGTCTACATGTTACACCATGTGTCTATATCCAGTAAAACTCGTGGCAGTTGGGATTTTCGTGCAGGTAAGAGAGAAGGAGGTTTTAGTAGTCAGAGGAAACGGGACTCGACACGAGGTGATGACTGAGGCTGAGGTTAAGCAATGGCAGAATGGGATTACCATCGTGTGCCCTACTTGTCAGGTCGTGATGGGTGGAAACACACTATAATGCAGTAGTTCAGGGGAAAGCAGAGGTCGTCCGTGCCAAAAAGTTGTGATGGCGCCAAAGCCATATTTTCAGATGGTATATTTTCATTGGGAGTTGTCAGTACATGGCGGAGTGGTAATGGTTGCCAGTTACTATGAGCAAGGACAGCTCACAGGAGCAAAATATATGGAATTACAAGGTAGTGGATTATTGACCAAGAGGACTGTGTGTGATATCACAGTACGTACACGTCATTTACCAGCTATAATGAGAGGAATTAATGTGAAATTTAAAATTTTCCTGATGCATTAAATGTTCGAAGAGGATTCGGTGTTGTAGCCCGTATTGCATTTACGATGACCGGCCGAATCCCGAAATCTCTTCGAAGAACGGAAATTATTCTGTTTTATGTAATGCAGCTACAGCTGTATTGGCCAGACGAGCCTCTACAGAAGTTGTCGAGACAAAATCTTACCTTCCTAAACAATGACTGGGAACCAACACTGATCAGTTTACTAACTCAGATGATAGCTATGCATTGCAAAGCAGATGATGCACCGTGTTTACTGAGACATCAGGTAACCACAAACTTGAGTGTTTTCAGTTTCTAGTGCTATACCGACTGAATTTTCTGCACATTGCTTTTATGTATATGAAACGATGAGCCGTGCAAGAATCTGATCAAGAAGTAATTCGAGTTCCGTAGACTGGATTCCTCAAGCGAGAGATTAACTACAGATCTGCGAACTTGAAGTAATATAGTAAATGTATGGTAGCTAAGACTAGCTAATTTAGTAGTGCGTATTTTTTACAGATTAAGGGTGAATGCAATTTCAGTAAAGAATGGGGCGGAGAAAAAACGAGAGGCTGGGTCTTCTCCAAGGAATGGGCAGTGTAGTGTCACTACCCATTCATTTCAGCAAATGTAATAATTAGTAGTGACAAAGCGTCCTGAAGTACTGCATGAGCAGCTGCAGGCTAGTAGTAGCAGTCTGGCGACATGGGAATCAGAATCATACACATGTAATTGGATTTTGGAAACCTAGACACTCTCAGTGGCAAACTACACCGCTCAGTCATAACAACTGCAGCAATCGTCGTCTGATGTTGCCACGCCATGGGGGACGCGATCAGGTGCCAGGTTTTAGTAAAAGAAATGGGCCTCAGAGCGATTTTATTATGAGTGAATTTTGAAGTAGAGTCATTTCCTTTCACTGGAATCAGCTATAACACTCTGACACCAGGACCACACCAGACAGTGAGACATCTGGACAACACCAAAAGTAACCATGGGTTGGAGAATGGGCTCGCCGGTGCTAAGTGCCTCACGGGTCTTACTGCCACAGCAGTGTCTGCCTGCATCTGTGCCAGCTGCCACTGGCATTGAGTTCCCTATGATATTTAGTGCCTCAGCGCCAGGCGCCATCTGGATCCTGCCAGAGGGCAATACGTTGAATCACGTGGACAGCAATCTCCACACGGTGCCATGGTCACTGCATTTGGGGCCTAGGGGCCTATTCCAGGTGCAGTCGTCGATAGAAACGTCACCACCGTGGCCCATAGTGCCAGCTGACAGCAGCTAGGAAACATCCTGTCTGTCACCTGGGCAGCAGCCACAGGTCAGGGTCTACAGAGGAGTGTTCTACCTCGCTGAGCCACGACAATGCATGTACCGAAGTTGAATGAAGCAACTGTTACTGTCAGCAGTATTGATACCCAGCCACCCGGTCCGTCACGACGACCACCATTCATCCGCCCCCCCCTCCCCCCCGAGTGGAACTGCACTCTTCGTAGGTATCTGTTCTTCACCTTATGTTACATTTACCATTGCTATAGAGATAAATACGTGATATCGTTTTGAAACTAGGATGAGATATTTACAGAAAACGACATAACAAAGCATTTCAGATCGTTATGTATAATTCATTCTGTAGCTGTGTGTACATTTGAATTGATTGCACCTCTAATGTCGTTCCTAACGAGAACTAGCTCAGCATGGTCCATATTAAATGGTATGTCGTTTGCATACATTGTCTCATAGGAAGCATACAGAGACCTTCACATGATGTGGAAATTACCACAAGACGTCTCGAGAAGTACAGACCAGCCAGCATAAAGGGAAATGGGGATCACTGTCTTGTCAGTAGAGAAGCATTAACACCAGAATTGGTGGGTCAAGAGAGCTCATTGTCTTCGAAAGTGTATAAATCTCAGACTAGTAACAGTCCCATCAGGGACATTTAAAGCCTCCTAAAGCTGTGCGGTCGACCGTTGGTGATGTCATTCTGAAGTGAAGATGCGAAGGAATATCAATAGCTAAACAAGAGCCAGCAGACATTACGTACTGACAGAGGGAATATCGAGCACTGCGGAGGGTGGCTGTACAAAATCCCATGAAATCGGAGTAATCGTGAGTTCCAAAGTGCTACCGGCAGTCTAGCCACCACAGTGACTATCTGCATGGGGTTAAAAGGGGTGGGATACAATGGTCGAGCAGCTCTTCATAAGCCGCACACATCTGTAGCGAACGCTTAGCGACGCATGAGGTGATGTAAGGAACGACGGTGTGCATGACTGACGAACATGAATGATGATTCACGATTTATCCTGTGGCAACTTTATGGAAGTGCATGAGTTTGGCAGATGCATAGAGAATGTTACCAGCCACCATCTATAGCGTAAAAAGGGCAGTGAGGAACACTTGGTGGAGGGTGTTTTCCATCCTTCTTCTGTATTCCCATTATTGCTCTTGGGAAACGCCAAATACGGAGGGATATGAGCACATTTTTCAGCATTGTGTACTGCGTACAGAAGAGGAAGATTTCAGAGACGATGACTGTATCAGCATGACAATGAACAGTGTTACAAAGCATCACTTGCAAGACAATGTTTTGTGGATAACGACATTCACAAATGGACCACCGTGCCCAGAGCCCCGAAATGAAACGGATGGAGCACCAGTGGTATTATAAGTTAGCCTTTCCCCAGGCAGCAGCGTACAGTGTCACTACCTATTGAGGACTAATGAGCTCCCACTCTTTCGCAGATGTACAAACGTCTCAGTGAACATGTCCCCAACATAATCCAACCTGACATAAAGGAGAAAGGTGGACACACGCAATACTAATGATCACTAATAGCTGCCCGAATACTTTTGAATAGATAATGTGCAAGAAAAACCAAATTTGATCTATAGTTAATGGTTTTTGAACACACACACACACAAACATAATTTCTCCATTCATAAGAATCCCCTCTGATTGGTCTTTGATCTGTAATATTCAGTCATGAAGGTAGGCCTCTTTTAAAATTTCCCATATCCGCATTTACTCGCAGCCTGGATCCAGTAATTTCCTTCATGTCGTTGGATGTCGACTCGTCATATTGTCAGAAGAGGTGCGACACTTCTCTTTGACTCACTCAGGCACCATTGTATCAGTAGTTTGATACGTCTGAGAGTGTTCCTGGCCAGGAATCCCCTCAACGCCACTTAGGACTTGCTATATGCTCGACAGTATCGTAAACCCCCATTCTTCTCCTTCTGTATTCGTTCTTGATCCTGTCTCTCAGACTCACTCCAGGCGCTCTCTGTTAGATTTTGTCACATAGGAACTCGATATGTGGTACTCGTTGTAAAAGTCATTGATTCCATATTGTTACTGGCAGGATATATGTGTAATAAATTTTCATTTTTAAATTGACAAGTGATGGACGGTATATCGAGAATCATTTAGGTGATCCCAATTCGCCTGCTGCCTGGTTTTATTTTCTGTATAGGATTTTATTTCCCATAAATGCACTCATTTACGACTACCAGAGCATAGTTTTCGATGGAAACCTTAATATTGACAGGACTCATGACTTTCGTCTTTTGAAGTTTAATTTTGATACTTGCAGCTTGGGAAGCATCTTTGAGTCCTCAGATCGTTGTTGACTATTTGTGTCGCTGTTAAAGATGACGATATCATCTGCAATGTACAGATCTTTGAGGCTTTATCATTTATGTTGATACCTTTCTCTCACCAAGACAGACGTTTGAACACATCCTCCTGAGCCAAGCTGAATAATAGGTGAGACTGTGTGCCTCCATGTCTGACACCTCTTCTCACGAGAACCTTTACAGTGGTACAGTCCCTTATTTTCACATGTAGAGTGAAATACTCGTGAATGTAGCATATTATATGGGAATATCTGTAGTCAATATGGACTCTTTTTCTGCGACCTCAATACTGCCCAAGTTTCGCTCGTGTCGAACGCTTTCTGGTAGCCTAAGAAGGCCATGTGAAGCGCGTTGTTATCCGAGTTGTTTCTCTACTGTTTCGATTTCATTTTTATCGATAAGTTTCAGTTGTTTCAATGTCACACTCATAACTGACTCTGGTGATTCTTCATGAATTTTTGGCTTGTCATTGACTGACAGTAGAGCTTCCAATAAAAGCTCTGGGTAGATTTTACAATTTCCTCTCCTTCGGTAACATCCTCGGCTCGGCGTTTCTGTCTTTTGTTGATCACAGCTTGGCTTTTGACTGACAACAAGGACTCTCATGCTCACATTGTTTCTGCGTTATCCTCAATCAGTCTTGTGTTTTACGTTCTCCGATCTTTTTAATCGCCGTCTTTTCTTTTCTTTTTCTTTTTTTGAGGTCTTTGGTATGTCTGTGTCAGTGCTTCTCTTTGTTTCTACAAGCTGTCCTGTTTCAAAGCTGAATCTCGCATATTTATGTTTTCGGAGTGCAGTGACTTTCTTAACTGTTGTTTCAGTACTGCCGATAATTTCTGTCAAGAGTTAGTTCAGTTCCATTTGCCTTAACTTTCCTGTTGGTGGTTTGTTACCTACGCAGTGGCTGAATCTCTTTCTTTTCTCTTTCTAATAATCCATTGTCTATTGATATGCTGTAGTTTGCCCAGCTACCCTGGCTTCTCTTCTACTTTCTAGTCTAGAAATTATTCTTGTGACCAGTCGAGATCGAACAAGTCGGTTCTTCCTTCCCATCACACGCTTTCTCTCGAGTGCTCGGTCTAACTGGCCCATGACCGCTATCTGTATTGAAGCGATTTGTGACCGACACGTCTGAGCGCATTCGGTAATTCGATGTGAGTGTGTAGGCTATGTCAGTCTTAACTGAGGCGCGAGGTCTTCTCCAGATCCACTTCACGTGCATAGGCACAAGTGATCTGGAGCGTAATCTGGTCTTGGTGATAAGGTGGTTACTCCTGCTACGAATTAGCAGAGATACGCCCCCCCTTATGCGAATTTTTGTCCAAAATAGGTAGTGCCTGGATTTGAGAATTGTACTCGCTCCGCCTTGTATGCTTGTCTCACTGATTCTGAGTAAATCCTATTTCATGTTCTGCAATTGGTGTCCCAAACAGGCAATATGTCCTTCAAGTCTCGTGGTCCGAATATTATACAAAGTGGATCATAGAGTTTTGTCCTTCAAGTCTCGTGGTCCGAATATTATAGAAAGTGGAGCATAGAGTTTTTATTTATTTATTTATTGTTACATGGGACCAAATTAAGGAGAAGTCTCCATGGTCATGGAACGAGTCAATACATGAAATTATAACACGATAGTAGAAACAGATAAAATGAAATACAAGAAACGTATTCAGACGACAGTTCGTAAGTTTAAATAAAGAAAATCAACAATGTAACACTGGAATTTGCTTAACTTTTCAGCTCTTCCAGGAGCTCCTCGACAGAATAGGAGTGAGCCATGAGGAAACTCTTCAGTTTGGACTTAAAAGCGTTTGGGCTACTGCTAAGATTTTTGAGTTTTTGTGGTAGCTTATTGAAAATGGATGCAGCAGAATAGTGCACTCTTCTTTACACAACAGTCAAGGAAGGGCATTCCATTTGCAGATTTGATTTCTGCCTAGTATTAACTGAGTGAAAGCTGCTAACTCTTGGGAATAAGCTAATATTGCTAACAACAAACGACATTAACGAAAATATATACTGTGAGGGCAATGTCAGAATACCCAGACTATTCAATAGGGGTCGACAAGAGGTTCTCGAACTTACACCACATATAGCTAGAACAGCCCGTTTTGGACCCAAAAATACCCTTTCTGAATCAGAAGAATTACCCCAAAAAATAATACCATATGACATAAGCGTGTGAAAATATGCGAAGTAGACTACTTTTCGAGTTGAAATGTCACTTATTTCAGATACTGTTCTAATGGTAAATAAAGCAGCATTTAGTTTCTGAACAAGATCCAGAACATGGGCTTTCCACAACACCTTACTATGCATCCGAACGCCTAGGAACTTGAACTGTTCCGTCCCGCTTATAATATACCCATTCTGTCTGATCAAAATATCAGTTCTTGTTGAACTGTGAGTTAGAAACTGTAAAAACTTACTCTTATTGTGATTTAGCATCAAATTATTTTCCTCAAGCCACGAACTTATTTCATGAACTACATTATTTGATAATGTTTCAATATTACACACAAGATCCTTCACTACCAAGCTGGTGTCATCAGCAAACAGAAATATTTTTGAATCACTTGTAATACTAGAAGGAATATCAACTATATAAATAAGAAACAGCTGTGGCCCCAGCACCGACCCTTGGGGAACGCCCCACTTAACTGTGCCCCATTGGGACTGAACATCACTACCACTCTCAGTATTGCGGAGAATTACCTCCTGCTTTCTGTTCTTAAAGTAAGAGGCGAACCAATTGTAAGCTACTCCCCTTACTCCATAATAGTCCTACTTCTTCAGTAATATTTTGTGGTCAACACAGTCAAAAACCTTCGTTAAATTAAAGGAAACACCTAGCGTTCGCAAACCTTTATTTAATCCATCCAAAACTTCACAGAGAAATGAGAATATACCATTTTCAGTTGTTAAACCATTTCTTAAACGAAACTGTACATTTGACAGCAAATTATGTGAATTTAAATGCTCCAGTAACCTTGTATATACAACCTTGTTGGTAACCTTAGCAAACACCGATGGCATAGAAATAGGTCTATAATTGTCAACATTATCGCTGTCTCCCTTTTTATCAAGTGGCTTCACTACCGAGTACTTTAATTGGTCAGGAAAACGACCATTCCTAAAGGAAAAGTTACAGATATGGCTGAGTACTGGGCTAACATCCCCCACCCCTACCTATGCTGTCACCTATAAGCTTTGCCAACCTCCCCTTTCCATACCTGTTGAGGTGCAGGCCATGTCTAGTGAAACCCGTCCTGCTGATAGACTCCACCGACACCACTGAAATGTGACTCATGCCTTCTGTCATCAGCACACTCCCAAGTCTCATGTTATTACGCTTGACGGCTGTATTAAGGTGAGGTCGATCGTGACGCTGAAACAGTTCCACGAAATGCACATTCGTGTTGCCAGTCTGAGTGGCTATCTTTTCCAGGTCACCATCTATGTCATACCCCCCCATCCCTATCAATACTATTACCAGCCCCACCCACAATCACTACCTGATCCTCTTTAGTAAAATCCCTACACAACCCCCCTATGTTAACAGTCACCTTAGCCAATCCTGCATTAGGCTTCACAAAGCTGGTGTGACGTCACAAGCGCGTGACTGCGTGTGAAATCGCTCTCCAAGTTTTCATATATTCTTAGGTTTCAGATACATATTTTAACTGTTTTTGTGATAATATTTACTATATAAGTGACTTATTAGTGGTTTCTTCATTCACCTCCGCCTTCCTTGTGTTGTGACCTGATATTTGTGAGTGTTTCGTATCGAGCAACTTAACCTCTTACCTGTGTTTACATTCCGCGCTGACCAGTAGCAGCTCTAGCGGCGCATCGAAAGCGAAGTACTAATTAATTGTTCACATAGTTCCTACTTCCTTTTAAGTTTACATCCCTGTTTAATTTGATTAGCGGAATTTTTACCACCTACCCTTCCGGCCATGGGGCAGACTGACCTTCCAGCTCTACTTACTTACGGTAAGATTGTTTTAAAGTTCGACATTTTCATTGCTGCAAAGTTTGGACCATATCATCTCACACTGACCCGTATGGGTTGAGAAGAGGTGAAGAGGTCTATAGGAATTAGCAGAGAGCTGGACAGTCATGGGTTTTAGGGCATGTTCCCCTCAGGATGTAGAGGAGTGGATGGCTAGGTCGCTAATACCTGAACTGATCCATCTGCCACCCGGATCGTCAGCGGAAACAACCTACTGCCCCACCTCCCTGATGTCATTGGTTGCATTATTAAATACAAATTTCACCATTCCTTTTGTTAAATATGACACCAGTCATTGGTTTCCAGTTCCAAAAACCCTCTGCTTGACTAAGAGGCTATCGTGATTGACACACTCAAATATCTTGAATAGGCACAGACAGTACCAACCAACGGTAGTTTGTTGTTTAATGCTTGTAAAATTCGGTAGGTAAACGTCTAAGCGGCATTAACCAGCTGAGTAAACCTTCTACATCTAAAGTATAAAACAATTATGATATTATAGTTCGTCAGATGGGAATCTGTTACCTTGTAAAAAATGTTGTCAATAATTGTTGACAGCTTTCTCCCACCCTCATGATAGAGAGCTTTAACAATGTCCTATTTCAGTATAGTTGGAAGATTGCCCTAAGTCACTAATGCATTAAATATTCAGAAAGAAAAACATCTCATTATGTGGGATCTACTCTTCTGCACACTGTTACAAACAAAATAAAATTTGCATGATTTTTTTTATATTTGAGAGAATTTATCATTTTCCTAACTTCAGAAGGGGAAGTGTATGAGATAGCCACAGAATTCAATTTTATGAGAGTATCTTTTTCTACAGATTTGATTTTTCTCATTAAAGAAAGATGGGTTCAAGGAGCAAACTGTCTACGAAAGGCTGACTAAACTCGTCGCTAGATGCACTGACCGAATTAAACGAAAACATAATTCTGCGGTTCACGAATCGAAATATTTTTCCTCTGTGGCGTGATAGCTGGGGAGATTTTAAGTAACCTCAATTACAATATCTTAAGCGAAAAATGAGACAAAAGTCCTTGCGAAGTTTCAACTATTTATTAGTTGAAGTTGGTCAACTTTAATCTCTTAAACATTAATATTTATTTCATTTTAAGGGCATCTAGTAATCTGACTTTCTTTAACATTCTGCGTCTGTTTTTCTGTATTTGAATGACAAATAAGCTCAAGGATTTATTCACTTATTCACTGGTCTCCTGATTTTGTCAATGTGATGTACTTATTCAATATCATTAATTATTTCCTTTTTAACTATGTCGTTAGTACCACAGAACTACATTTAAATTTTGAGCTACGATAGGAGATATTCCAGTTTGCTTTATTTGTACATTTTCTTGGGTCTCATCTACTGTAGTGAATTTTGGTCATTTTACCATGGCTTTTTTAATGAGCTGTCTCAAGTTCTCCAGCAGTTACTACTAACAGTCTGAAGCTCGCCTTTAACTTTACTATAGCAGTAATTTATTACATCTAACATCTTGTTTTGTATCACTCTCCCAGGCCGGGAGGGTACTTCTGTTTCAAAAATATTTTTGCAGTAATTATCTCGAAAACAGAGAGTATTTCATCTACAATTTTCTTTTACTGAGGAATGATATGTGATGTAACCAAGTTGAAAATAACAGTGGCTGAATCCTTGCTTAGTTACCCAATTTCCATTTTCATATTACTCTTCCATGTAAGGTAACTGCATATCACAAGCCTTTAGTAAAGAAACTCCTGAGTGGAAAATGTACTTGTTAATATTTTCGACCTGTGTGTAGGAAACAGGTGTAGACAACGCATATTGTCTCATAAACCCACAGCAGAGTGGAAAGTTGTCTCTTCTTTAGTTCTCTCCGGAATACCTCGGTCTCTTCGGGATTAGGTACGCTCTCCGCCAAATTAGTATGTGCATAATTCAACAAGGTACAGCAATCTCATCGCTGCTGTTCCTATTGTTTGTGAGTACTATGAATTATGTGAGTTGTAGCGTATAGGGCTAAAAGAAGGGTATATGCACGCGCACAGTGTGATCGTGGCCACAGAACATGATGGGAATTATTCGAGATGAAATGCGAAACTAACAGAAGAATTACCCTCCAGTCAATGGAGAGATAAAACCAAATTCGCTAAACGAGGATAATATTAAAATTTAAATGAAGCTTAGATTGTGTATTAATCACTCAATATGTAGTTTGGCTTAGATGAAAGATTTTTGAAATAAAAAATTTCATGCCTGAAGATAACATGAAGTTAGGCTTACATCTGAAGCAGGTATTGTAGGAAATTTCTTCATTTTACTGCGGATAATTGTTGAAACATGTTACATCACAGTAAAATATTATTTCATTTTTATGTAATTAATTATTCACCTTTGATACTTTTTTCGTGTTTCTGAAACGCTCTGTAGCACAGCTGACCGTATTGTGCGTTGCAGTACATACATGAAAAACGATGAACTTATGATCATCTAAGTATTTATTTGCCAATACTAAACGTACAAAAGTCACGGAAGGAGAAAACCGCAAAAAGAAAAAATAATTAATGTAGAGCCAAAAATTTCGGGAATACATTTGCATAGGTAATATATTTAAGTGATTAACAGTTCAAGATCACAGGTTAATGAAGCATGACATAAGTCACTGCAAATTTGAAATGTTCTTACATTAATAACTGGTGTAACCACCAGAATGTTGAATGCAAACATGCAAACGTGCGTACATTGTGTCACGTAGTTGTTGGATGTCACTTTATGGGATGGATTTCCATACGTGCTCCTCTTGGTCGATCAATACAGGGACGATTACCGCTTTTTGTGGATGAGGCGGGAGCTGTCGTCCGATTATGTTCCAAATGTTCTCGCTTGCAGACAACTCAGAAGATCGTGTAGGCCTACGCAACATGTCGACAAATGGTAGAGTATGCTGTGTTACAACAGTGGTAAGTGGGCCGAGGTTATGCTGCTCGAGATACCCTTGGAATGCTGTCCATGAATGGCTGTGGTATGATGGTCATAGGGACAGGTTACAAGGCTCATCACACAAGGCTGTGGAGTGAGAGGGTTAGCCCAGTAGTGATAACATCATTCACAGCTAGCACGATGAACATTTAATTGTACAATTTTAACCTACGAGTAATTTGAAGCCATACAGTAACCATTTATAGTTAGCAAAATTACGTCACAGCGCTAAGTAAAGCACATGTTCTTAAGAAGTTCGATAAATTTAAACTCTTGGAAAATACGCATCAGTGCTTAGTAAACAATCTGTCAATAACAATTTATCTTTCCAAAACAATTTAAACCACATTTGAAATGCCAGAAAATAGCGTACCTGCCGCTTTCTAAACCATTTGTCAATCATTTCTGAAACAATTTGAATAATATTTTCGATTTTAGAAAAAAAAACGGGTCTGGCACTTACAAACTCTGCAATAACTTTTCAGTTAACAATTGTAATTACGAAACATGGGCCACCGCGTTCACTGTGTCCTTAAATGGTAGCGACTGGGGTTATAAGTTATTTAAGATCAAAACGTGTCACGGCGCTCAACTGTTGATTAATTAAATATCAACATGGCAATGTGAAGTAAGCTCCGAATTTAAATTTTAGCATTCATCAGAAGAAAGCCAAATGTAGAAAGTAAGATACATACAGTGAGATTATTATTGTTTTACAGTTCCGGCCTCGAACCGTCAGCGGACTGACATGAGAGTGCTCGAACATTTCTAACACCGGCACAACATTTTGAGAGCGCCGCCAAGCCCGTGGCCGACGAGGGCAGCGGAAACCTGCCCTAAGCTCTCGTCCGTTAACTGGGAAGATGACATAGGCCCATAGTTGGACTGAACTACAACAGACTGAAATTCTAAATCAGCAAATTGTTAAACACAAGGACGAACAATTAAAAATGGGGAACAAGCCTATTCACGTAAGAGAAGTGAGAGTGACATTTCTACACGGTCCGCACAAACAGTGTCTATACACATTAGCGATGGCTTTGAAATTAAGCTACGGGGGAACTTAACCACAAGTCAGGCAATTGATATTGTTCCCAGAACATCAATAATGGCCTCTAAACGCAAGATAGGTTATTAGACTTATAATGGCAAAGCGATCCGTCTTAGTCAGGTCTATATAACATTTTGTCTGTCACGTATTATGCTGCTTCGGATCAATAGCTGCCTTAACTGGCGACTTATTAACCTTCAACAAGTGGCTGAATTCGTGTTCATAAACTCCACTAGAACTTCAAAAAAGCATAGGGCCTTGTCCTTTATATGTAAACATGCACTTATGACGCGAAATGCCTCACCAAATTCAGAAACTGGAATTGATCAGATGCCAATAATTTCTGGGTGGAAATCAGCACTTAAAGGTTTCCCTCCTCCCAGCAGTGATATCGGCGTCCAAACACCACACACACCAACGCAAGGGCAGCAACTCCACAGACCAGGACACGGTCCTTCTCCTTGGCTCCGCACACGCCACTCGCCGCAGCCACACCAAGTTCCAAACAATTTGCCCTTTTAACAGCGTGGCGTCCCCTCTACATCCCGCAGCCTCACTCGCTGACGATGGAAAACCCTCGCACACTCTCGGACTTTACTCATACCACCAGCAGCCAATTCTATGAGCAAGTTTCGCGAAACATCCTGCTAACGATATACCGAATCGAGCGCAATGGGTCACTCTGCCCTACCAAAGACTCAACAAGGTCCGTCTGCTAGTTTTGTCAAACATGGATCGGAAAATTTAGCTCCATCTCTTGACGTCGGATACATGTACTCTTCAAACGTCTCCAGTACCATTCTTCGTGTATCAGTCGGCTGACTGAGTTAAGAATCAGGATAACCTCACAAGGCTCTGAAAACGGGATGCGAAATTGTCAGAGACTGAGGTTTTACCTTGACCCCCGACAGCAGGGTTTCGGACGAAGACCTTATCATCAACCCGCACCTTAAATTTGCTTCAACCACGATTGTAATGTGGCGCCTGCAGCCTGCATCTAGTGCTCTATACTTCCCCTCAATCACGCCAGGTGTCACTTTCTCATGGAATAGGTCATTATCTGGCTACAATTTGGAAAAGGTGGAGCTGAGACGATGACCAAACATCAACGGAGTAGGGGTTGTTGTAAGAGCTTCACGGTATCCTAAATTAAACGCCAAATTAAGCCATGGTACAGAAGAAACCCACTTGTGACGTAAATAAGAATGGAAAATAATTAATATTTCCTTCAGATTCCGGTTCACTCTCTCCACAAATGAAGCTTAGGATAGCGTGGTACAGTCGTAAAGTGAGTTGTCGCATTGTTAAAGCAGAATCTTTTGAACTGTTGTGAGGGCAAAGGCGTTGTCACTGACAATGGTATCTGAAAGGCCAAATATGGAAAATTCCCCGACAAATGACGAATAGTAAGCTCAGCGGAAACACCACTACTGGGTACCTATAAAACAAATTTGTAGAATATATCAGCCACAACCAGGATGCACCGGTTGTCGTTATTAGTATGTGGCAGGGACCCGACATAGTCTACAAAGAGCTTATCCTTCGGAAGCAGCTCTCTTGAAGATTATAAAAATCCTCTTGCTCCATCTTCCTGGGCCTGTCCAAGATCCCACAGTTGGCTTAGTAGTTAGTTTCAAGACAAAATTACCGTTGCTCGAGGTGGAACATAAACTTTTTGTGCGTGAACATTATCGCCCGGCCTCACAATCGTAGACACAGTACTTCAGTTCTGTTGGCAAAAGCGACCACCAAACGTACGTATTTGGTCTTCGTTCTCGCTGATCTTCCTGCAAGAGCACTACAACCATGCCTGAACTTGATTAGTTGGTCTGCACGACAAACGGATGACCGAAGTTAATAACAGCTGACACTGGAAGATTAGTTAGGCGAGTTTCTGGACGTTCACAAAGTGCAGACAACTGCCGACATCGTCGTGTTGTTAGGGCAGCTGTGGTCGATCGTACAGCTACCACAGCACAGATAAGAGGGCTGGTGAGCTCAAACGTGACAATACAAACTGTTGCGAACCGGTGATTAGCAGTAGCCCAATAGGTACCCACACCTCTTGCCCGGCTTCAACTTGTAACGTCGGAAATGCATATCCTTCTATTTCCTTCTATTGTACTATAGATTTTTCCTTATTTTGTTACCTGAAGATACGACATTTCTGTGTCTTTATGTATTGTAATGGTTTTACTATTTCTATATATATATATATATATATATATATATATATATATATATATATATATATTTATGCATATATGTCGATGTGTAATTGGTTTGTTTTGTAAATATTATTTGTATTTTTACACTGGGTCCTGCCTAGGGGAAACTATGCTATCGAACGATTACATCGATAGGTCGTGTGGAGAACCACAGTGTTTAGGATCTTTGGTAGTGTTAACTCTGCCGCATGGAGCGCGGGCAGAGAGAGTCTGGCGGGAGTAGGGCAGTGGAGCAGGTGTGTTGTGTGACGCTCCCGCGAGTTGCCGCGCTTTTGGGGTTTGGCAGCATGTAATTGCGCTCGACTTGCTATGTTAGTTTCTGACATGGTGTCGCGAATGGGAAGCGTTAGCTGGCACACATCAAGAGCCCGCTTCGGCTGGAGACCGTGTCGAGAAGAAGGCGCGCCAACATCCAGCTTCTGCAACAGCGACAGCCGACAGTGAGTGACTGTCGCCACCTCATCGATCGACGACTTCAAACCTTCAATCAACCAACAAGGAAGACTGGAAGCACGTAAAGGTTTAGAACTGTATGGCAGACCTCAGTTTTAAAATTGTTGCATCACAAAATTACAGCAACTTAGCATGAACCTATGTTGCTCATTGTCCCAACTGCATTACCTAGCAGGGTCCCTTCCTTTTCCGAAATGAACCCGAGTGTCGTTGAAATTCAGACGCCAGCATTAAAGTAATATCATTCCATTTCACTGCTTTAATTTCAAGGTTCAGTTAAGGTATTCATAGCTGGCTACAATATTCAGATTACACAAGCACAAATTAAGAGTGCGAGTTTTGTTAGCATATTTTGGCTTACCTGTGACTGCAGCTCAGCTTGGTACGTACTAATTGTTACTATTGTTAATTGTCCAGAATAATTTAATTCGCGTTCAAAGTTAAATCTCTTATTTCTAAATTGCGTAGATTCAAGTAGCTTTTGAAATTATTGTTGAGGTAGCCCAAGACTAACCTTATTTTACTGAATTTCGTAGTGCTTCAGAAACAAAGCCCACTATTAATTTCAGTCACTAAATTAATTTTCAATTTTCCGGTTTTATTAATTCTTTTGCTAAATTAAGTCAGAGTGTAGCGAAATTTATTACTTCTGACAAACATTCAGATTTCACACAACACGTGTCACCCTTCAGTTGCCACGCTTTTAGTGCTATATATATGCGCATTAATCTTTCATTTTCAGTTATTATAGTAGTTGTCCATAGGACTGGTGACCGTAATTTTCCCCAAATCTCAAATATCTGATTAACGCCAATTAATTGTTAACGTGACGACCGCACATTTACTTTCTTTATTAATTTTACCCTTTTTTCAAAATTAATTTCCACTAATTTCATTTGCATTTTCCCTTTCATTTAGATGTAACCCTTTCCTCCCTCTTTACGGACAGATTAACTTCGGTGACGATTGCTTTTTCCCAAACTTCCATTAGGTACACGCGGTTTAATTTTTCACTGTCATTAAGGTCGATAAGTGTGGGGGAGGTTACAAACTCACGTTTCGAACAGCGCGGTCAGAGGATCACTTTTGAAGATGGAATGGCGCGCCGTGGTCTTAACCGATGAAAGCACGGAAGGGATGATCGTTTGCGTGGACGATGCAGGCCTGCTGGGAGCGGTCTCGTAGAGTGCATTCGTCCAAGGCACACTGGCTCCACCACAGGCCTTACAGTTTTGGGTGCGATAAGCTATAATTCAGGTTCACCTTTGGTTTTTCTGGAGGGAACACTAATCAGGTCTCCGTAGATGCAGAATGTTGTTGGACCCGTTCTCTTGCCGTTCTTGCAAGAGGAAGGTGATGTACTGTTCCAATAGGATAATGTTCGCCCACTCAGTGTGCTCTGCAAGACGTGCAGCCACTTCCATGGCAGCACGATCTCCAGACTTGTCTTCAATCGAGCACGTCTGGGATATAATGGGACAAGAAGTGACTCATGTGACTCGTTAACCAACAGCTCTTACAGAGATACTTGTACCGGTCGAGCAGACGCGGCATAACGTACCTCAGGGCAGTATCTGTAAGTTCGACTAATTGCAAGAGTCACCGCATACATTGCCACCTATGGAGACTACAACACGTCCTATTATGGGGGTTCAGCATGACTCTATAACTGTTACCACAGAACCGCTTATGCTACTGATGCGTAGAGTTAATATTTTTCATGAACGCATGAACTGTTGCAACAATAAATCATGAGTGAATTGGAAACCTCTAAAAGCCTGTACTATTTTTTTTCCTGGTAGTAGATAATGTCTTTGAGCTTTGACGGCAGTTGTGCTGTGTTTGCCAGGTCTGAACTAAATGCAATCACTTCCTTTTCCAGATCTGAAGTTCATCTTTAGAGTGGTATTAGTGGGTGTCTTGTTAGTTCCACCGAACAAACAGGCTCTTCTAGCATTTATGATGAACTTCCTCCTTTCGGTGACCATCCTGCTTGTACCTGTATCATGGTCGGTGAACCCTCTCCGTTTGGTGACACTCTTGACCCTATCTGGACCGTTTGTAGCCATAATGTCTAAACTGCCCATTTCGCCGGTGGCTTGTCGGACTGGTTGATCAGGGCAGATCACAGTCACTCTATTCAGTCTTACTCGGGAAGACATTTTGTTCTTATCTCTGATAAAGTATGCGTAGCTTTGTCGATGTATACCGCCCACTACTACTGTATCACTGAATGACCCTTAGTGTGATGTGACTCAATCTCGTGGTTCATAAAAGCATCCAAGTCTTCTGACACCAGCTACTCTCGTGCGTATTATTTATCAGTTTGATTCATAACTGAACCTAGCTGAATCTAATGTTTCTGTTTATTACTACAAACACACTTTTTGGATAATCTAGTATAGCTTCCCCGTATACGTTATATGCGTGGCAAAAATTTCCTTTGTGTGTAATTTGCGCTACAAACAACACGCAGGCTCTGGTATGATGGTGTGTGCTCTGGTTGTCTGCTGCGAACACCAAAGCAGATAATGTGTAATATTTTTTCTTACTCTCCGCATTTCCTATCCAGTATACTCTAATGATTACTTTCCATGGTTTCGCCGAATTTAAAATCCTGCACGTGTATTTTACACACGCTCTGCCCCGTTTGTGAAGTACAGTGAAAGCCTGACGCGTCCTGGTCTACTTTGCAGGTTTCCCTGAGCAATGTAAGTCGAGGGATCTAGAGCCGAGCACGTCTAGTGAAGGCTAGGCTTCTGGAGCGGACCCTCTGCTCGCCTGCATACAGGATGTGCCCTGTCGCTCATGTTTCTGAAGCACGCGTCGAGTCGCCAGCTGCAAGCATACCTTCTGCCTGTCTGCATCAGGAAAGAGTTTATAATGGTCTCAGAAAACAAGCGGAAAACCGATAGCGTTGATTTGAGCGGCGATCTGCTCCCGAATGTCAGCCCTGATGAAACTTGCTACTGGGATCACCTCTTCCACGTAGTGGATAATTGTCGGCGGGATACACACCGACTGTGTGTCAGTTTAGCGTCCGCAAGACGGGCCAGCAAGCGTGTAGCGCTGAAACGGCCTGAAAGTAATAACCCCTTATATCTGCTCCGTGTTTGTCCAGACATCGACTGAGAAGACGCTGCTGCTCGAGCAACAGGCGCAAGGTCATCCAGCTCTGTCTAATTATCAGAGTAAGAAAATGCGTCAACCCTATACTTTCTAAGTATAGAGATAGGCTTTCGGCCATTAGCAACAAGAAACCGTGGAAGCGAAACAGATCTGAATCTCGGCACACCTCACCAGCAATCAAGGGACGACCAGCCGATTCCAGGACGGGCTTCTTTGCTGACGTCGTTGGCTGCCCGGGTAGCTACATAGCTACGTGGCTCCAGTGCTCCAGAGGCCGCCCTAGCACTTTCACCAGCGCAATTAGCGACCATCTGGTTTCGGTTTAGCAATTTTAACTGCTGTGTAAAGCCTCCTCGATCCCTTCGACTCCGGTTACTAACTGGATTACGTTCAAGTCTTTACAGGCGTCCGAGGGCTAATTATATGGGAGTCACCTGAACCCCGTCAGTGTGCTATTAAAACAGGGTAAAGCGGTGCTTAGGAGGTGCATCTGATATGAGAAACTGTCTGTAAGGCTAGTAAAATCAGTAATAATCTACGGTATGGGGATGCAGTACCAGAAATGGCTGAACCACGGACCAGTACAGCGTCAAAAAGGAAACGGTCGACCTAGAGAAACGACAGAACATGAGGACCCGAGCAATCGTCAGAGAGGAAGTCAGAGCCCCGGATTCATTATTATCACAGCACCGACGAGCGACTGGTGCTTCAACGACGACAAGGTCTATTAATAGGCGGCTCACAGAAAGAGGTCTGATCTCGAGGCGCCCACAGCATGGGGCACCATTGACCTCTATACACCAACAAGCCACCTGCAATGACATTAGGCTAGGAATCTAATTGACTAGAGTATAATTGTCTTTAGTGACGAGTCACGCTTCCATATGAGCCTGCGGGCCGCCATACGGCCCGACAACCGAGGCTGATGTCTGGGATTCCGTTTCGTTTCATAGCAGCTGCCCTTTGCTTGACATCCGCCTTATCCTTACAGCACACTGTTACAACGACGAAATTCTTCGTCCCGTTTCGTTAACCTTCACGAAGTCATCCTGGGCTTACATTTCAGCAAAATAATGCCCGCGTTTCCACTGCTTGTCCTCGTGCTGGCCAACGCTTACCTAGGCCAGTAAGGTTTACCCTGTAAGGTGACCAAATGTCTCCGCAATTGAGAAAGTTTTTAGCATAATGGACAGGATCCTCCAACCAGCTCGGGATTTTGACGAACTAATGCGCCGGTTGGACAGAATTTCCCACTATGCCCGTCAGAAGGACATCCAGAAATTCTGTAAATCAAACCACAGCCATTTGACTGCTTGTATATGAGCGAGAGGTGGACCAAAGTGTTTCTGACGTGCACAATTTGTGAAATTGTTTCTCTCTAATAAATCATTGAAGTAGTAATCATTTGTTTGCCTGCACATGTACATCACATCTACATCTACATCCCTACTCCGCAAGCCACCTGACGGTGTGTGGCGGAGGGTACCTTGAGTACCTCTATCGGTTCTCCCATCTATTCCAGTCTCGTATTGTTCGTGGAAAGAAGGATTGTCGGTATGCCTCTGTGTGGGCCCTAATCCCTCTGATTTTGTCCTCATGGTCTCTTCGCGAGATATACGTAGGAAGGAGCAATATACTGCTTGACTCTACAGTGAAGGTATGTTCTCGAACCTTCAACAAAAGTCCGTACCGAGCTACAGAGCGTCTCTCCTGCAGAGTCTTACACTGGAGTTTACCTATCATCTCCGTAACGCTCTCGCAATTACCAAATGATCCCATAACGAAGCGCGCCGCCCTCCGTTGGATCCTATCTCTTCTACCAACCCCACCTGGCACGGATCCCACACTGCTGAGCAGTATTCAAGCAGTGGGCGAACACGCGTACTGTGACCTACTTCCTTAAGTTTTGGATTGCATTTCCTTAGGATTCTTACAATGAATCTCAGTCTGGCATCTGCTTTACCGACGGTCAACTTTATATGATTATTCCATTTTAAATCACTGTTAATGAGTACTCACGGATAATTTATGGAATTAACTGCTTCCAGTTGCTGACCTGCTATATTGTAGCTAAATGATAAGGGGTCTTTCTTTCTGTGTATTCGCAGCACATTACACTTGTCTACATTGAGATTCAATTGCCAATCCCTGCACCATGCGTCAATTCGCTACAGATCCTCTTGCATTTCAGTACAATTTTCCATTGTTACAACCTCGCGATATACAGCAACATCATCCGCAAAAAGCCTCAGTGAACTTCCGATGTCATCGACAATGTCATTTATGTATACTGTGAATAGCAACGGTCCTACGACACTCCCCTACGGCACACCTGAAATCACTCTTACTTCGGAAGACTTCTCTCCATTGAGAATGACATGCTGCGTTCTGTTATCTAGAAACTCTTCAATCCAATCACACAATTGGTCTGAGAGTCCTTATGCTCTTACTTTGTTCATTAAACGACTGTGGGGAACTGTATCGAACTCCTTGCGGAGGTCAAGAAACACGGCACTGGGAACCAGTGTCTATGGCCCTCTGAGTCTCGTGGACGAATAGCGCGATCTGGGTTTCACACAATCGTCTTTTTCGAAACCCATGCTGATTCCTACAGAGTTGATCTCTAGTCTCCAGCAAAGTCATTATACTCGAACATACTACGTGTTCCAAAATTCTACAACTGATAGACGTTAGAGATATGGGTCTATAGTTCTCCACATTTGTTCGACGTCCATTCTTGAAAACGGGGATGATCTTTACCCTTTTCCATTCCTTTGGAACGCTACGCTCTTCTAGAGACCTACGGTACGCCGCTGCAAGAAGGGGGGCAAGTTCCTTCGCGTACTCTGTGTAAAATCGAACTAGTATCCCATCAGGTACAGCGGCCTTCCCTCTTTTGAGTGATTTTAATTGTTTCTCTATCTCTCTGTCGTCTATTTCGATATCTATCAGTTTGTCATCTGTGCGACAAGCTAGAGAAGGAACTACACTGCAGTATTCTTCTATGAAACAGCTTTGGAAAAAGACATTTAGTATTTCGTCCTTTAGTCTGTCATCCTCCGTTTCAGTACCATTTTGGTCACAGAGTGCCTGGACATTTTGTTTTGATCCACCTACCGCTTTGACATAAGACCAAAATTTCTTACGATTTTCTGCCAAGTCAGTACATAGAACTTTACTTTCGAATTCATTGAACGCCTCTCGCATAGCCCTCCTCACACTACATTTCGCTTCGCGGAATTTTTGTTTGTCTGCAAGGCTTTGACTATGTTTATGTTTCCTGTGAATTTCCCTTTGCTTCCGCAGCAGTTTTCTAAATCGGTTGTTATACCACATTGGCTCTTTTCATCTCTTACGATTTTGATTGGCACATACTCATCTAACACATATTGTACGATGGTTTTGAACTTTGTCAACTGATCCTCAACACTATCTGTACTTGAGACAAAACTTTTGTGTTGAGCCATCAGGTACTCTGAAATCTGCTTTTTGTCACTTTTGCTAAACAGAAAAATCTTCCTACCTTTTTCAATATTTCTATTTACGGCTGAAATCATCGATGCAGTATCCGCTTTATGATCGCTGATTCCCTGTTCTGCGTTAACTGTTTAAAATAGTTCGGGTCTGTTTATCACCAGAAGGTCTAATTTGTTATCGCCACGAGTCGGTTCTCGGTTTAACTTCTCAAGGTAGTTTTCAGATAAAGCACTTACAAAAATATCACTGGATTCTTTGTCCCTGCCAACCGTTATGAACGTTTGAGTCTCTGTCTAGATCCGGCAAATTAAAATCTCCACCCAGAACTTTAAGATGGTGGGGAAATCTACTCGAAATGTTTTCCAAATTATAAAAAAAAAAAAAAAATGGTTCAAATGGCTCTGAGCACTATGGGACTCAACTTCTGAGGTCATTAGTCCCCTAGAACTTAGAACTAGTTAAACCTAACCAACCTAAGGACATCACACACATCCATGCCCGAGGCAGGATTCGAACCAGCGACCGTAGCGGTCTTGCGGTTCCAGACTGCAGCGCCTAGAACCAAACGACCACTGCGGCCGGCTCCTAATTATCCTTCAGGTGCTCAGCCACAACAGCTGCTGAGCCAGGGGGCCTATAGAGACAACCAATTACCATGTCTGAGCCTGCTTTAACCGTGACTTTCACCCTAATTATTTCACATTTCGGATCTCCGTCAATTTCCTTCGATACTATCGCCCTTCTTATCGCTATAAACACGCCTCCCCCTTCACTGTCCAGCCTGTCTCTGCGGTATACATTTCAATCTGAGCTTAGAATTTCATTACTGTTTACATCTGGTTTCAGCCAACTATCTGTCCCTAGTACTATATGGGTATTGTGACCGTTTATTAATGAGAGCAGTTCTGGGACCTTTCTATAGACGCTCCTGCAGTTTAGTATTAGCACATTAATATTGTAATTCCCTGTTGCATTTGCCTACTCCTACCTTGCCGCGTCTCAGGAGGCGCCTTATCGGGCCAAGGGGGGATTCTCTAATCTAAGAAACCCACATGTGCACTCCACACGTACTCCGCTACCCTTGCAGCCGCTTCCTGCGTGTAGTGCACGCTTGACCTATTCAGGGGGACCCTACATTTCTCCACCCGAAGGCGGAGGTCGAGAAATTTGCATCCTAGATCTCCACAGAATCATCAGAGCCTCTGGTTTATGCCTTCCACTCGGCTTCAAATCAGAGGACTGCGATCGGTTCTGGGAACGATACTACAAATAGTTAACTCAGACTCCACCCCGCGAGCGTGGCTTCCCACCTTCACCAACTCCGCCAACTGCCTGTATGAAGTGAGGATGACCTCTGAACTCAGACGCCAGGAGTCATTGGTGCCGACCTGAGCAACAATTTGCATTCGGATGCACCCAGTGCTCTCTAACTCCTCCACATCTCGGATGAGACCCCCCGGCAAGCAGACAGAATGAACACTGGCCTTCTTCTCCAACATTTCCGCTATTTCCGTAAGGTGCTCCATCACCCGCCTAACTTTGGAGCTCCCAATCTCTAATAAACCCCTCCCCCCCTGTGCCTGCTCGGACCTTGCTGAAGGAGCGGCCACATATCCAATCACAGGCAGAGCGGGCGATGCCACACGGCCAGCCTCCACATAGACCCTCCACCTCGTGCGCCGCGAACGCCGCTGAACCCGCCACTCCCCTTGGAGAGAGGGTGGCCCAACCGCTCCCGGTACCCGCGAAGATGTCTCGACAGCAGGAACCGTGGGTGAACCATGTAACACCTGCGGTGTACCATGCGACGCACCAGATTGCCCCCTGCCGCCACACTCCGAGGCAGCAGCCTGAAGACGGCTGACCGCGGCCATCAACACGTTCAGCTGTTCGCGAACAGTGGCCAGCTCCTCCTGCGTCCGTACACAGCAGTCACACATCCTATCCATCCTACGAAATCAGCCGGCCGGAGTGGCCGAGCGGTTAAAGGCGCTACACTCTGGAACCACACGACCGCTACGGTCGCAGGTTCGAATCCTGCCTCGGGCATGATTGTGTGTAGTGTTCTTAGGTTAGTTAGGTTTAAGTAGTTCTAAGTTCTAGGGGACTTATGACCACAGCATATGAGTCCCATAGTGCTCAGAGCCATTTGAACCATTTTGAACCTAAGAAACCAATTTACTGTAGAGAGTTAATCAACTTTTAACTAGACTGCTAATTCACTAAAGGCGGCTGGTAGTTGACTAAACTGTGGTTACTAGACACTTCTTGTAGAAAACGATGAAAATAGCACTACCTGTCTCTGGACTGTATTCAAACTAACACTAGCACTACTAGCACTGTGGCTGACTAAAGGGACTCTCTCTGACTGTATTCAAAACAAGCACGAAATCTATAGAACACTATTACTAGCACTCGGCAATTACAGCTTCCTAAAAGCAAAAACACACGGAAGAAGAAGTGAAAAGTAAGAAAAAGGCAGTTAATACTTAAATTAATGTAGCTGGCTGCACAGCAGACGGAACGCAGACGGCACTTACGACGATATGTACCGATTTCGTCCTATTCCGATAATTACATGGTGGTGTTTTAGTATTACTGTGTAGTACGGCGTCTGGGATCGGCATCTCTGTAAATGCAAAACTGGTCTGCTGTTAACGTGTTACCGTGTTGAGCTGTTATCAAAAGTCGTATGGGTAGGCACGCCTTATCATAGAACGTAGACATCGCATGCTTGCCCGTTTGCATAGTAAGATATGTGACGATACGTGTCAGTTCTTGCGACACAGTAGACAGCTGTTGCAGGTACAAATGCTCTCGAGCAGAGCTTTCAGCACAAATTGTTGAACATGGAACCTAGCAGCACATGGCCCTTACTTCCCATGTAGACCCAACGGCATCGTCAATTATGATTGCACTGACAGTGAGACAGAATCATCAAGATTCACCCGTGGATCTACGGAAACATTTTACCTGATGGGTTGTCTCTTGTTACGTCAGGTAGGTGGTCGTATTTGGACTCCGTTATCCAAGCGAGTGTGTTACACCTGAATCCCTTCATGCTTGACATTTTTCCAGATGGCATTGTCATTTTCCAGCAGGATAACTAAGTGTCACGTGGCCATAACCATGTCATAGAGGTTTGAGGAGTGAAGCAGTCAACGCACGCTTATGATACATATTTCCGACGTAATGCAATTGGAACATCGACCAGTGCAATCAGAAAAAAATTATTTGCTTTATTTTACTGTCACTTTTTTTGTTTTGGCTAATGAGTGTTGTTGTGTGTATTAGGTCGTCTTACGGTCAAAACAACAAATTAAATTGATAAAAATCGTTAAAACACTCTTAACAAACTATTACTAAATTTTTCCCTATCATACCTACCACAAGGTGAATAGCGCAACCTTTAAAGTAGGCAGACCCTTAACTTTGGCGCGCAGCCATCAAGCACGCTAACCCGAGCAGTTCTGTCGTCTACAAAAATAAAGCTGGACGACATAGTTTTAATAAATGAAACCTTTGGTCTGAAGTGATAAGAGAGCCCATATGCAGAAAGCATTTCTTTTATTCTTAGAAAAGAGTGAGAGTGGGAAAATATCCAAAAATTAAAATCGTTTACAACATAAAGAATGTAACAACCCCTACGGTTATAAAAAACTGACAGCAGAATAACACATGTAAGTTACTTCGTTTCCATCCACCCCTTGTATGTGGTGCATAATGTTCTAATGATATATGTGTTGTCCATAATCTTGCTGATAACTTGACAGAGGCTCGTACTGAAACAGCGAAGTTGCAGGAATCGCTGTTGACCGCCATGCACGGGCATCTTACACCAGTTCTACTACCACCGGAACGATTGTTGACGTTCTGCAAGGAAATCCAGACCGTTGTGCCACCGCCTTTGAAACTTATTAAACCGGCATAGAACGAGTACTTGACTATGTACTACTGCTTGCTACTGTTACAAGCCAGCAGAGAGGGACTGATTTGGAAGCTACCGTACCAATTATTTACTAAAAACTATAATTTTTCTATTAAAATGGTATGCGTATCCAGCGAGAATATTGACACAGTGTAGCTCTGTGTTATTCCGGATCTGTGAGTTGACGATCTTTGGCAACATTTCCAGTGTCATTGAGTGCGATGGAACTCTTCGCGGAGCAGCATTGTGCTCACACCACAACTTGTCGCTGTAAGCTAACCCACTCCGCAAGGAAAACGAGTGTCGTGCAGGCGTGAGAGGCTACATCGTTGGGCCTTAATATCGGAAGAAAGATACAAAGGCCTACAAAACCTATCCATGAAGAGTGTCGTGATGTGAATATTATCCTCTTGCGGCATTAAAATCAAATACTTACGTCCTAATGCTGATAGTACTGCATGACTGTAACTGACGAGAACATTCCACAATTTCCTTGTGTAACTGAAGGAGTGAATCGAGTGCTTTTAAAATACCGCGCTACCTCAAAAAAGTACATGTCTTGACCACAAAATTCAGCACATCTGAGCTCGACGGTACGTATCTGCGACGCTACTGTGGGCCAATCCCGCGACCAAAAGTCACTTATGAGAATTGCGTACTGTCCTATAATAATTGGATCCTTTTTTATTTTTGTTGGATACGTTTACTGAAACGCTTTTAGGGCACTATAGGAATTGAAGCAGATGAGAAAATTTAGCATTCATGTTACTTAAACGCTCCAGTGCCATCATTACTAAAAAGAAAGGAAGATTAGTGATTAACGCCCCATCAATAACTGTGTTATTATAAACGGAGCACAAGTTAGGGTCAAGTAAATTTGGGTATGTACAGTTTGTATCTACTTCAGGAAAACTGCGCTGATTCACAATGATATTACCAAAAAACAAATTTGAAGACTACAACTGTACTTCCTTTCTTTAGCATAGTCAATTATAAAATAATTTTAGGCTTGTTAAGAAGACAAAGGCGTTCTGTATCGGGCGTAAAGCATCAGTATCTGCCACATCCAACTCTAAAGGAGTATACATTCCACGTACGTCAGAGTGATTCGTCGGCCGCCAACGCACGTCAAATACTCGGACGAAAGGCGGGCATCCAATACTATGGCACGCTGATGAGAGGGGATAGGAATACATTTTGTATATCTGCCGCACACATGAGGAATTTCCGCCTGATGTGAAGTGGCAGCTCATCAGCCTCACCAGAGAGACTAGGAACGTGGGTTATCCCATACGCTCCGGTGACCAACCTAATTCCCTCATGGTACATGGCATTTGATATTTTTAAATGTGATTATGTGGCTAATCAGAAACAACATATATGAAGTCGAAATGGGACTGTTCAAGCGTTCAATAAAGCGAGCAGGCAGGTCTTTTAGGTAAGGAAGAAAAGTACATTTTTCATCCAAGATGAGACTCAGAAATTTCACCAGTTCTTAGAAATATAAAATGATGTCCCTCATTCTCAGATCAGGCTTATTAAAAACAAATCGCTAACGTTTAAAAAGGCACTATTTTTTTTAGACTAGAATGCAAAACCGGCTTGATATGTTCGTTCATCCAGTATCATACCAACAATGCTGGAAGTTGAGCTAAAAATAAAGAAATCGTCAGCATGAGAGTAAAATATTCTATGAACGAAGTTTTGTTGGAACACTGACACTGACTTTGAATGTATTACGTTATTCATGACCTTTAACAGTGTCTCCCAGGTTGCCTGCAGTGGCTGAAGCATTGACCCTGAACGGTCAGCTTGGCATTGAATGCATGACGTCACTAAGTCTCCTTGCCTCCACTTCTTTTCCACGACACAGTATACACTAATCTTATCTTTCTTTTCCCCACGAATTTTTTGTTCTTGCCCATAGACTAAGACAAATAATTAACGCCAAAACGAAATTACTTCAAGTGACACCAACGTTACTCGCAGTAACTGCATTCTATCCGCCCTCCGTCACTACTTTCCGCCCTGTCAATGTAAAAAGCCAACAAAATGTCTCACATCTTGCAACTGACGAACCGTTTTCTAATGCTTAAAGAGCACTCCTCATAGTCTTCAAACGTGCAACGTAGCTAGGAACGCAAACAAAATATACAATTTATTAATACACTTGTAGCAACCTGCGTTGCAACATGTCACCAAAAATGTCACGACCTAACACCCCAACTTATTTATTTCAAGTAAAATTTTTTAAACCTTCGCCAATTTTGCGGAAATGTTATTAGGAAGGTTTTGCTGTAACTGGCCGGTAGGAAAGTAAATTATATTACCTGACACTTCTAGTACACGAAATGCGGTTTAAAAAATTAAAAAATTAAGGAACTCTATGGTTCCCTGAATCTATCGATGGTAATGCGTGGTATGGTGGATTGATTTTCACATGAAATTCCGGAGATCTCGTATTCGATCTCACCTGATTAACAAATACGCATGAAAAGTGACCGTTCACGATAGGGAAAGCCGTGTGAAGAGACTGAAATACACCATTTTTAGGAAGCCCGTTTTAACAAGATGACTCCGCTACGAACTGGCGTTAACTCAGCTTGCATTAGAATATGTCGCAGCAAATAAAAACTTAGAAATATTACTTACGGATGAAGTTCTGTTTTTGTTACGTTAGCGAAAATTGAGGAGAAATAGTCGTCGTCCTTTTGTGAACACATAGCTTCTACAAATTAGTTTGGTGGTGCTCAGTTCTTCTGTTGTCTAAATTTTGCAAGGTTACAGGACAAGACCGTAAAAGACCACAATACTTTCCTCGTAGTATTTGCGTATCTTTTGCATTATTAAAATTACATACGTCTCTTTCATGGTGGTGGCAGAAACATAGAAATGTACAGAAGTGGAACATAAACGTGATAAGAGCAGGAGATGCAACACCGATTTTTATGTTTGTTGAGCAATTTTAAATCAACGGGTGAAATTTAATAAGCAAGCTTCTCTTTTAAGCTATACTCGGTGCCCCGAGCTGTCGTTTCTAAAAATTATTATTATGTGGTAGCATTAGACCCGACCATGCTGTCGTACTACTATCCTTAATTATTTTACTAAGATGCCGATTTTGGATCAATTGTGTGCATCAATGAAGGTTCACAATCGAGTGTCAAAATATTTAGTTGTGTATATTCATGTATGAGAATTATAAACGAGAATATGTTTTAAGTCTGCCGCAGTCATTGCCAGTGCTCTCTACATGCAGTGTTAATGCAACTGTACGCTGCAATTCAAAGGCTTATTTTTCATTCAGTACCTTCAGAATTTTTTGTTTCCACATCGATTCATGACTTCTAGCTGCTTATTGTATTAATAACGTATGTTTAGAGAAAATTGTCAGCAAAGACATTAGATCTAGCTTCTATTTGTTGAAACTAGTGAAGACTATTAGGATGAAATCTTCGCTCTTGATAAAACCATCAACGACCTGGACCACCATACAGTAACCGTCTTCCTAGCGCCTTACAGAGACGTTGGATGCAAACCGTCGCACGGCCAGTCCGAAGAGGTTGAGATCAGTGGCCTCCAGCACCTTTTAAAGAAAGGTGTAATTCAGAGTCACTCCAGTCTGTCCCACCAACGCAGTAGTATTTTAATCACTATTCGAGACGGTTATCGAATTTCGTCTTCCTTAAACGTTTCACCTTCATAAACAAGAAGAACATTTTATTTGGTCATTGGAGCAGCTATGATGTTACTTTAAATCCGTCTTGATTGCAAATTTTTTTTTTATTATTCATATGACCGGTTTCGGTTCATTCAGAACCATCTTCAGATCAGATATTTAAGTTACAGGAGTAACCCGTCCAATTCAGCAACTTTCACATGCTACGTCACATCAAGATGGTTCTGAATGAACCGAAACCGGTCATATGAATAATAAAAAAAAAAAAAAAATTGCAATCAAGACGGATTTAAAAGTAACATTATAAAATCACTGATTGCTGTTATCCCATAAGACATTATGTCTGTTTTTGCAAAGGAGCAGCTATGACACTACGTAACACTTTATTCGCATGTATGAATATAATCTCCTGCAGAACGACAAGTAAATTTGCTTACCCATTCTCTTTCATCCTTTTCTGAACTTTCGATTATTAGTGCCTTAGCGAGCCGCAGAACGTACGTCAGAAATATGGAATATATTCGAACTATAGCACCTCTAGAACAATTGGTGTCTCCACTCACTGAAATTACCGCGATAGTGGTGTAGAAAAGCATGTGTCAGTTGTGAAGAGCTAAAAATGGAATGGAAATATAAATCAACTCCCAGTTAGTAAATCCATTCACAAAGTCCTCCTCATGTCATTCAAAAATGCGCTCATCATGAATATTGTGTTAGTACTGGCTGTGATGCTCGTAGATTATTTTAATTCTTGTTTTAAGGGAGAAGAAAATAGACCTTGTTAAATCTTTTTGCTTGATTTTCGTCTCCTCCTAATTATTAATTTCGGTCCTGATGGTATATCACATTTTCTTTCCTGTAAGGCACAGTAGCAATACATGTGATGGAGATTATGTTGGTAGCACTATGACTCCTTGCCTGTTTTGTTGCGTACAGCTGCCGCTACATGTACATGAATACTCGGCAGTTCACACTTATGTGCCTGGCAGACCGTTCTTCGAACCACTTTCACACTATTTCTCCACCCTTCCACTCTTTAACGTCAAGTGAGAAATCTTAATGGAAGAACTTCGATTTTTCGTATTTCATTATATTGATCCTTTCTGGCTATGTAGGCTGATGACGGTAAAATATTTTCCCATGCAGAGGAGAAAGTTGATGATTAAAATTACTTGAAAAGATCTCGCCGTAACGAAATATGCCTTTGTTTTAATGATTGCCATACCAAATCGCTTATCATTTCGAGACAATCCAAAGCGAGCTGTCTGCTTAGAATTTCTTCGACGTCCTCCGTCTATTCTGTTTGGTAATGATCCCGTACAGCACAGGAGTACTCCAGCAGAGGACAAAATAGGGTTGTGTAGACTTCTCTTCAGTACTCCTGTTCATTTCTTGCATGCCTTCTGACAATAAAAATTAGTCTTTGGTTTACCTTCCCCACAAAATTATCTATGGAATCGTTCAATCTTAACTGTAATTCCTAGGTATTTAGTCTAACTAAGAGCCTTTGAATTTATTTATTTTATCTTGTAATATAAACCTAACGAGTTTCTTTTTGTACTCATGTGGACGACCTCATACTTTTCTTTATTGAGAGAAATTTTCAACTCTTCACACCATTCAGAAATAGTGTGTAAGTCATTTTGGGATTGGTTTTGATACCATTTGATGGCAGTAATGCTCAACACTTCAGCATAACGAAAGGGAGAGGAGTCTTGTACATTATGTGCATGTTACGCTGTTACTGTGTTAACATTATTATTTTTTGTATATCTTCCTTGGATCATCGTCAGTTTTATTTCTTTTCTTACCTTTTCATCTACAAGTGCTGTTTAAAGTCAGTTGGGATTTTAGGTCCGATAACATAAAAACGTTTGCCTAAATTTCCTGAAATGTTTCACACCGGGGTCCTCAGTAATGGCCCTTACGATCGCCAGATTTAACACCAGATAACTTCAAACAGTACCTGTTACTTTGTATTATCAGCACCTTTCACTTCGTCTTTGGGTCTTATAGAGGGCACACTCAGTCGTGCGTTCACGAACATGGGACTTCACTACAACACCACACTGAGGTAAAACATTTCGCCACGAAAACCTCCATCCGACCACAAGCAGTTACCGTGGCATGTAGCATTCATCCCCATACCATCCAAGTTCATTCTGTTCCCAGATTAAAACTGCTAGAAATTTGATTTAAATTTATTTGTACACAGCTAGTTTAAATACATTGGCTGCAAGACATAAGAAATATTGTTGCACTAAAAAAATTGTAACCCACTGCTGAAACATTCTGGAAAGTAACTAAATGAACTATAATAATAACCGCGAGGGAAGGGTAGAGGAAAAAGACGTAAATATGTGCCCCCTCTTTTTTTTGGGCTTACAGGCACTTTCATTTGGGAGAGTTCTAGATTTTCTACAGTCACTAACACCTTTAAGAAGTTCATTAAGCGACAGGAGGTAAAACAGTCATTAACATCAATTACTTATGTTCAAGAACGAAGTTTCACTAAATCCTTATAAAATAGCAATAAAAATTCGGCGGGACAATATGGGTCCTACCCAGAATTCACAAATAGTCTTTTAAAATGTTTCAATAAAGTTGTCATTACAAAACGGTATACTACAAGGAACAGCTTGTTTATGTAAGCTATTTAAATGCATATTGAATCAAACGTTAATTAGAAAAATTGCGAAATTATATAGCTCACTCTGCGCCGGTGCAATCTGAATGTGTCCACATTTGTACATGACATTTTTAACCCACACTTCTCCGAAACGGTCTCGAAAGAACTGTTCATCTCCAAAAGCGCAGGTTGCATCGCTCGATTCTGGAGTGATTCTATCGTAGATTCCCAGTTCATTATCACTATCCAAAGAAAGAGGCTCACAGGATCCTGACGAAGAAATGCATCGTCTCGTGGGTGGAATTTTCTTTTTCTGGAGGCCTTTGGTTTTTCCACCCCTGCCCACTAAGTAGCCTTCAGCACCGGAAAAACTCAACGACCTCTTCTTGGTAGCAGTTTTGTCTAGCGACATAGTCAACTGATCCTCGTATGGCATACAGTGATGACGCTGGTGTCTCCAGCTTTGCATGTGATGGTTCCCTTTCGCAGTGTTGGCGACGGGAGATGTATCGAATAGAGAAACTGCTTTTGAAGACCCCATGGAATACTGCGGTGTTTAAATGAGGGTACACATTTATAACAATCCCTACTAGACAAGATGGCTCCTATCACATGTAACCTAAAGCAGCCTTTGTAAAATTACTTTAGGATTTCAGTCTCGGGATATCACTGTGAAGTTAGTTAAACTAACCACAAGGACGTCAAAAGAAAATATTTCTCGCCAACGGCTTCCCATCTACACTCCTGGAAATTGAAATAAGAACACCGTGAATTCACTGTCCCAGGAAGGGGAAACTTTATTGACACATTCCTGGGGTCAGATACATCACATGATCACACTGACAGAACCACAGGCACATAGACACAGGCAACAGAGCATGCACAATGTCGGCACTAGTACAGTGTATATCCACCTTTCGCAGCAATGCAGGCTGCTATTCTCCCATGGAGACGATCGTAGAGATGCCGGATGTAGTCCTGTGGAACGGCTTGCCATGCCATTTCCACCTGGCGCCTCAGTTGGACCAGCGTTCGTGCTGGACGTGCAGACCGCGTGAGACGACGCTTCATCCAGTCCCAAACATGATCAATGGGGGACAGATCCGGAGATCTTGCTGGCCAGGGTAGTTGACTTACACCTTCTAGAGCACGTTGGGTGGCACGGGATACATGCGGACGTGCATTGTCCTGTTGGAACAGCAAGTTCCCTTGCCGGTCTAGGAATGGTAGAACGATGGGTTCGATGACGGTTTGGATGTACCGTGCACTATTCAGTGTCCCCTCGACGATCACCAGTGGTGTACGGCCAGTGTAGGAGATCGCTCCCCACACCATGATGCCGGGTGTTGGCCCTGTGTGCCTCGGTCGTATGCAGTCCTGATTGTGGCGCTCACCTGCACGGCGCCAAACACGCATACGGCCATCATTGGCACCAAGGCAGAAGCGACTCTCATCGCTGAAGACGACACGTCTCCATTCGTCCCTCCATTCACGCCTGTCGCGACACCACTGGAGGCGGGCTGCACGATGTTGGGGCGTGAGCGGAAGACGGCCTAACGGTGTGCGGGACTGTAGCCCAGCTTCATGGAGACGGTTGCGAATGGTCCTCGCCGATACCCCAGGAGCAACAGTGTCCCTAATTTGCTGGGAAGTGGCGGTGCGGTCCCCTACGGCACTGCGTAGGATCCTACGGTCTTGGCGTGCATCCATGCGTCGCTGCGGTCCGGTCCCAGGTCGACGGGCACGTGCACCTTCCGCCGACCACTGGCGACAACATCGATGTACTGTGGAGACCTCACGCCCCACGTGTTGAGCAATTCGGCGGTACGTCCACCCGGCCTCCCGCATGCCCACTATACGCCCTCGCTCAAAGTCCGTCAACTGCACATACGGTTCACGTCCACGCTGTCGCGGCATGCTACCAGTGTTAAGGACTGCGATGGAGCTCCGTGTGCCACGGAAAACTGGCTGACACTGACGGCGGCGGTGCACAAATGCTGCCCAGCTAGCGCCATTCGACGGCCAACACCGCGGTTCCTGGTGTGTCCGCTGTGCCGTGCGTGTGATCATTGCTTGTACAGCCCTCTCGCAGTGTCCGGAGCAAGTATGGTGGGTCTCACACACAGGTGTCAATGTGTTCTTTTTTCCGTTTCCAGGAGTGTATGTTCCATTTAGAGGTATTTAAAAATTGTTGATTTTTAACGTGAAACAAATGGCTTTTACAGTAAAAATTAAAAGCAATACAGATTTATCACATGGATATAGAAAACGCCATTTCTTGAAAAAAAAAAAAAAGAATTAATCAGAAACATTTCGAACTTCGCTTCAGTAATTCGTTGAGTTTATATTAACCGTGGTTCTTTTATTTATAAATAACTATTAGTTGACTGAATAGTAACAGGAAACGCTTGCCTTTGATCGGGAAGAAGAACATTCTATTGAATACGAAAACCAAGAATAATTATAAAGACTTGCTTATGTCTATGAAATCAACTGATCTGCATAAAAATAATTGATTAGATGAAAGTGACGATGTTACGCCATAAGCTAATATTTGCTACTTATAAAAAGCTATTTATATTTTGCAAGAAAATAAATACACAGTGGACAAACACTGTACGATCTGCAGTTGTAATTACGTGCTAAACGGACAAAAACAAAAAACAAAAAAAAATAGGAGAAATCTTTGTCTCCCACTTTCTCTCCCACACATTTATTTACGTTTCTTTTCCTACTAGTGCTACCCATTCTGCCTGTACTTCTACCATTTACTTCGTCATTACTGTGCAGAGAGCAGTTCTAAGCACCTTATAACACTTTTCCATAATTACTGAACTTTTAGTTCTGTCATGGAAAAAGCTACGTATAACACTAACGTGCAGTGAGACACGCCAATATTACCCTCTGAGAGGATTTCAAATTTCGACCCTGCTTTTGTCTAATGGAAAAGGGTATCGGACTATAATCTCGAATTTTGTTGGCAGTAAAACCTAACAGGCCTTAGCCTTGGGAGTTAACAGAAGTTCTAAAATTATGAGAGGACGAAAAGAAAATGAACTATCGCCACCAGAATTAGACACATTAATTTGGAAATATATATTTGAGAAAACTGGATATTAGTTATTGAAGTTACTTTTTCAGATTTCTCTTTGAATAGCAAACGGGATACTACTGACACAGTGCACTCTGTAGCGTGTGTAGCAGCAGTTACCAGTAACACTCCCACCAGTAAATTATGGGGAGCACAAATTACATAGTGTTCATACGAACGACGGCCACAATAATGATCAATAATTGATCAAATTACTGAAATATCACTGCATGAAGTGCAGAAGTAATTTTGGACACGAGATGCTTCTATCTTGACTGACATGAATAACACAAATAAAGATGAATAACATCTCATATACACTGTTTAAGCTCCTCTGCATACAGCAGTTTTCCTTAGCAGTAGCAATAGTTCTTAATATGAGCACAACATGATGGGGACCCATAAACTGGTATAGTTTCAATAGCCAAAGTTCTTCGATCATTGCAAAAATAAAAAACGATCTCTGAATGCTAATCAGGTAGTATAATGCTGGGCTTATTTAACTTCAGAAGGATCCATTCATGATGGATGCCAAAACTACACCATGTTTCGAAACGTGCATAACTTCACTTCTAATAGCGCTCCCGCAAATCAGTTCATTAAAGGTTTACATGTACTTGTACTTTAATCTCCTGTGAGGCAGGAATTCTTGGCAATAACAATTACACAATCTGGCACTGTAAACCCACAAAACTATATTTTTTATACTAAACTAATGATATATTAACAAAAGTCTACCCAACTTCAATTTTGTGTTTCTAGCTTTTAAATAATTAAGGTTTCCACTTTCCAATTGATTCACCTTTAAATTTTTGTACTCAAACGTCCTACTTTAGGAATTTCACTTTAAGTAGTGTATAAACAAAGCATCCGAATTTTACTCTTACTTTGACTTTTGCTACTCCTTTTACTTTAGACAAAAAATCAGTTTTTAAACACATGACTGCCAGAATTGTTCTTTAAAATCAGGATACTCGGTTTCAGTAGCACTTAGGTGACGATCCTGCTTAGGCCCGTGATGAGGATTGAAGTTATGGTTTTGAACACGTATTGACGTTCCGTGTGATTATTGTTGAAACAACACAAAAAATTAACTAGTCCATGCCAATACACATTGCGTAACTGAATTTCTGAGGTCTGTGAAGCAGTGGCGAAGATTAGTGGCAGCCGAAATGGGGGCTAACTGTACTCATGACTCTTGATCTGCGAATGCCCCATAAAATCTCTTCCTGGCGTCGGATTTTTAACATATTAGAGCCAGTCCATTATTCCATGAATACCAAATAATAGCCAGATCCACATCCGAGGTAAATACCTTCTAAATGCAGCTTCCAGTTGCCTCTTTTAGGACCGTCGATGTGTACCGTGCTAAGGCTAGCTACACACTGCCTGCCGTTCACACGAAAGAGCTGCTCAGTGCGACCGCCAAACCCGCCTTTTACGTCGCGCCATGCCACTTTAGTTAAGGAGGGACTTCCGTACAGCGTTGTCATGTTACGAATACAAGTGCTCTAGGCATGAACCAGCTTTTAACCGACATTCGTCTTTCATAAACGTGCCATATTACAATAACTTAAAATTCGAGATATTCTTTTGCTTTTTTCATATATACATGACAAATCTCTACTTTTATTGCCATACATCAAGGAGTTCAAACAACACAGAATGCACACTTCAAAAATTTCAGTTACATGGTTACTTAAAATAAACCTACTCCTAATCGATATAAGTGTTACCCCTTTGGGGATGAGTGTCCGCGTTTTCACTTGTGCCTGATTTTACAGTTCCTCCTCCGTTTCTTCCGTTAACCTAACTAAATAAATATTAAATTCACTTATTATTTTGTCTGTGAATATTGGCGAAGGGGGCAGTGTTAACGTGTGTACCGGAGCACGACCTTAAATTCCTAGTTTTCTGGGCTGCTGCAATCTGCTAGGGCCTTGGTTGCGGCACTGGCGACCCGTCCGCTGAACGAGCCACCGCTGCAGAGTGACGTAGACACAGTCCTGACGTCGCTTCCGGCGCTGATGGATGAGACCGGCACCATCAGGCCCGGCGACGTGGCGGCAGCCCAGAGACGCGGCCGTGGCGGTGGGCTGCAGCAAGAGAGCGCCTAGCTGACTGCCGCGTTGTGCGCGCGTGTGAGGCGACGCCCGGTCGGTGACGGATGCGCGTAGAGGTCACAGGCCGAGCTGTCAGGCGCGCGACGCCGGGCGTCATGTACCGCGAATGACGCCCTGTAGCCACCGAGCCGCGCCTTGTCGGCAACGCAGCGAACCTTTTCAGAACCATGGAAACAACTCTATGACTACAAACTATTTTATATTCTTTACACTAGCAACTGTTAAAAGGCATGATGTCAGGAAGAATACTGCCAAAAGCTGGTAAAATTGTTGCTTATTGAAACACAACCTGTTTCTCGGCCTAAAGCCACATCACCTGATGTAAAATGACTCTCAGCACTATGGGACTTAACTTCCGAGGCCATCAGTTCCCTGGAACTTAGAACTACTTAAACCTAACTAACCTAAGGACATCACACACATCCATGCCCGAGGCAGGATTCGAACCTGCTCCCGAAACGGTCGCGTGGTTCCAGACTGTAGCGCCTAGAATCGCTCGGCCACCCCAGCCGGCATCTGATGTAACAGACATGGTATAGAACAATATACAGTGCCAACACTCTGCGGATATAGCAATTAATAAGGGAATGACTAAAATACACTCACAATTTTAATAGGTCATAGACGTACACGGGAGGCAACACTGACTTACCTTAGAAGACTGGTTAAGGAAAGGTAAACCTACGTTTCTAGCATTTGTAGACATATAAAGAGTTCATGTAATAGTTGACCGAAAAACTCTCTTTCAAGTTCTGAAGGTGGAAGATGTAAAATACAGAGACCGAAAGGCTATTTACAATTTCTACAGAAAGCAGATGGGGGTTATAACAGTCGAGGGGCATGAAAGGGAAGCAGTGGTTGGGAAGGGAGTGAGGCAGAGTTGTAGCCTATTCCCGAGCCGGCCGCTGTCGCCGAAAGGTTCTAGGCCCTTCAGTTCGGAACCGCGCTGCTTCTACGGTCGCAGGTTCGAGTTCTGCCTCGGTCATGGATGTGGGTGATGTCCTTAGGTTAGTTAGGTTTAAGTAGTTCTAAGTCTAATGTTAAAATTAAAATTTAAAATAGTCTTGTAACTGCCATTACACGAGCGTCGATGATCGACAGAACTCATCTAGTGGTGTCCATCCTCCGCTCTGGAGTCTGAAGGTGACTCATAGAGTCGAAACCGGTCACTCACTCCAGTAAAAAAATATTTAACAAGATTTTGATGAAGACTGTTTTAAATTTTAATTTTAACAAATTTTAAGATCGCTGACTACGTTTCCAAAAACTTCTAAAACTCTAAGTCTAGAGGACTGATGAGCTCAGATGTTATGTCCCATAGTGCTTAGAGCCTTTTGAATCTATTCCCGATGTTATTAAATCTCTATATTGAGCAAGCAGTGAAAGAAAGAAAAGAAAAATTTGGAGTAGGAATTGAAATCAATTAGAAGAAAAAAAACATTGATATTTACCGATTATATTGTAATTCTGTCAGACACCCCAAGGACCTGGAAGAGCAGTTGAGTAAAATGAGCAACATAAGCAAAACGAGGATACTGGAATGTAGTATAATTAAATCAGGTGAAGTAGATTAGGAAATGATACACTAAAAATTGTAACTGAGCTTTGCTGTTTGGGGAGCGAAATAACTGATGGTCGAAGTAGAGTATATATAAAATGTAGACTAGGTATTGCAATAAGAGGAGAAACTTGTTAACGTCGAGTATAGATTTAAGTGTCGGGAAGGCTTTTCTGAAAGTATTTATATGGAGTGCAGCCATGTATGAAAGTGTAACATGCAGGGTAAACAGTGTAGACAAGATGAGAATAGAAGCTTTCGAAATGAGGTGCTATAGAAGAATGCTTAAGATTAGATGTATGGATCACGTAACTAATGTGGAAGTACTGTATAGAATCGCGGAGAAGAGGAATTTGTGGCACAAATTGACTAGAAGGTGGGATCAGTTGGTGGAGCACGTTCTGAGGCATCAAGGTTGGAGGGAAGCGTGGAGGGTAAAAATTGTAGAGGGAGACCAAGAGATGAATATACTAAGCATATTGCGAAGGATATAGGTTGCAGTAGGTACTGGGAGATGGAGAGTCTTGCACAGGATAGAGTTGCATGTACAGCTGCATCTAACAGGCCTCTGGACTGAAGACCACAACAACAGCATCAGGCATACCCATCGCTCCTAGTTAAAATTTACTCGTAATATTCAGTGAATATTGCCAGTAGAATGGTGAACGAAAGGTAAAGGCTTAGACCAGTGAGCAGACGGCGGGACGCTCTATTTTTTGTAGATTACCATATGTGGGTGTAATATCCGAAATACAGGCAGGTGTATGAGACCTAAAAACATTTTTCCAACGTATTTTACTTATTTTGATCTACGTAGGAAACTCAGTCACAAGGAGAAAGCAGTGGTAAATAAATACGATGAAGGGGGTGCATGCTGCATTACTTGCAATGATTGTCCTAAGAAACATATAGGGCAAACCGATAGGTTACTTCGAACAAGACTTCAAAAACAGCTAGGCTTAAATAATCCACTATCTACCTTACTGACGCCAAGTGGTGCACGGCAACACCAACCCGTCAGAAAATTTAAAAATACTTCATAAAAAGGAATCGTATTTTGAATATATTAGAGGAAACAGAAATTCTTAGGTATAAAAAAGAGAATGCACAGTTCACTGGCTTGTGTTCCACCAGCCAGCTAGTCTCTTGTACAAGGGGAGGCCACGACGTTTGGAACTCGGATTTACTGCAAACTTCGTACACTCGTAGTACTCCGTGAGGAGAACAACATGTGTAAGCAGTAGCGTGTACTTCTCAAGCGTTAAAGCGGCGTAAGCTGACTGTCCGGCACGGCAGCTGAGCGTGTTGGTATCAGAGGGTTAGCTGCGCTGCATAATAAGAAAACTGAGTGAATGGATCAACTAAGAACTTCAACAAGCTGCAGCGGACGTCCGCCAGAAACAGATGCAACGAACTATGAAGAAAATAAAGTGGTTAGCGTTCAAGCCCCGTAATCGCTGGATCGAGTCCCGTTCGTAAGTTGTTTTTTTTTTTTTTTGAACACGTCATTTTCTTTACTATTTATCTTACAATTGATATATTGAGAAAAAAACGTGTATTCGGTTAACTTTTTATTAAATTTACGAAGTTCCTATTCAGTCTACAAATTTTTGTTATCACAAATAATATAATATTCATAGCTATCGACTAGTAAACGACCAAATGCATAAAGTGATACTGGAAATCTGTGCTTGGCGGTGTCTTCAAAATTGTGCGTATTTAATCGAAAGAGAACGAGAAATCGCTTCTCGTGAAGACGCTATTAAAATACAGTCGATACTACATGACGATTTATCATTTTTAACGAAATGTTGTTATGCATGGTTTGCTTCCAAATAATCGTCTGAAAGAGAGGTTTTTGAAAATGTTACCGAGGTTTGTTTTTCCACGGAAAACCTCAAAAGACCTTGCGTATGCGGAAACACAGCATTTATTCAATGTAGCTGGTGCCGTTTAACTTTATGTATTCCATGTTTTTACGAAAAATACCATTCTGCAGTTTGTACTCGTAAAGCCGAAAGCGACGATTAATTATACACTCCTGGAAATTGAAATAAGAACACCATGAATTCATTGTCCCAGGAAGGGGAAACTTTATTGACACATTCCTGGGGTCAGATACATCACATGATCACACTGACAGAACCACAGGCACATAGACACAGGCAACAGAGCATGCACAATGTCGGCACTAGTACAGTGTATATCCACCTTTCGCAGCAATGCAGGCTGCTATTCTCCCATGGAGACGATCGTAGAGATGCTGGATGTAGTCCTGTGGAACGGCTTGCCATGCCATTTCCACCTGGCGCCTCAGTTGGACCAGCGTTCGTGCTGGACGTGCAGACCGCGTGAGACGACGCTTCATCCAGTCCCAAACATGCTCAATGGGGGACAGATCCGGAGATCTTGCTGGCCACGGTAGTTGACTTACACCTTCTAGAGCACGTTGGGTGGCACGGGATACATGCGGACGTGCATTGTCCTGTTGGAACAGCAAGTTCCCTTGCCGGTCTAGGAATGGTAGAACGATGGGTTCGATGACGGTTTGGATGTACCGTGCACTATTCAGTGTCCCCTCGACGATCACCAGTGGTGTACGGCCAGTGTAGGAGATCGCTCCCCACACCATGATGCCGGGTGTTGGCCCTGTGTGCCTCGGTCGTATGCAGTCCTGATTGTGGCGCTCACCTGCACGGCGCCAAACACGCATACGGCCATCATTGGCACCAAGGCAGAAGCGACTCTCATCGCTGAAGACGACACGTCTCCATTCGTCCCTCCATTCACGCCTGTCGCGACACCACTGGAGGCGGGCTGCACGATGTTGGGGCGTGAGCGGAAGACGGCCTAACGGTGTGCGGGACTGTAGCCCAGCTTCATGGAGACGGTTGCGAATGGTCCTCGCCGATACCCCAGGAGCAACAGTGTCCCTAATTTGCTGGGAAGTGGCGGTGCGGTCCCCTACGGCACTGCGTAGGATCCTACGGTCTTGGCGTGCATCCGTGCGTCGCTGCGGTCCGGTCCCAGGTCGACGGGCACGTACACCTTCCGCCGACCACTGGCGACAACATCGATGTACTGTGGAGACCTCACGCCCCACGTGTTGAGCAACTCGGCGGTACGTCCACCTGGCCTCCCGCATGCCCACTATACGCCCTCGCTCAAAGTCCGTCAACTGCACATACGGTTCACGTCCACGCTGTCGCGGCATGCTACCAGTGTTAAAGACTGCGATGGAGCTCCATATGCCACGGCAAACTGGCTGACACTGACGGCGGCGGTGCACAAATGCTGCGCAGCTAGCGCCATTCGACGGCCAACACCGCGGTTCCTGGTGTATCCGCTGTGCCGTGCGTGTGATCATTGCTTGTACAGCCCTCTCGCCGTGTCCGGAGCAAGTATGGTGGGGCTCACACACCGGTGTCAATGTGTTCTTTTTTCCATTTCCAGGAGTGTATATCTTTCGAAAGCTGTCTGTGCCGGTCAATCTCAAATCACGGGCAACCATACATTTTCAGTATCACTTCATGCGTTTGGTCGTTTACTAGTCGGCATAGTTATGAATATTATATTTTTGTGATAATAAAAATTTGTAGACTGCCAAATAAAATTGTAAATTTAATTACACGTATTTAATTTCACGTATTTTTTCCTTTGTATTAATTCTAATCAAATAGTGAAGATATCGAATGTGTTAGAAATAAACAAAAAAAACTGACGAACATGACTCTATCCAGCGACCCGGCGATTACGATGCTTGAACGTAAGCCACTCGGCACACGGCGTCTCATGGTAAAAATGGCCACGCACAGGTGTAGATTTGACGATCGAAATTATCTTGCGATTTTCTCAATAGTGCTTGAGATGTACGCGCTACTGCTTACACATTTTGTTGTCCTCATGGAGTACTACTAGTATACGAAGTTTACAGTAACTCTGAGTTCCAAACGTCGTGGCCTCTCCTTGTTAGTTGTTCCTGCCGGCCGCTTTCACCGGCAGACAACGAATGTTGATCAGCAATGATTACACCCGACATTCTTTACTTCATGGACGTTCAACTACCGTAAAAAGTACTCGCTAATCCTCTGCTCAGAAGTGACTTGACTACACACTGTAGATGGAGTGGCCATCTTTCCATCGTTTGAGATTACGGCAAGGCAGTCCCCCTGTTTAGCTGAGAGAATGCCGGCACGGTAGCTCAGTGTGTTCGGTCAGAGGACTGTTCACCCTCTGTAATTAAAAACTGAGTAAAGGGATCGACGATCAACTTGAACGAATGTCTTGTTACGTCCGCCCAGACCCAACGCAACAAACAATACCGACCAAAATGCCAAAAAAAAAGTGATAACGTGCTTGCATGCTATGCAAGCGGGCCCGGGTTCGATTCCCGGCCGCGTTGGAGATTTTTTCCGTTGGTGGACTGGGAGTTCTGTTGTCCTTATCATCATTTCATATTCATTACCGGCAAGCGAGTCGCCCAATGTTACGATTAATCCAGGCCATTTTCCCATCGATTGACACGAGTATGATATTCTTTATCTTTCATTCTTCGATTGGGCACCTTTACCACAGTGCAAGTTAATTAGAAACGTTAGTTCTTCTTCTGCTGACTAGAGGTTACCCTGTTTGCCTGCCTCATTTCGTGGATGGACTGGAGCAACTCAAATCCCATCCCTTGGGTGGTCGTCAGGGCAGTCCTTTCCCTTGCGGTGCACGGGGTAGCCGCGTGGTCCAAGGGATCTTGCCACGGTCCGCGCGGCTCCCGCCGTCACATGTTCGAGTCCTCCCTCCGGCATGGGTTTGTGTGTTGTCCTTAGCGTAAGTTAAAGTTAGATTAAGCAGTTCGGTCCCATAAGACCCTACCACAAATTTTCAATTCCCCTTCCGGTCCTTATTGATTAAAAATTTTAAAAAGTCTTCTGGGGTCCATCCTTCTCACAAGGTTATTCCAATTTATGTTTCTTCTCGTCTTCAACTTATTTATATCCTGTGCTCCACACTGTTCCCTTATCGATAGCTCTGTTGCCTTGTCCTACTTCAATAATCCTAGGATTTACCTTATTACATTCTGCGTCTGTATCTACATCTACTTATATACTCCACAGGCAACCGTAAGGTGCGTGGTGTAGGGAACTTTTACCACTCGTATTGATTTCCTTTCCTGTTCCATTCGCAAGTAGAGAGAGGGAAAAACGACTTCACGCCTCTGTATGAGCCTTTATTTCTCATACCTTATCTTAGTGGCCCTTAAGGGAATGGTATGCTGACAGCATTATAATAGTTCTGCAGTAAGCTTCAATTGCCAATAACTTAAATTTTTTCGGTAGTATTCCTCGAAAAGAACCTCACCTTCCTTGCAAGAATTCCCATTTGAACAACCAGTACATCTCGGTTGTTTTAACCTACCGGTGTTAAACATAGCAAACCTCTGAGCTACTACGATATTTTCTTTCAATCCGGCTTGATGCGGAACCCAAACAGTAGAGCAACACTCAAGAATAGGTCGCACTAGCATCCTACATGCCGTCTCCTTTGCAGATGGGAAACACTCTTTCAAAATTCTGCAATGAAAGCGAAGTCGACAATTTACCTTCCCTATCACAATCCTCACATGCTCGTTCCATTTCATATCGCTTTGCAATGCTACTCCCAGATTATTAAAGGACGTCACTGTGTCAAGCAGGACACTACTAATGATGGATTCGAACAATACGGGTTTGTTTTTCCTTCTTTTCGGAATTAGCTTAAATTTTTCTGCATTTAGAAGTAACTGCCACTCATCACACAAACTAGAAACATTGCAAGTTATTTTCTATCCTTCTACAGTCACTCTGCTTCGACATCTTCCTATAAACCACAACATCATCAGCACAAAACGCAGATCGCTGCCCACTATGGCCGCCAGATCAATTATGTATATAGAAAATAATACCGGTCCTATCACACTTCCCTGGGACGTTCCTGACGATGCCCTTATCTCTGATGAACACTTGCAGTCTGGGAGTGCATACTGAGTTTCATTATTTAGGAAGTCTTCGAGCCATTCACCTATCTGCGAACCTCTTCCATATGCTCGTACCTCCGTTAACACCGTGTGAACTACTTTTCGGAAATCTAGGAATCTAGAATCCGCCTGTTGCCCTTCATCCATTGTTCGTAGCATACCATGTGTGAAAATGGCAAGCGGAGTCTCGCACGAAAGATGTTTTCTAAAACTATACTAATTCGCGCACATAAGTTTCTTGATGTCAAGGAAATGTATTCTATTCGAACTGAGAATTCCGCAGCAAAACGATATTAAGGATATGGGCCTCAAATTCTGCAGGTCAGATCTTTCACCAGTCTCATATACAGGAATCTCCTTCTCTTTTTTCCAGTCGCTTGGGACTTTGCGCTCGGCCAGAAATTCGCAAGAAATGCAAGCTAAATAAGGAGTCATTGCCGTAGAGCACTTTTTGTAAAACCGAAATGGGATTCCATCTGGACATGGTGGCTTATTTCCGGTCATCTCGATCAGCTATTTCTTTAAGCCAGGGGTTCTTCTTATTATGTCATCCACACTAGAGTCTGTTAGATGGCCAAATGACGGTATGTTTTTTCGATTCTCCTGCATAAATTATTTCTTAAACGCGTACTTTAAATCATGAGTTTTGATTTTGCTATCTTCAGCCGCCACACCAGACTGGAAGCCTCAGAAGGGTTCGCTATTTTACATAATACCAGAATTTTCCCGTGTTCTCAGCGATATCTTTTTCTACGGTATGTCGGTGGTAGTTGTATGCTTCGCGCATAGATAATTTTACAAAATCAGGATTCTATACTAACATTTGCCTGCCGTCATTTACACTTTATCTTTCGAACCGAGACTGCAACAGCCTTTGCTTCCTCAGCATTTTCCAGATCTCATTATTAAACCATGGTGTGTTTTTTCTGCCCTTTATCCACATACTAGGAATTTAGTTCTTCAGACCACTACCTAAAATCTGTTTAAACTTTGCCAATAATTCCTCTACGTCCATCTTACTGGTTCTAAGTGATGTCAGTTCATTGCCTAACATAAATGAGGTGCTAACTACTGTTTATCTGCTCTTTCTAGAAGAAACACTCTCCTAGCGTTCTTGACTGATTTATTAACTTTCCTTGTCATAGTCGCTATGATGACGTCATGATCACTAATCCCCGGCTCTACAATGCCGCCGTCGATAAGGTCCGGTCTGTCTGTAGCTACAAGGTCTAATGTATTTCCACTGCATGTAGGCTGCCGAACTAGTTTTCAAAGAGAGTGTTTTCGGAAAACGTCTCCAAAAGTACATCACAATACTGTATGTCTGTACCCTCTGCAATGAATCTATAGACGTCCCAGTCTTTACTCGGTAGCCTAAATCACTTACACTTAGTATTATATGACCTGGATATTTAGGCAGTAAGAGCCACACACTTCCTTTGGATAACTGTACAATAATCACGGTGGAATCGGTGGCTGGTAAAAACATCCAACAATTAACTTGATTCACCTAGACATATACAACCAGATAACTTCCTTGTCACAGTCAACTTTGACCTCAGCAGTTACTATATTTTATCGTCTGCAATGCACTCTACCCCATCTATGGCTTCTAATCTGTGTTTCCGATTTACGTTCCACAACGAGTCAGCTGGTGAACTTCAGGTGGAACAGTGGGGAGTTGTAATGGCTCGCAAATTTGTGTGTTCGTTCTCTCTAAGAGCGAACCTGAATAGGCATGACCAGACGAGGATTAAAATTCCCGTACTCCTGAATATGAGTCCTTTGTTTAATTAATGCACAGTACTGGTCCGTCACTGATTCAAGCCTCGATATTTCTCCTGAATGTGCTCCCAGAATTTAACTAATGCACCATACAGTTGGCTGGTCAGAAGAAGAGTATAAAGTAATAGGGTAATGTTAGCATATAACATGTAAAGAAGAGAACAGCAATTGATTGGAATGAGAATAATAGGGATAATATTGATACTGATCAAGAGTTGCACAGAAGACAGACAGCTGCGGTATGCCGAGTGGGATACTACAACAGATAAGACTGTTATCCCCTCTTCAATGCAGAGCAGTTTTTGATATGACACGGGTTGTTCCACAGCTGTATGGCTAAAACGAAGAAGTAGACGAAGAAATAATTATAGTTTCGCTTCACTCCAACCAAAACGACGGACTATTCAGTCATGTACGACTATTACGGTTGAATTTATTACGAATAGAGAGTTATTGGGGCCAATGGTCTCTAAGCAAGCGGCAATGGAAACGGAGTGAAAATCTCGTTCGCTATGCGGTCGCATCCACCGTAACTGAGATTAGCAAGGAGGGGTATGATTAAACATCTATTCGTGATGTTATTTGTACTAGAGCCGTTTCGGATACTGACGCATTTTCTGCTACATTTGATTCATGATTCGCGCCTACTGTTATAAGTACAGCAACGCCTTATCTTTTCGGTAAAAATTTGTATTATCCTAGAACATTTCACGGCTATTAATTTCTAGTTTCATGTAATATTCTCTGCCGATTAGTATGCAGCATCCAATGCTTTTCTGTAGTGCTTCAAGTTCCGTCACTCATTACGAATGCTTTAACAATATATTCCTAGTATCATGATATTCCCGTATACTTGGGGCATTAATGTGTCTGTTGTATTTTGGTGCTTACTCAGTGACCCATAAATAACAGGATGGAGAGCCGTATATACTAAACATTCTTATTCTCAATCCACAAACAGTTTGCTATACGATCGCCACCTCCTGTGTGTAATGTACCCACGACTCCAGTACCGAATCTTGAAGAACTCAACCCTGTGGTGCAAGTCCAGGACGTCGCCTCTGAATCCTCGGAGTCCTTAGAACGTAGCGTTCACTCGGCTAGAAACAAAATAACTGCGGCTGTTTCTAGGAACAGTGCTACAAATTCGAACTTCAACGGAACACAATGAGAAAATGTACCTGAACCTTTTCTGTCCGACATCGGGAAAAACCAGCTTGGTCTCAGAACCCAGGTAATGACATCTTTCTAGACGACGTATGTAATAAACCGCAACTATACCACCTATATCTGCTTGGTGGCTATCTAAGGGGATGGAGTTCCCCAGGCGCACACACTGAGATCCCATGGATCTCTTTCCCAACAATTGACACTACTTCTCTTAGAGGTACGATTATTTGCGGCACGGTAACACTGCATGCAATTCGCAGTTATCTACAATTAACAGGCCTCTCCTGCTCTGCACCTGTTTTAACCTGAAAGTGATACAGAAGGCTTGGAAAACTAGAGGTGTATTGCAGTGGCTCAAGTTCCCTGTCAATTCCAGACAGCTCATCATGCCTCTTAGTAAGGGATGTTGGGCGTTATACCCTGGGCTATTTGCTTAGACTGATTCTCCCATTAAAATTATCTACTGCTGACAGTTACATAGAAATGGAATTGCGCACTAGGCTCGTCAGGAGAGAAAGCAGTTTCTGTGGGAGTAGACGAAACTCCAGGTGAAAGGTATTTCAAAAAGATTAATACCCTTTCATAAGACCGCAAAAAGTTAGTCTAAATTTTACATTATGCAAACAATTACCTTGTTTCTATTTTCAAAAGCTATATATTTTACAGTGTTGGTGGTTGCAGTTCAAGTCTTTTTCTATGTGGTATCTTTATGTTATTATGTTTTATTCTGCTGCTGATATATGGTTGCCAAGGGTTAGAGCTAAATTTGTTTAATTACAATAAACATTATTAGAAATTCATCAAATAGAACGTTGTTATTATAACTAAACTCAAATTGTTTGTGCCTGAGGAATGGCTCCAGCTGTCTACATTTATCATGTGAAGGGCCAAGAGCTGTGGTGATTTATACACTCCTGGAAATGGAAAAAAGAACACATTGACACCGGTGTGTCAGACCCACCATACTTGCTCCGGACACTGCGAGAGGGCTGTACAAGCAATGATCACACGCACGGCACAGCGGACACACCAGGAACCGCGGTGTTGGCCGTCGAATGGCGCTAGCTGCGCAGCATTTGTGCACCGCCGCCGTCAGTGTCAGCCAGTTTGCCGTGGCATACGGAGCTCCATCGCAGTCTTTAACACTGGTAGCATGCCACGACAGCGTGGACGTGAACCGTATGTGCAGTTGACGGACTTTGAGCGAGGGCGTATAGTGGGCATGCGGGAGGCCGGGTGGACGTACCGCCGAATTGCTCTACACGTGGGGCGTGAGGTCTCCACAGTACATCGATGTTGTCGCCAGTGGTCGGCGGAAGGTGCACGTGCCCGTCGACCTGGGACCGGACCGCAGCGACGCACGGACGCACGCCAAGACCGTAGGATCCTACGCAGTGCCTTAGGGGACCGCACCGCCACTTCCCAGCAAATTAGGGACACTGTTGCTCCTGGGGTATCTGCGAGGACCATTCGCAACCGTCTCCATGAAGCTGGGCTACGGTCCCACACACCGTTAGGCCGTCTTCCGCTCACGCCCCAACATCGTGGAGCCCGTCTCCAGTGGTGTCGCGACAGGCGTGAATGGAGGGACGAATGGAGACATGTCGTCTTCAGCGATGAGAGTCGCTTCTGCCTTGGTGCCAATGATGGTCGTATGCGTGTTTGGCGCCGTGCAGGTGAGCGCCACAATCAGGACTGCATACGACCGAGGCACACAGGACCAACACCCGGCATCATGGTGTGGGGAGCGATCTCCTACACTGGCCGTACACCACTGGTGATCGTCGAGGGGACACTGAATAGTGCACGGTACATCCAAACCGTCATCGAACCCATCGTTCTACCATTCCTAGACCGGCAAGGGAACTTGCTGTTCCAACAGGACAATGCACGTCCGCATGTATCCCGTGCCACCCAACGTGCTCTAGAAGGTGTAAGTCAACTACCGTGGCCAGCAAGATCTCCGGATCTGTCCCCCATTGAGCATGTTTGGGACTGGATGAAGCGTTGTCTCACGCGGTCTGCACGTCCAGCACGAACGCTGGTCCAACTGAGGCGCCAGGTGGAAATGGCATGGCAAGCCGTTCCACAGGACTACATCCAGCATCTCTACGATCGTCTCCATGGGAGAATAGCAGCCTGCATTGCTGCGAAAGGTGGATATACACTGTACTAGTGCCGACATTGTGCATGCTCTGTTGCCTGTGTCTATGTGCCTGTGGTTCTGTCAGTGTGATCATGTGTTGTATCTGACCCCAGGAGTGTCTCAATAAAGTTTCCCCTTCCTGGGACAATGAATTCACGGTGTTCTTATTTCAATTTCCAGGAGTGTAGAATATGTGATTTCCTTGTGTATTAGAATGGTCGTTCAAATGGTTCAAATGGCTCTGAGCACTGTGGGACTTAACGCCTGAGGTCATCAGTCCCCTAGAACTTAGAACTACATAAACCTAACTTACGCCGGCCGAGAATGGTCGTCATTACACTCATGATCATGACGATGGGGCAGAGAAATAAGAAATTCCGCTGTTCTGTTCAAACAGTCCTACAAATTTTGAAATTTCGAATTGAGATACTGTTAATTGAGATGCACCTGCTGGAATTTTTCACATGAAATGTTCTCAAACCGTCGTATATGAAGAGACTTCAATGCCGGAAATATGTGTGAAAGTAAAACGGGCAATTAGCAACTTTGAAGAAACGTGACAGCAAACGTAAGTACCAAATCATACAACATTTGCGAATAACCATCTGAATTATTGCAAAGAGAAAGCTATGATCTGTGGTTTTTGCTGTGCAATATTTTGGAGCGAAGAGGAATAACAGTTTAATGGTTAATTCGGAAAACTTAGCTGATGATGAAATTTGACTCGACAAGTAACTGATCGTCTTCTACAGTTCTACAAATTAGTTCGAGAGTTAGGATCGCCTGGAGCAAGATTATTATAAACATCCGTTTTTGCCATCTGTTGTTCACAATGCCGGCAGATTGTGATAATCTAGCCACAGTGCTAGAAAAACTGTCATCGGAAAGCTAACTCCGGATTTCGTGAGGAACAGTCTTTTGAGAGAAGGCTTCGGCGGCATTTCGTCGCACTTAGGGTAGATCTTGAAGTTTAGTAACAACGTTAACTCTCCTACTAGTAACATGTACATATATATTTATTTTTATTATCTGAGTACCACTGGACTAACCACCAAGTACGTTACACAAGATGTATTGGTAGTATTTCGATGAACTAACGTAAAAACATACAACATACATTACAGCCGTTCAACATGACAGTCATCGTTCTATTTCCATAAAAACACCAAATTTTCCTTAAAACATATACACGAACAAAATATAAGAATAAATATAATTACGACGAATAATAAGGACGAAATATAAGAATATAAGAATTTAAAAAGATGTTAACCACTGAAAATACCACACGTAGCGTAGTTGAAATTTTCCAATTAGCACGCCGCCCTTGTCCCTAACTTGATAAGAAACATCCACGTAGTAACCTTCTATGGACATTTGTAGATAAATGAAAGAAAGTGAAATAAAAGAAGTATTTGAGAACAAATATCATACTTCGGAAACGGGATTCTAAACTGTGAACCCGTCACGTTAACCACTGTGCAACCATTTGGGCTGAGACAGTCCCGCTCAAAAAGGCGTTTAAATTATATCAAAAATTTAAGTAGTCGTTTTCTCATAAACTCTCGAGTATCTGAGAGACGTTTCTGGGAAATCTAGTTATGGCACTTGCCGTGAATTATTTGTTAGTAGGAGGCACATGACACTGCAGAAAAGAGGTCCGATAGGTCAATGATCTCTACTGTCACTGTGCACGCTGCCTAGTGGCCTGGCTGGAACGTCACCTGCTAGTCTGGCCGCGAAGATCCAAAACTGAGATCTTCCTTGTGTCCGTTTCGTAGGAGCGATGGTCGCTGCAACCCAAACTCCCTAGTCTTTGTGCGTGGTGCTATCTGTTTCTGATGCCTAAGGCCCACGGTACGACGCTTGTCCTGTGTCTAAGGACTGTATGCGTGATGCTGAGGTACTCCTGACACCAGCCAGAACTCCTGATCTGTCCTCGATGTCTGTGACCAGTTCGGACGTAACCTCTGGGGTTGAACTTCATGCTCGTAACGTTCATAGGTGGGCTGATACAGCTAAACTCTTCGTAAATTTGACTTAATTTTCCTATCACAACCTATGAGGTTCACTTAATTTTCAGGCAGTGTACCCGGATATAAATTTTTACCTTTAGTGGTCAGCTCCGTAACGCTATCATTTAAAAAAGGAAATCCCTGTAACTGTAAATACCATCTGTTGTGAATTAAACTTTTGAAAATATTAAAGCGCGAGAAGAAAGGTTGTTGTAGTTTGAAAATGTAACAGCTCTTCCTCAGAATGATTGCATGGGGGAAAAACAGCCATATTATGGGCTAGAAGTCGCGGGGCACATCAGTTACCAAAGTAAAGGTTAGGGACTTCACGTGCTATTGACGATAAGGTGTAAAGGCCATTGGTACGTTCCACAAGCTCGGGTTTTGAAAAGACACCGGCAGTGTCCTTTAAAAGGGATCAATCAAGCATTCCACTGAAGTGATTTAAGAAAACCACCGAAACGACAATTCTGGGTGCCCTGACGGGGATTTGAACAAATATACACCTGAGTATGAGTGCGGTGTGTTAACCACTGCCCCATCTGTCTCGACCAGTGCACTAAGGATACAGTCAGATGGTATACAAGTAGAGAGAATGCGGAAGCCTCATTAATGACTTCTCTGATCAATCGATTGACGCAAATAAGCGGAACAGGGCATAGTCGTGAGAGTACAAAAATTCGCTAGTTTCGTCATTCGTTTTTCGTGTGCACTGCTGAATGTGTAACTGAAAAATGTAAGCTAAATGTATCTATTGCTCAGGTAGCAAACGTCGATCTTCGTGACGAACAGAATCAATGTGTGTCCTCTGTCTGACTGATCTGATCGACCCCGCTGCTGTTTCCCTTCGTCTACACACTCACCATCTCCCAGAAGCAAATGCACAACAGGTCCTAAATTGATCATTTCTATGTGTTCCTAAGACTCGGTTGATTACTTAAGTCTCATTTCATGACCCATTGCTCTGACAAGTTTGTATTTGCATATCTAAAGCAGACATATTTTTGACTACCTAAATCAGTAATCCTGGCTTGGTGTTTAAATGGTTTCCTTCTTCAAATAACTACAGCTGATCGATGGAATCGTTCCTACTAAGTCACGCAGACCCAGTTCAACCTTTCATTGCTTGTTGCTATTGTTTTTAAAATGAAGTAAACCTTCTGTGTGGTAATCGCAGTTGGTTCCCTTGGACAACTTCACACCCCTTATGGCTTGTAACTTGGTACACTAACTATATCACTTCCAATTGTCACCATTTTTGGATGATGTTTCCTCTTTGTATGTTAAATATTTCTAAATCGTTTGTTACTAATTAGACTCAGTTTGTTGTTAATTTGTTTTCCATCGTTATTCAGTGTTTTTAGACCATTGTCCTTCATTCCGTGTAAGTGTCCAACAAATTGGTTTTCGTCTCAGTTTTGCTTGTTTTTTTTCTGTGTCTGGATACAATTCATCATTATTCTCCTTGAACCAGGTTTTTTTCTTATACTAGTTTGTCTAATTTGTAATTCAATGTTAAATACTAAAAAGCATATCGACAGCCAGCTTTCACTACGATGTTGTAGTATGTGACATTCGGTTCCCTATAATTTTATTGTAAACGTTCGTTGTTGTTCCACATGATCTTTCAGTTTTGCGCTTATTACACCTGCGACAGATTTTTCCAACCTATATACCTGAATACTTAAATACTTGTAGTTCATAATCTTTTACTTTTGATCAATATGTTATTTAAAATTCAGAAGTACTTTTCTTCTAGTACAAAATTAAGGTTTCTGTTCACTCTCTTCAACCCACTCTGCTCAACGTCCCAATAAACTAGCTTGTTTTACAATGTCTTCTAGATTCGTGTACTTACAAGAGCACAATAACACAAGGGAGTTTTTTTTCTTTCTAACTGTATGGGTATGCTCTTAACTTTTAACTGTCGTCGTAACTGCCTTGTTCTTCACGTCTGCTGTGCAGCGAACTACGTTAATTTAAGTATGAACTGTATTTTTCTTACTTGTCACTTCTTCTTTCGTGTGTTTTTGCTTTTAGGAAGCTTTAATTGTCGAGTGCTAGTAATAGTGTTCCATAGATTTCGTGATTGTTTTGAATACAGTCAGAGAGTCCCTTTAGTCAACCATAGTGCCAGTAGTGCTAGCGTTTGTTTTGATTACAGTCCAGAGACAGGTAGAGCCTATTTTCATTGTTTTCTACAAGAAGTGTCTAGTAAGCACAGTTTAGTCAGCTATTAGCAGTCTAGTTAAAAGTTGATTAACTCTCTACAGTAAACTGATTTCTTAGGATGGATAGGATGTGTGACTGCTGTGTACAGACGCATGAGGAGCTGGCCACTGTTCACGAACAGCTGAACGTGCTGATGGCCGCGGTCAGCCGTCTTCAGGCTGCTGCCATGGAGTGTAGCGGCAGTGAGGAGTCTGGTGCGTTGCATGGTACACCCCAGGTGTTACATGTTTCACCCACTGTCCCTGCTGTCGAGACATCTTCGCGGGTACCGGGCGCGGTTGGGCCACCCTCTCCCCAAGGGGAGCGTCGGGTTCAGCGGCGTTCGCGGTGCACGAGGCGGAGGTTCAATGTGGAGGCTGGCCGTGTGGCATCGCCCGCTCTGCCTGTGAGTGGACTTGTGGCCGCTCCTTCAGCAAGGTCCGAGCAGGCACACGGGGGGAGGGGTTTATTAGTTATTGTGAGCTCCAACGTTAGGCGGGTGATGGAGCCCCTTAAGGAAATAGCGCAAAGGTCGGGGAAGAAGGCCAGTGTTCACTCTGTCTGCTTGCCGGGGGGGTCTCATCCGAGATGTGGAGGAGGCCCTGCCGGCGGAGATAGAGAGCACTGGGTGCACCCGACTGCAAATTGTTGCTCATGTCGGCACCAATGACTCCTGCCGTCTGGGTTCAGAGGTCATACTCAGTTCGTACAGGCGGTTGGCGGAATTGGTGAAGGCGGAACGCCTCGCTCGCGGGCTGGAATCTGAGCTAACTATTTGTAGTATCGTTCCCAGACCCGATCGCGGTCCTCTGGTTTGGAGCCGAGTAGAAGGCTTAAACCAGAGGCTCAGACGATTCTGCGGAGATATGGCGTGCAAATTTCTCGACCTCCGCTATGGGGTGGAGAAATGTTGGGTCCCCCTGATAGGTCAGGCGTGCACTACACGCCGGAAGCGGCTACAATTGTAGCGGAGTAGGTGTGGAGTGCACATGTGGGTTTTTTAAGCTAGAGCATTCCCCCCCTAGGCCCGACAAGACGCCTCCTGAGACGCGGCAAGGTAGGAGTAGGCAAAATGCAACAGGGAATAACAATATTAATGTGCTAATAATAAACTGCAGGAGCGTCTATAGAAAGGTCCCAGAACTGCTCTCATTAATAAACGGTCACAATGCCCATGCAGTACTAGGGACAGAAAGTTGGCTGAAACCAGACGTAAACAGTAATGACATCCTAAACTCAGAATGGAATGTATACCGCATAGACAGGCTGGACAGTGAAGGGGGAGGTGTGTTTATAGCGTCAAGAAGTGCAATACTATTAAAGGAAATTGACGGATATCCGAAATGTGAAATAATTTGAGTGAAGGTCACGTTAAAGCAGGCTTAGACATGGTAATTGGATATCTCTATAGGCCCCCTGGCTCAGCAGCTGTTGTGGCTGAGCACCTGAAGGATAATTTGGAAAATACTTCGAGTAGATTTCCCCAGCATGTTATTGTTCTGGGTGGAGATTTTAATTTGCCGGATATAGAGTGGGAGAATCAAACGTTCATAACGGGTGGCAGGGACAAACAATCCAGTGAAATTTTTTTAAGTGCTTTATCTGAAAACAATCTTGAGCAGTTAAACAGAGAACAGACTCGTGGCGATAACATATTAGACCTCCTGGTGACAAACAGACCCGAACTATTTTAAACAGTTAACGCAGAACAGGGAATCAGCGATCATAATGCGGTTATTGCATCGATTATTTCAGCCGTAAATAAAGATATTAAGAAAGGTAGGAAGATTTTTCTGTTTAGCAAAAGTGACAAAAAGCAGATTTCAGAGTACTTGATGGCTCAACACGAAAGTTTTGTCTCTAGTACAGATAGCGTTGAGGATCAGTGGATAAAGTTCAAAACCATCGTACAATATGCGTTAGATGAGTATGTGCCAAGCAAGTTCGTAAGAGATGGAAAAGAGCCACCGTGGTACAACAACCGAGTTAGAAAACTGCTGCGGAAGCAACGGGAAGTTCACACCAAACATAAACATAGCCAAAGCCTTGCAGGCAAACAAAAATTCCGCGAAGCGAAATGTAGTGTGAGGAGGCCTATGCGAGGGGCGTTCAATGAATTCGAAAGTAAAGTTCTATGTACTGACTTCGCAGAAAATCCTAAGATATTTTTGTCTTATGTCAAAGCGGTAGGTGGATCAAAACAAAATGTCCAGACACTCTGTGACCAAAATGGTACTGAAACAGAGGATGACAGACTAAAAGCCGAAATACTAAATGTCTTTTTCCAAATCTGTTTCACAGAGGAAGACTGCACTGTAGTTCCTTCTCTAGATTGTCGCACAGATGACAAAATGGTAGATATCCAAATAGACGACAGAGGGATAGAGGGACAATTAAAATCGCTCAAAAGAGGGAAGGCCGCTTTACCTGATGGGATACCAGTTCGATTTTACACAGAGTACGCGAAGGAACTTGCCCCCCTTCTTGCAGCGGTGTACCGTAGGTCACTATAAGAGCGTAGCGTTCCAAAGGTTTGGAAAAGGTCACAGGTCATCCCCGTTTTCAAGAAGGGACGTCGAACGGATGCACAGAACTATAGACCTATATCTCTAACGTCGATCAGTTGTAGAATTTTGGAACACGTGTATGTTCGAGTATTATGACTTTTCTGGAGGCTAGAAATCTACTCTGTAGGATTCAGCATGGGTTTCGAAAAAGACGAACGTGTGAAACCCAGATCGCGCTATTCGTCCACGAGACTCAGAGGGCCATAGACACGGGTTCACCGGTAGATGCCGTGTTTCTTGATTTCCGCAAGGCGTTCGATACAGTTCTCCACAGTCGTTAAATGAACAAAGTAAGAGCATACGGACTATCAGACCAGTTGTGTGATTGGATTGAAGAGTTCCTAGGTAACAGAACGCAGCACGTCATTCTCAATGGAGAAAAGTCTTCCGAAGTAAGAGTGATTTCAGGTGTGCCGCAGGAGAGGGTCGTAGGACCGTTGCTATTCACAATACACATAAATGACATTGTGGATGACATCGGAAGTTCACTAAGGCTTTTTGCGGATGATGCTGTGGTAAGTCGAGAGGTTTTAACAATGGAAAATTGTATTGAAATGCAGGAGGATCTGCAGCGAATTGACGCATGGTGCAGGGAATGGAAATTGAATCTCAATGTAGACAAGTGTAATGTGCTGCGAATACATAGAAAGATAGATCTCTTATCAGTTAGCTACAAAATGGCAGGTCAGCAACTGGAAGCAGTTAATTCCATAAATTATCTGCGAGTAGGCATTACGAGTGTTTTAAAATGGAATGGTCATATAAAGTTATTCGTCGGTAAAGCAGATGCTAGACTGAGATTCATTGGAAGAATCCTAAGGAAATGCAATCCCAAAAAAAGGAAGTAAGTTACAGTACGCTTGTTCGCGCACTGCTTGAATACTGCTCATCAGTGTGGGTTCCGTACCAGATAGGGTTGATAGAAGAAGGAGAGAAGATCCAACGGAGAGCAGCGCGCTTCGTTACAGGATCATTTAGTAATCGCGAAAGCGTTACGGAGATGATAGATAAACTCTAGTGGAAGATTCTGCTGGAGAGACGCTCAGTAGCTCGGTACGGGCTTTTGTTGAAGTTCCGAGATCATACCTTCACTGAAGAGTCAAGCAGTATATTGCTCCCTCCTACGTATATTTCGCGAAGAGACCATGAGGATAAAATCAGAGAGATTAGAGCCCACACAGAGCCAAACCGACAATCCTTCTTTCCACGAATAATACGAGACTGGAATAGATGGGAGAACCGATAGAGGTACTCAAGGTACCCTCAGCCACACACATGTAGATGTAACTGCTAAATATTAATGCCTCTATTAACACGCAGTTGAATATGACTGAAAGTAAGCTGTCACATGGTCTTCCACCTGTATGTACTTTAAATGATGTAGAAATTTTGAACATTTGTTTTGAGACTGTCTATAAGTGCTTCACAGTATCTATAATTTGTCTTTCAGAATGGGCGAAAACTTCCTTGAAATCCAGCAGTACAGAGTGTAGGACTGAGGTATCTATGACCAATTATAAATTTTGAATTCAGGATCTATTCTGAAATTCTTCCGTCTCTGGTCAGCTGATTTTTTTCATATAACTGACAGGAGAGTTATTCATCTATAGTAATTTAGGTCTTTTATATAGTCAGTTCTGTGAATACTTTCTATTCCTCTCGAATATTGTACCTTAGCAGATTATACACTCCTGGAAATGGAAAAAAGAACACATTGACACCGGTGTGTCAGACCCACTATACTTGCTCCGGACACTGCGAGAGGGCTGTACAAGCAATGATCACACGCACGGCACAGCGGACACACCAGGAACCGCGGTGTTGGCCGTCGAATGGCGCTAGCAGCGCAGCATTTGTGCACTGCCGCCGTCAGTGTCAGCCAGTTTGCCGTGGCATACGGAGCTCCATCGCAGTCTTTGACACTGGTAGCATGCCGCGACAGCGTGGACGTGAACCGTATGTGCAGTTGACGGACTTTGAGCGAGGGCGTATAGTGGGCATGCGGGAGGCCGGGTGGACGTACCGCCGAATTGCTCTACACGTGGGGCGTGAGGTCTCCACAGTACATCGATGTTGTCGCCAGTGGTCGGCGGAAGGTGCACGTGCCCGTCGACCTGGGACCGGACCGCAGCGACGCACGGATGCACGCCAAGACCGTAGGATCCTACCCAGTGCCGTAGGGGACCGCACCGCCACTTCCCAGCAAATTAGGGACACTGTTGCTCCTGGGGTATCGGCGAGGACCATTCGCAACCGTCTCCATGAAGCTGGGCTACGATCCTGCACGCCGTTAGGCCGTCTTCCGCTCACGCCCCAACATCGTGCAGCCCGTCTCCAGTGGCGTCGCGACAGGCGTGAATGGAGGGACGAATGGAGACGTGTCGTCTTCAGCGATGAGAGTCGCTTCTGCCTTGGTGCCAATGATGGTCGTATGCGTGTTTGGCGCCGTGCAGGTGAGCGCCACAATCAGGACTGCGTACGACCGAGGCACACAGGGCCAACACCCGGCATCATGGTGTGGGGAGCGATCTCCTACACTGGCCGTACACCACTGGTGATCGTCGAGGGGACACTGAATAGTGCACGGTACATCCAAACCGTCATCGAACCCATCGTTCTACCATTCCTAGACCGGCAAGGGAACTTGCTGTTCCAACAGGACAATGCACGTCCGCATGTATCCCGTGCCACCCAACGTGCTCTAGAAGGTGTAAGTCAACTACCGTGGCCAGCAAGATCTCCGGATCTGTCCCCCATTGAGCATGTTTGGGACTGGATGAAGCGTCGTCTCACGCGGTCTGCACGTCCAGCACGAACGCTGGTCCAACGGAGGCGCCAGGTGGAAATGGCATGGCAAGCCGTTCCACAGGACTACATCCAGCTTCTCTACGATCGACTCCATGGGAGAATAGCAGCCTGCATTGCTGCGAAAGGTGGATATACACTGTGCTAGTGCCGACATTGTGCATGCTCTGTTGCCTGTGTCTATGTGCCTGTGGTTCTGTCAGTGTAATCATTTGATGTATCTGACCCCAGGAATGTGTCAATAAAGTTTCCCCTTCCTGGGACAATGAATTCACGGTGTTCTTATTTCAATTTCCAGGAGTGTATTTAATCTTTGTCTGCGGTTGCTTCATAAATTCAGCTGTCTCGAAACTATAGTTTATGTATTTGTGCACACCAGTTTAGAAGTTAAACAAAATATTTTGCAAATAATTCATGATTTTCGGTATCATTTTCGACGTTTGTATATTTTTCATTACCAAATAAAATACTCAGCGTTGAGTAATAATTTAACTTATTCTTAAACGTTACTAGCTGTCTCGGGAATTATAAAGTGTTAGCTACCTTTCTTTTAAATCTGTTGCCAATAATTTTACTCGCCAGATCCTTGCTGTTCCTCAGCTTTATTGTTATAATACTTATATCTTCATTGTTTCCAGAGCATTAATTCTTTTTAATTTTGTGAAATTCTGTTAACTTTTTCCTACATACTGCCTTCCAACGCCCTCTCTATTTTGTGCCTGTACTGAGTATAGGCAAATGGACAATTATGCACATAATTTAGGGCTCAAAGTGAATCAAGACAACACAGAGATCATGCAGTTAGGAAGAAGACAAGAGCAGGAATAATTTCTTGTTATACAGTTTGCTCAGAAACTGTGTGAAATGCTTGTAGGGATGTTACAGGGCAGATTGTACTGAGACATAAATGTTAAGAAAGAAATTCGATACGTTGCTCCGTTCCCGAGTTATTTAGCATTGAAGTTAGCCAATCGGGTCGTCGCGCGCTCGCATTCAAGCGACCTGCCAGGGGCGGTGGTGTCCAATGAGTGCTTTGCACCGTTAGCTGAAACCTGAATTTACGCGTGCGACAATCTGATTGGCTAAATTCAATACTAAATAACTCGGAAACGGCGCAACGAATCAAATTTCTTTCTTAACATTTATGTCTCAGTACAACCTGCCCTGTAACATCCCTACAAGCATTTCACACATTTTCTGAGCACGCTGTATACGGCAAGTGGTTCAAGAGAGTACACCAGTTCAAATACTTGGGATCTTTATTTACCACGGTCAACAACATAAATATGGACATCAAGGAAAAAATAACATTATGAATGAAATGCATGCATTCCCTCAGAGAGGCGATCGGCTCTAAATCGATTTCAGTGAACAAATGGATCAAATGGCTCTAAGGACTATGGAAATTGACATCTGAGGCCATCAGTCCCCTAGACTTAGAACTATTTACACGTAACTAACCTAAGGACATCACACACATCCATGCCCAAGGCAGGATTCGAATCTGCGACCGTAGCACAAGCGCGGTTCCGGAATGAAGCGCCTAGAACCGCAAAGCCACAGAGGCCAGCTTCTCAGTGAGCACTAAGCTGAAAATCTACAACACAGTGGTATGCCCAGCAGTAATGTACGGCTCAGAAACATGGAGCATGGCTAAGCGAGAAAAGGAAAAACAATTAATATTTGAAAGAAGGGTAATGAGGAAGATATGGGGACCAGTTTCAGATAACGGAGAATGGAGGAGGAGGAAAAACGAGGAAATCTACCCACTGATGCGACAACCAACAATCCTACAGAATATAAAGAGCAAAAGAATGCAATTGGTGGGCCATGTAGCCCGTACGCGTGGTGGAAGACAGGTGAAGAAGGCATTAAGAGAAAACCAAACACCAAACGCCACACTGGACGACCTGGCAAAGGACCTAGCAGCCCTGAGGATGGAAGACATGTGGAGGAACCGGGCACAAAACAAGAAGGAATGGAGGCAGTTTGTGAAAGCAGCGTGTGGTCTGCAGGGCCTGTGATCGCTGGATATCTATCTATACTGAATATTATGTTTCAGCAGTTTTAATTCTATTTAATTCCTAATTTATGTCTAAACTTTTATTATGGCATGTTTTTAATTACATTAACTGTGGTAAAATTTGACGACATTTTCTATCAGCTGAGAATTCCGTTTTTATTTTAGTTAGGTAGAGGTTAGAATTGTTTTAATATGAGTTGACCTTTCGGATGAAATATTAGTGTCGTTCATCCATATCACACTAATACACCATTACTGTGTTAAGCATCTACCTGTTTCGTTGGAGGTATGTAATTAACATCATCAATTAACAAATTTCATCTTCAGATATGCTTGTGTCAGTTCAGTGCAACTGAAACACTGAAGTACATAACGTGATCCAAAATGTCACATCATCGAAAGCAAGTATTGGTAGCGTAAGTATAAAATATGCTCTGTAACCGATGCTGCATGCCTTCGATATTAAAACTAAGTGATTATAATGTCTTTAGTCCTTCTTTTAGAAGTCGCAGTACGATTCAACCGAATTTGCTCTCAAATTTAACTGCTCCACGATGTGCTTTTTTTAAATTTAATTTATTAAGAATGACTAAGATTGAGGTCAGTTGAAAAGGTTTCACAGAAATCAATGATCCTCGTTTCACTTATGGCTGTTTTTTTACTGCTCTGTAACCGATGCTGCATGCCTTCAAAATTAAAACTAAGTGATTATAATGTCTTTAGTCCTTCTTTTAGAAGTCGCAATACGATTCAACCGAATTTTCTCTCAAATTTAACTGCTCCATTTGAGAATGACTGAGATTAAGATCAGTTGAAAAGGTTTCACAGAAATCAGTGAGCCTCGTTTCACTTATGGCTGTTCTTTTACATGCTGGAAAAAAAAGAATTTGTTTCATTTGTCTGCTAGTGTAATTAACTAGCTTAACAGTATTACTTTACCTTTAGTGGTTCTCAATAAACAAATGGGAAACCTATTCGGAAGTTTGTGCAATTGATGTCAGCACTGGAGTAGAAGATATTCACTTAGCTGCGTCGAAGCATTGTGGCCTATACCGGGGCAACGTCCTGTGACGTCTGTTAACGAGCTTAGTGTATTGTTCAGTGTCGGGACCCCGAGGGTGGAGGTGTGGCAGCGTGGGCAAGCATAATGGCACAAGGGCTGCGGGAGGGGGTGGTGGCGTTGTCGGTCTGTGGCGGACATGGGCCGCCTGTTGATGTTGCCGCTGCGTCGGCGCTACCTGCGGCTGTCGCAGCATGGCACGTGGGTCGTGTCTCTCAGACAAGCCACCGAGGCGGACAATTACCTGTCCTGCAGGTACTCTGTCCTACCTGTGCTTAAATTAACATGCACCTGTGCCCTCCACTTCCAACTTAATACGACACCACTCGCTTAGCATGCCACACTTTTCTTTCTTGTCAGTAGAAACGTCTGTTTTATGACATGTCATATTGGGACTACGCATCATAATACATTGAAAAGAGAGAAGAATGGTACTACAACTGAGACGAGGGATTAACTACATGTGTAATGTACACTACAGGCCGTTATAACTGAAAAAATATTGCAAGGCAATATGCAACAAACAAATTGGCTTGAGGTCTACTAGATGCTTGGATACAGAATTCTCTAGGGCAATCATAAAAAAGTTAACTATGAAGCTCAGATAACAGTTGGGTCCACACATGTATGATCTGTTTCATCTACGTCTAGATCTGCATGATGACACTGCATTTCACATTAAAGAGCCTGGCGGAGGGTTCATCGAACCTCCATTAGTCTATTTCTCTACCGTTCAACTTTGGAATAGCGTCCAGGAGAAACAAGCACTTAAATATTTCCGTGTGAACTCTGATTTATTTTATTATAGTGATCATACCTGCATAACTACACTACTGGCCATTAAAATTGATACACCTAGTTGAAATGGAGATGATAAACGGGTATTCATTGGACAAATACATTATACTAGAACTGACATGTTGTAACCTCCTGACAAAATAAAATAAATAATATAAATAATATCTTCATTTAGTGTAACCTCAAAACAGAAAAATTCCTAAACTTCTCAACAGTAAAAATTATAATTCACATTCAGTGTAACGCCCCAATAAAAAATAAATTCTGTAACCTGGTAATAATACAATGTAACTAACCTCTCAATTACATTGTCGCTCACTTATAACTTTTCAATAATTGACTGTGAATTTAACCTGGGAAATTTTGGACGACAGCAATGCTGCGTCATGGCCCTGAAAGACCATTCTGAATAAAAAAAAAGAAAAATTCTTACCTCAATGAAGTCGCCAGATAACGCATATATATCTGCTCTTACAATAAATATTCCTGGCACAGCCCTGTGCAATGCTGGCCAGTAGATTTGTCATTTATGAAAGGAAACAACTGATTTTTCTTTTGCAATAATCGGGATGATCATGGATTGGAGAAATTAGTAAATTCTTTAAATTGAAATGAATGGTTGTTAAAAGTTTTCTTTTATGAGGAAGATTATTATTACGAGATTTTTTAAAACTTTTACATGGGACTTGAAATAACAGTGCTACATATGCGCGAGGCTGCTTTTTACCTTATACAATAATGCTCAGGCTCCGGCATCACTGCACCACAACCGGCCCAGCCAACACGATACACCAGACCAGACTGCTCGCGAGCAACAACTTACTGCTACAGCTACACAGTTCCTACCGCAGTCAACACTGCTCTCTGGTCTGAGATTCTCTTATACCTTTCATATCGCAGGCAGGGCGTGAGCAATCCATCGAAATTACATCTGCTCGGAATTCTTACATAACCCTCGACTTGGGTGGGGGGGCAAAAATTTGGCAGCGATGGTGAGTCAATTGGACTTGCCATGAGCAACACATTTTTCTATACCCTACTTAATTAACTAAGTCTACAGTCACAGAGTATATACATTATTGGTAAGTGCAAAACATATTAAGTAATGAAATAGAGTGCACATGCACTGAGTACTGAATTATCAAGAAATGACAAAAAGTATACGCAATTAGTACAAAAGATATTAACAAATGACAAAGTGCACACGCACTGTATAAGTCTTTAGCATTTTTACATAACATATCTGGGGGTCTGATGACCTTAGCTGTTTATTCCCCCTTAAACATCCCAACAACCACCACCACCATAACGTATCATTAATTGAAATAAAGTGCACACGCACTGAATGCAAAATATATTAGCAAATGACATAAAGTGCACACGCACTGTAAATGTTTTTAGTATTTTTAGGATAACTGATCTTATTAACAAATGAAATAAAGTGCACATGCACTGTAAAAACCTTTGGCAATTTACAAGAACTAGGAAAGGAATGGGAAGAATTGCATCATGGTTGTAACACAGTAGGTTGCACATAGTTGCACCGAAAGTCCATATCCTTCTACAGAAGCACAACACCAAGTGAGACAATCTGAAGTTCTCTTCCCTGAAGTATTTATCAGTGTAGCTAAGACACTGAAATATTGTATTAATATTCACTGTTATCATTTTGGTAGTACATTAGGTACACCAAACAGTAAGACCATAATAACATCTCCATCGTTCAAGGTGGTCGACAGCATGATGTGTCAACACTTCTTGTAGAATCCATATTCTTTCACCAAAGTAGAATTAGTGCAAAAAACAAATATAGTGCTCCATGAACATGAGGATGGACAGGACAAAGGGATATTGCAGTATTTTCTGGTAATTAGGTCAGTAGGTGAAGGACATTAAGTCTTATGCTAGTCATCATTGAGAATTACACTAGTCTATCATCCGATTTGAGTAATTGTTGGCACTCATCGCCTAGTTACTAAACATTTCGGTACTATGTATGGAGTATTACAAAACATAATTCATAAGTCATCTGATTACAGTAAATATTGGCACTCATTGGCCAGTTACAAACCATTTTTATGCATTATTCAGAAGTCATCATTCAAAACAAGAGTTAATTATTGGCATAGCATTTATAGAGTATAAAAAATATTATTTATAGAAATTATTCGCATAGCATTATCACAAAACATCATTCAGTATTACTCAGAACTCGTCATTCAAGTGACATAGGACATATTTAAAATGTAACACACTGTAACTATTACTCAAGGTCTGTGGTCCAATAATACATAGATATAAGGGATTCAATACATCTGAGAAATTTGCATTATATTTAGAACTAGAAATATATCTTAAACTGGTAGCATTATTTGGTTGTATACTGGCATTAGTTGGGACTGGTAATAATTTTTTTTTTTTTTTTTTGCTAGCAATGCATTGCGTTGGGATCGATAATTAATTGCTGGGGCATGAAAAGATTTGGTTTTGATTTATTGCTGGAAATAAGGATTAAGAACATTTGTCATGAGTGAGCTGTAGCAAGGTTATGAAACAAGTAGAGTATATGTGATCACATTCTTGAATGATACACACTAACAGGTAAAAAAAATGCAAGTACTCGAACAGGTTTAATGACTAACTGCTTATAGCACATTAATTTCATGAATAGCTTCTCCTGGAAAAAATACAAAATGATTTATTGAGCTGAAAGAAGACACGCATATTATGCTAAAAAGTAGTGAACTTCGAATTAACAGGTAATGAAACGTGTACTTAATATGTATGAACTCTAGCTGTCTTTTCCTAAATATTCAGTCATTATACTATGCGACATAAGACATACCGTCAAAAGGAACTGCAACAAATACTTAAATAACTACATAGCATCTCTTAACAAATAGTAAATATGTAAACGTCATCATTATCATCATCTGCAAAGAAGAACTTCATTATTCATATTACCATATTTTCATCACTATCATCACCTGCAATGAAAAACCTCATTATCAATATTAGCATATTCTTCATATAATTATTCATCATCATTTATTATCATCTGCAAAAAAGGACACTTCATTATTCATATTACCATTTACTTCATACAGCTGTTCAAACTATAGAGTTTCTTATTTCTAGCACATTTCATCACTAAAACTAAGATGTGTAGTTCTGTCTGACAGCCTGCATCAGTCGCCCCGTAGTCTGAAAGAAAAATAATTAGTCAAGACTGCTATCATATGATGTGTATAGTATATTCTGGTTAATGCTGGTTAATTCTGATCCATTTACTCTTCATGCCAGGATATTGCATTTTCTTTCGTTCATTCCGATGTGTAAATTTCCATTTCAGAGTAATCCACTGTGGTTTCTTTAATTTATTTGGTGTACACGTTATTTCCTTCAGAAAATGATGAATAAGGATCTTGCATTTAAATCATATACTTTAGATAAAAACTTGTTTATATTGGTATAATTGAGCATACAGCATAGCATGACACAAAACGTATTAGGTCAAAGACACAGACAGTTTTCAAGTGCAAAAAATGTACACACAGTATCATAATGTAGTGGCAAAAAGTGTAGAATAGTCAAGATATTGAGATATCATATGAAAAAAATGTCAAAGTCAACTGGTGTTTGTTATATCTTAAAGATTACATAGTGCATACAGACAAAAATTCTACTTTCGATAGGAAAACAATCATACATATACAAAAAATGGAAAATGTGCACGGTCTGATATATAACGACAAGAAAAGCGACCTGCTAACCTTACCTTGCCGGGCACTCGCCAGGAAAAAATATGATAATCATCAGTAAGTGTTCATACAAATATAATTGCATAAGTGGTCATATAAAATTCAGGTAATGGCATTACAGTGTGATAAATCATGAAGTATATTCATTCAATACAGGGTTTAATATTGGAGACATGGTGATTGGCCTTGCTTTTTCTGGTTCTCAATGTTTCGACGTGTACTACATTGGGGTGAGGAATGCTGCGAATTCGATATGGACCTGCGTATAGAAGCTCAAATTTACTGCATCTACTCTTTCCTCTGTTGTATAAATGGTGCGTGCGTACTAATATCTTCTGTCCAGTGTGAAAGTCACGGGGTGTACAAACCTGTTTCTGCTGTCGTCTCCGACGCTCTGCGGCACGTGTGATGTTGTTCAGCGCAATGTCAATTATTTCATGGTGGCGTAGACGACGAGACGTAAGAAGGGATACTAACTCTTTAATTTTGTTAGGTGGTTCAACATTTTTCAATATAATAGTCGGAGATAGCAAAGTAGATTCATTTGGTATGGAGTTAATTACATCCTGGAATGACAGTATGTGTGTATCCCAATCAATATGTTTTTTATGGCAGTATATTCTACATAGTTTACCAATTTCTTTCATCAGTCGTTCACAAGGGTTCGAAGAAGCGTGATACCTGGATATATAGATCGGGGAAATGTTTCTAGCTCGTAATATGCGTGTCCATATCGCAGATCGAAATTGTGATCCATTGTCGGAAATTACTTTCAATACATGGCCTACATGGAATAAAAAATGTTTTACACATGCATTCGAAACAGATTTAGCAGTAGCTTTGCGTAACGGAGTGAAGGTAACAAATTTCGAAGTGAGTTCAACAGGGACAAAGATGTAGCAAAAACCTCTGTTAGTTCCGGGAATCGGACCAAATATGTCTACAGCGGCCATGTACAATGGGTACAATGGGATGTAAGGGAGGAATATGTGAAGTCGTGTCTGATATAGCTTTCTGGCAGATTTTACATGACGCTAAAACTCGTCGAAAACGTTTCTCCATGTTCGCAAAATGACAGTTCTGTCTCGGTATAAGAAAACATTTTCTTGCTCCATAATGTGCGTAACTTAAATGAGTATACCAAATTAATTTGTTAACAAGCTCGTCAGGAATGCATAGTAACCAGTTGTTGCTGTCAGGGTGAGAGCGGCGAAACAGAATGTTATTGCGTACAGTGTAATGGTTTCTAATGGTAACATTATTCTTATCTTGCCAAAGGCGTTTAATTTCTCTCCACACGTTTTCTTTTCTCTGCTCTTGTGCTATGTCTCGTAATGGCGATGAAATGAAATTTTCAAATGCGACTTGTTGAATATACATGACGCTAAAGTTCGTCTTGCTGATTGTTGCTGAGAGAACGGGATAGTGCGTCTGCTACAATATTTTGTGTACCTGGAATGTGAACAGTTGTAAAATTAAATTCCTGTAAATAAAGTATCCATCTGCTTAATCTGTCGTGTGTAAATTTTGCGGAAAGTAAAAACTGGATAGCTCTATGATCTGTGTAAATGGTCGTATGTATTCCATAAAGAAAATGCCTAAATCTCGTAAATGCCCATATAACACACAATGTTTCAAGTTCTGTGACAGAATAATTGCGTTCAGCAGGTGACAGAATGCGACTTGCAAAGGCGATGTTTTTAATTACTGTAGTACCGTCTTCTTCAATTTTTTGAAAAATATGTACGCCTAAAGCGGTGTTGTAACTGTCAGTGGCAATGGAAACATTTCTAGTAAGATCTGGGTGTGATAAAAGAGGTGCGTTCAACAAAGCTTGTTTTAGATTGAAAAATTCAGAATGTGCTTGGCTATCCCAAGACCAAATAGTGCTTTTACCCCTCAACTGGCACAATCTAGGGGTGTCTAAAGCAGAGTAATGAATAAATTTACGGAAAAAGTTAATTAATCCCAGAAAGCTGCGTAATTGTTTCTTCGTCGTTGGAACAGTAATGTCACGTAAAGCTTGAAGTTTTTCCAGGTCAGGCACAATGCCTTCTGCTGAAATTACATGTCCAAAAAATTTTATCGAAGTTTTACCAAGGTGCGATTTGCTAAGATTAACTGTGAGTCCTTGTGCACGAAAAGTTTGTAACAGTTGTTCAAGAATCAGATTGTGTTCAGACAAGTTAGCTTCTGCAATAAGAATGTCGTCTACATACGTTGTGATTCTGTCATTAAGTTCTGTCGGAAGTATACTGTTCAAACCGCGAATAAACACTGCTGAAGAAATTGTTAAACCGAACGGTAATTTACAAAATTGATAACAGTCTCCAAAACAGAGAAATGCTGTGTACTCTCTGTAGTTCGGATGGAGCTGAATTTGCCAAAGTCCCGATTTCAAATCTAATGTGGAATAAATAGCAGTACCATGAAATATCTGTAGAAGTTCTTCTAGTGTCTGTGGGCGATCTGTTTCATTAATAATAATGTCGTTGACATGACGCGAATCAAGTACGCGGCGGAGTGATCCATCCTTTTTGTTAACAATATGGAGCGGGTTTTTGTACGGACCAACTGCCGGTTCAATAATTCCTTGGTCAAGCATAGCTTGCAATTCTTTCTTAACTTGTTCTCTGTGATAATATGGAATGGGATAATGTTTGGCTTTAAACGTGTCGTGCTGTTTAACTTGAAATTGTACGTAAAACCGGACATAGTACAAGGGACGTTGTCAAAAACTGGAGCTTGTTGTAAAAGAATGTTGCGTAGTTGGGTACGTTCGCCGTCTGTATTGGCACTGCTCTGTTTAACTTTATCAGAAATCATTTGCATAACGTCATAGTCAGCTTCGTCTGGTGTATTATAGTTGTGTACGTACGTATCTGTGAACAATGTCAAATGACAAACTATGTTACGCGTTGTAGAAATGACCTCTGTTCGATTAATTGTTTGTTCTTCTGCAGATAAAGTGTGATGAAATTCTAATGCCAGTTGTACATTTTCATCCTTTAACATTAAATAGGAATTTTGAAAGTCAATAATTGCGTCATGTTGTACCAGAAAATTCGTACCTAAAATAACGTCTGTTGTCGATAACGGAACGATCCAAAAATTTGAGTGAAACGTATGACCTGCAATACAAAATGATAAGTGTGTCTGTAACTTTACATCTAGTCTTTTACCGGATACTGCTCCTTTTACTTTAGTTTTGGCTAATGGTAACGTAGGATAGGTATTCTCTTTGTTGCATTCGTTGATTGTTTCTTCATTTATAACTGACATAGGTGATCCAGAATCGATTACTGCTGAAAATTTGGATGATCCACTCTTTCCTTCAATGTTAGGGTGGGAAATCGTTTTTTGAATAACTGGTTTTTCATGCAAAAGTGTATCTCGGATGCCATCAAAAGTAATAACATTTTCGTGAACAAGATTCTGTCTATCTGAAGTATTGCTTGCGTTGCTGGAACATGCAACCTGCACTGTATCTAGTCAAATTCTTTCTGACGTGCTGTTATTTGCGGGAGGATGCTGTGGCATCTCAACTATTGGTACTGTGCTGTTATTGCGCCCTGACGTATTACATTCGGGATGTCTGGTTCATTAATGATAATCTGTTGTTGCGGATGATTCTGCTGCTGGTAAGACCGACTGTTACGCTGAAAACTATGCACATTACATTTACGTCTGTCATAATAATCATTGCTATACGGCGCGTTGCGATACGAGTTGAAATGATGTGTCTTCTGTACATAGTGGTTTCTTTGTTGCTGTGCGTTACTATTTGGCGGAGCCGACGCTATACGTTTAGGCGGCGAAACATTAAAGCTTGGTTGACCTTGCAGACTACTTTGTTGGTTAGGTATGCTAACCGGCTGGCTTTGATGCTGTTGCGGCGAAAACCCTCTATTGTTGCCAAAAATGCGTCTGCGATAGCTGAAAATTTTGTACCTACTGGTGATTACACATCTGTCTTTCATTAAAATTACGCTGGTAGTTCTGGAGTGTCTAATGAAAACTGTCACTTTCAGGTAGAACTCGTCATATCAGGTTTCTTTACTCATTCTTAATCCTAGATCGCTCGATAGTTGAAGAGTTGTTTTGATAGATATAAAGGATAGTAAAAGAGAAGGCAGCAGTGCAGAATACTATAGATGAAACAGCACTACTACGGCTTGGGGCCCTGTGCACGCTACGGCACATATTCATCGAAGTGTAATGAATCCCCTGAGGTCTATTACGCGCTGCAAATAAATTTTAGTTTCTGTGTTACAGGCAATGCCTGTGAAAATTCAAACGCAAATCGTTGTATCCAATCCAAGGGATGAATCTGTGTTCTGTCATTTTTAAATACCTTAAATTTTCTCACGAATTGAAATTGCTTGTAATCAAAATTATCGTCTCTGTATGTATGAACAGGTTCAGGGTTGTATGATAATCTGTTTATCTGTGACTGTTCGGAATCTAAGTCACGTACACTCTGTAAATTACCTAAATTACATTGGCTGTGTGACTGTGAGAAATATTCGGAATGTGGCGTATGCTGTGACGTGTTAGTGACTGAAACATTTTTCATTTCTGTCACTTTATAACGTTCGTCAATTTGGCTGTTCTGTTGTTCAAATTTCTTATCGACTTCCACATCCATGGTGTGTGAAAGTTCTGGTGACATTAAATTAAACTCGTCGCGTAACTGTGTTGCGTTTTCTGAACATTGTTTACCAACCGCACTAATTTCATGTCTAAGTGATTTTGTTGTGGCTGCTTGTGTACTACGTAACTCTTCGCTACTATTCCTAGCACAAGCCTCAATTTCCTCATGTAATTGTTCTTTAGTATCACGACATTGCACGGCAACGGCTATAATCTGTTCTCTAAGTTGATTGTTCTGTTCGGTAAGGTTGTCGTGTTTTTCATTCGACTGTTTGAAACTTTCATTCTTCTGTTTGGAATTGTTGTCTGGTTTTTCATGAAGTTGTTTGAAATGGTTGTCGAATTTTTCATTAAGTTGTTTGTACGATTCATCAAGTCGTTTGAAATTGTCGTCTTGTTCCTTCTTGAATTGTAGTAATAGTGCTACAACTTGATCCATGGCAAAATTAGTGACTGTTTTCTATGCTGTGTGTTGGTGTGTCTACATTGTCGCGTTTTGTATAACTATTTGGTCATTCTCTGATTCTTGAAAAGGTTTGCCAATCGGACGCGCGCTGTTGGTCACTACATCGGAATCAAATAAATCTGACCTATTCTGACTACATTGTTCATTTTCGTGAGAAAAATTTATCTGTTCACAATTCAAATTTTGCAAACCACGTGTGTCAATCTGGGCAGCGTTCATTGTATCGGAACGTGTCGCGTCATCATTAAATTTGCTGTGGACATAAATGAATTTATTTGCCCATCATTCGGATTTAACTCAATACTAGTGATTGGAAGGCACTGATTATCTTTAATTAGAGGATTATCAGTATTACACTGAGTGTCGCAAGTATTATCGGTCAAATTACTCGAGACGGCTATTTCACCCATTGCACATCGCGATGTACTGTCAACACTTTTTCGCGGCATTATCAAAAATCAAAATTAAGCACAAAATCAATCAAAGTGAAAGCAAAATGCAACAAATACAATTACAACAAAGAGCAATATATTGCCGATGACCTGTGAAAGAAAGTGTGACAGGTTAGTAAATGCGTTGCGCCAGATGCAAACTACATTTAAGTAAATAAGAGCAGATATATAACTAACTACTTCTCAGATATTCACAAAGAAATAAGATCCTGGCCAGTTGTCGACAAGTGTAACCTCCCCACAAAATAAAATAAATAATATAAATAATATCCTCATTTAGTGCAACCTCAAAACAGAAAAATTCCTAAACTTCTCATCAGTAAAAATTATAATTATGTCGTTCACATTCAGTGTAACGCCCCAACAAAAAATAAATACAGTAACCTGGTAAAAATACAATGTGACTAATCTCTCAATTAAATTGTCGCTCACTTATAACTTTTCAATATGTGACTGTGAATTTATCGTGGTGAATTTTGGACGTCAGCAGTGCTGCGTCATGGCCCCGAAAGATCATTCTGAATAAAAAAAGAAAAATTCTTACCTCAATGAAGTCGCCGGATAACGCATATATATCTGCTCTTACAATAAATTTTTCTGGCACAGCCCCGTGCAATGCTGGCCAATAGATTTGTCATTTATGAAAGGAAACAACTGATTATTCTTTTGCAATAATCGGGATGATCATGGATTGGAGAAATTAGTAAATTCTTTAAATTGAAATGAATGGTTGTTAAAAGTTACTTTTTATGAGAAAGATTATTATTACGATATTTTTTAAAACATTAACATGGGACTTGAGATAGCAATACTACTTATGCGCGAGGCTGCTTTTTAACTTATACAATAATGCTCAGGCTCCGGCATCGCTGCACCACGACCGGCCCAGCCAACACGATACACCAGACCAGACTGCTCGTGAGCAACAACTTACTGCTACAGCTACACAGCTCCTACCGCAGTCAACACTGCTCTCTCGTCTGAGATTCTCTTATACCTTACATATCGCAGGCAGCGCTTGAGCTGTCCATCGAAATTACATCTGCTCGGACCTCTTACAATGTGATTACATTTTCATGCAAATTCGGTGCATAGATCTTGAGAAATCAGTACACAGAACAACCACCTCTGGCCGTGATAATGGCCTTGATACGCCTGGGCATTGAGTCAAATTGAGCTTGTATGGCGTGTACAGGTACAGCTGCCCTTGCAGCTTCAACTTGATACCACAGCGCATCAAGAACAGTGACTGGCATATTGTGACGAACCAGTTGCTCAGCCACCATTGACCAGACGTTTTCAATTGGTAAGAGATCTGGAGAATGTGCTGCATCCAGAAAGGCCGTACGGGACCTGCAATATGCGGTCGTGCATTATCCTGCTGAAATGTAGTGTTTCGCTGGGATCGAATAAAGGGTAGAGCCACGGGTCGTAACACATCTGGAATGTAGCGTCCACTGTTCAAAGTGCCGTCAATGCGAACAAGAGGTGACCGAGACGTGTAACCAATGGCACCCCATACCATCACGCTGGGTGATACGCCAGTATGGCGATGACGAATACAGCTTCAATGTGCGTTCACCGCGATGTCGCCAAACACGGATGCGACCATCATGATGCTGGAAACAAAACCTCGATTAATCCGAAAAACTGAGTTTTGCCATTCGTGCACCCAGGTTCGTCGTTGAGTACACCATCGCAGGCGCTCCTGTCTGTGATGCAGCGTCAAGGGTAACCGCAGCTATGGTCTCCGAGCTGATAGTCCATGCTTCTGCAAACGTCGTCGAACTGTTCGTGCAGATGGTTGTTGTCTTGCAAACGTCCCCATCTGTTGACTGAGGGATCGAAATTTGGCTGCGCGATCCGTTACAGCCATGCGGTTAAGATGCCCGTCATGTCGACTGCTAGTGATATGAGGCCGTTGGGGTCCAGCACGCCGTTCCGTATTACCCTCCTGAACGCACCGGTTCCATATTCTACTATTAGTCATTGGAGGATAAGCGTAGTGCTGTCAAACTTTTTAGCAGCCATGTTCTATATTATAAGAGTTTCTTTTGCCCACAACAATATCTGTGTTGTGAACAGAACACTTAGCTTGCATGAGAGTTGCCCAACTGAGTCCCATTTCTAGTACACATTTGTAATACAGTCTGACAGCTTTAGTTTCGCTGTCTGAATTTTCAGATGTGGAAGGTAACGCGTCTCTCGGCTTCACCTTCGAAACTGCAAACCCGCATCGCATTTCTACTTGCGAGCTATCATTAGCTCAACCCCATCGTTCAGGCTGGTTTCAGCGGTATCCGACTCAGTCCCCTGAGAGTCGCCCGGTAGCCTGCCAGAGTGCGCATAACATAGCTTCTGGGGTCGCTGCAACTTCGAAAGCCAATAGGAAATTAGTATCCTCCCGCAGCGCGAGAGTTTCTACCCGCGTAGAGCCAGCTAGGGCCAGTTCCGTCTTCGCCAGACAGCTACTGATGTACCTCGGATGAGACGACGCCTGCACCACCTGGAGGACTGCGCTCCCAAGCCGTGTTCTCCGAGCATTGGTGTTCTGCAGCGTGGACAAATCGTGCCGCTCATGATATAGGATATTATATTCGTGCTTTGATTTGCAGGAAGACTTTTCATTCACCAAGATAATGTAATCTACGGTCTTAAGAATCTGTTCAAAAATGGCTCTGAGCACTATGGGACTTAACTACTGTGGTCATCAGTCCCCTAGAACTTAGAACTACTTAAACCTAACTAACCTAAAGACATCACACACATCCATGCCCGAGGCAGGATTTGAACCTGCGACCGTATCAGTCGCGCGGTTCCGGACTGCGCGCCTAGAACCGCTAGACCACCGCGGCCGACTAAGAATCTGTTTTCGTTTCGTTGAAGAATAACTTTTTGTGAAGAACTTTTCGTCACATTACTAAGAAGAATTTCAGGAGAACATTTGTTTTCTTTTGTTCTACTGCATCAGAAACAGCTAATTGTTTTTATTCGAAATTTACTGGTTCATATAAACGAAGTTTTATTACGTCTACAAAATGATCTTGTGGAACTATTCCGAGTGAGGAGTGCTTCAGAAGGTGAATCGAGAATTGGAAGATGTAAATGCGCTTAACGCGTGTGTTCTCAAATTAATATAATAGCGGTAACCAAAAATGGCTCTGAGAACTATGGGACTTAACTTCTAAGGCCAGCAGTCCCCTAGAACTTAGAACTACTTAAACCCATCTAACCTAAGGGCATCACACACATTCATGCCCGAGGCAGGATGCGAACCTGCGACCGTAGCGGTAGCGCGGTTCCAGGCTGTAGCGCCTAGAACCGCTCGGCCACCCAGGTCGGCAATGATAACCACAACCGGTCTTGCTAGTTGCATTTACTATATTATAATTATTATTATTATTACTATTATTGGTAGTAGTAGTAGTAGTAGTAGTAGTAGAGGTTGTCGGATAGGGCAGTATATTACAGTTTAAGGTCAACGTAAAAAGATCTTCAATTCAACTAATTACTAAGTGATTGCAATAACGAACAACTGAAATTGGGATCATCAGAAGGTGTTGTACGGAATACAAAACAAATATTGCGTTTTATTGGCCGAACACTTAAAAGACTTAACAAATCTATTGAACAGATTGGTTACACGGCGCTTGTCTGTCCTTTTCAGGAGTTTTGCTGCGATTTATGGGATAATTATCAGATAGGATTGACGAAGGGCATTGAGAAAGTTCAAAGAAAGCTAGCTCACTTTGTATTTTCGTGAAGTAGGAGGTGTGTGTCACGGATGTGATAAGTGAGCTTGAGTGGCGGTCGTTACAACAAAGACATTTTTCGTTGCTACCATATCCTATAACGAAGTTTCAATCAGCAGCTTTCTCATTAGAATTCTAAAATATTTTGTTCAGTCTCAGCTACATATGCAAAAATGACCGCCGTAAATAAATAAGAGGAATGACAACACGCTGGGAACCACTTAGCCATTCATTCTTTCTACGTGCTAGTCGAGATTGGGACGGTCGAGAAACAGTCTTCAAGTGGTTCTGTCAACCCTTTACCATTCAAATAAATTTGAATTGCAGTGTAGTAATGTGGATGTAGATATAGATATTATATTGTGGATGACCCAACTCAGTGTAAGTGGTTAGTGTATTGTAACAGTAACACCTAATTAGCAATGGTCATTGACAGTGTTACGTATTTGGGCGAAATCTTAAAGCAACAGAGAAACAAGTGTAGCCCGAGGGGAGTGTCAGTAGGAGATGATGAACAAGTAATACTGGCCACAGATTATGAAAAGCGGACTCCAAAACTAAACACAAAGAAGACGTAATGTAGCATATGATAGAGGGTGGTCCTATCCCCATGAACCGTGGACCTTGCCGTTGGTGGGGAGGCTTGCGTACCTCAGCGATACAGATGGCCGTACCGTAGGTGCAACCACACCGGAGGGGCATCTGTTGAGAGGCCAAACAAACGTGTGGTTCCTCAAGAGGGGCAGCAGCCTTTTCAGTAGTTGCAGGGGCAATAGTCTGGATGATTGACTGATCTGGCCTTGCAACACTAACCAAAACGGCCTTGCTGTGCTGGTACTGCGAACGGCTGAAAGATAGGGGAAACTGCAGCCGTAATTTTTCCCGAGGGCATGCAGCTTTACTGTATGGTTAAATGATGATGGCGTCCTCTTGGGTAAAATGTTCCGGAGGTAAAATAGTCCCCCATTCGGATCTCCGGGCGGGGACTACTCAAGAGGACGTCGTTATCTGGTGAAAGAAAACTGGCGTTCTACGGATCGGGGCGTGGAATGTCAGATCCCTTAATCGGGCAGATAGGTTAGAAATTTTAAAAAGGTAGATATTGTGGGAATTAGTGAAGTTCGGTGTCAGGACGAACAATATTTTGGTCAGGTGAATACAGGGTTATGAATACAAAATCAAATAGGGGTAATGCAGGAGTAGGTTTAATAATGAATAAAAAGTAGGAGTGCGGGTAAGCTACTACCAACAGCATAGTGAACGCATTATTGTGGCCAAGATAGACACGATGCCCATGCCTACTACAGTAGTAAAAGGTTATATGTCAACTAGCTCTGCAGATGATGAAGAAATTGATGAAATGTATGATGAGATAAAAGAAATTATTCAGGTAGTGAAGGGATACGAAAATTTAATAGCCATGGGTGACTGGAATTCGAGAGTAGGAAAAGGGAGAGAACGATACATAGTGGGTGAATATGGATAGGGGGAGAGAAATGAAAGAGGAAGCCGTGTGGTAGAATTTTGCACAGAGCATAACTTAATCATAGCTAACACTTGGTTCAAAATCATAAAAAAAGGTTGTATACATGGAAGAATCCTGGAGATACTAGATGGTATCAGATAGATTATATAATGGTAAGACAGAGATTTAGGAACCACGTTTTAAATTGTAAGACATTTCCAGGGGCAGATGTGGACTCTGACCACAATCTATTGGTTATCAACTGCAGATTAAAACTGAAGAAACTGCAAAAAGGTGGGAATATAAGGAGATGGGACCTAGATAAACTGAAAGAACCAGAGGTTGTACAGAGTTTCAGGGCGAGAATAAGGGAACAGTTGACAGGAATGGGGGAAAGAAATACAGTAGAAGATGAATGGGTGGCTCTGAGGGATGAAGTAGTGAAGGCAGCAGAGGATCAAGTAGGTAAAAAGACGAGGGCTAGTAGAAATCCTTGGGTAACAGAAGAAATATTGAATTTAATTGATGCAAGGAGAAACTATAAAAACGCAGTAAATGAAGCAGGCAAAAAGAAATACAAATATCTCAAAAATGAATCGACAGGAGGTGCAAAATGGCTAAGATGGAATGGCTAGAGGACAAATGTAAGGATGTAGAGGCTTATTTCACTAGGGGTAAGATAGATACTGCCTACAGGATAATTAATGAGACCTTTGGAGAACAGAGAGCCACTTGTATGAATATCAAGGGCTCAGATCCAAACCCAGTTCTAAGCAAAGAAGGGAAAGCGGAAAGCTGGAAGGAGTATATAGAGTGTGTATGCAAGAACGCTGTACTTGAGGGCAATATTATGGAAATGGAGGAGGATGTAGATGAAGATAAAATGGGAGATACGATACTGCGTGAAGAGTTTGACAGAGCACTGAAAGACCTGAGTCGAAACAAGGCCCCGGGAGTTGACAACATTCCATTGGAACTACTGACTGCCTTGGGAGAGCCAGTCCTGACGAAACTCTACCATCTGGTGAGCAACATTTATGAGACAGGTGAAATACCCTCAGACTTCGAGAAGAATATAATAATTCCAATTCCAAAGATAGTAGGTGTTGACAGGTGTGAAAATTACCGATCTATCATTTTAATAAGTCACAGCTGCACAATACTAACGCAAATTCCTCGCAGACGAATGGAAAGACTGGTAGAAACGGACCTCGGTGAAGATCTGTTTGGATTCAATAAAAATGTTGGAACACGTGAAGCATTACTGACCCTACAACTTACCTTAGAAAATAGATTAAGGAAAGACAAACCTACATTTCTAGCATTTGTAGACTCAGAGAAAGCTTTTGAAAATATTCACTCGAATACTATCTTTCAAATTCTAAAGGTGGCGGGGGTAAAATACAGGGAGCGAAAGGCTATTTTCAATTTGTACAGAAACCAGATGACAGTTATAAGAGTCGAGGGGCATTTAAGGGAAGCAGTGGTTGGGAAGGGTGTGAGACAGGGTTGTAGCCTCTCCCCGATGTTATGTTTATATTGAGCAAGGAGTAAATGAAACAAATGAAAAATTCAGAGTAGGTATTAAAATCCATGGAGAAGAAATAAAAACGTTGAGGTTCGCCGATGACATTGTAATTCTGTCAGAAACAGCAATGGACTTTGAAGAGCAGTTGAACGGAATGGACAGTGTCTTGAAAGGAGGATATAAGATGGACATCAACAAAAGCAAAACGAGGATAATGGGATGTAGTCGAATTAAGTTGGGTGATACTGAGGGAATTAAATTAGGAAATGAGACGCTTACAGTAGTAAATGAGTTTTGCTATTTGGGGAGCAAAATAACTGATGATGGTCGAAGTAGAGAGGATATAAAATGTAGACTGGCAATGGCAAGGAAAGCGTTTCTGAAGAAGAGAAATTTGTTAACATAGTGTATAGATTTAAGTGTCAGGAAGTCGTTTCTGAAAGTATTAGTATGGAGTGTAGCCATGTATGGAGGTGAAACATGGACGATAAATAGTTTAGACAAGAAGAGAATAGAAGCTTTCGAAATGTGGTGCTACAGAAGAATGCTGAAGATTAGATGGGTAGATCACATAACTAATGAGGAGGTATTGAATAGAATTGGGGAGAAGAGGAGTTGTGGCACAACTTGGCAAGAAGAAGGGACTGGTTCGTAGGACATGTTCTGAGGCATCAAGGGATCACAAATTTAGCATTGGAGGGTAGCGTGGAGGGTAAAAATCGTAGAGGGAGACCAAGAGATGAATACACTAAGCAGATTCAGAAGGATGTAGATTGCAGTAAGTAGTGGGAGATGAAGAAGCTTGCACAGGATAGAGTAGCATGGAGAGCTGCATCAAACCAGTCTCAGGACTGAAGACAACAACTACAACAACAGAGGGTGGTGGCGAATATCACCATTAAGAAAGTTCTGTTCCTCTATAAAATTCCTGCCAATGAAATAAGTATAGGAGTTAATGGAAACAGTATTGGCCAATAGAATCATGCTATTTGACAAGTAAACTCGATCCTTTGGAGTAAAAAGCATAGAAATATAGAGAAAAACATCAGGGGCGACCAGAAAGTGTTCTTCAGAGGGCGTTCCTGCAGCATATATGCAATAAACGGGTATAGCAGCACCAATAGGACCAAAGCGCTTTTATTCTTTTCTTGGCTGCTGAAGGACAGACATCTGTATACACCCATCGGAGAATGAAGGATGAGTATGAGGCAACATGTCCGTAGAAAACAACAGTTATGGGATGGTGCGCCAAGTTTCGTGCTGCAGCTTCAAGATAATGTATGTAGCCGTATCACAAATGTTGTAATGCAGAAGTTACGCCAGGTCAAGTGAGATACACTCGAGCACCCGCCCTATAGTCCTGCTCTCTCTCCATGGCGATTATCATTCCTTAGGTCTCTTAAAGTACGCCTTGAGGAGTCGATGATTCCAGTGGGACTAGGATGTGCATCAGGCAGTTACGGAATTCTTCGCGCGGCAGTACAGTGTTTTACAAATGGGTGTCTTCAATCTGGTGGGGCGGTGGGTTGATTTCCTGGTTGGCTAACCGAGTCTGAACTCTACGGCCAATGAACGGAAATATTTGTTCGTCGCTCATACGCATACAGTAGAAAGTACATGTTCACAGTGTTGTCAGAAACAGTCTGAAAAGTTTAAAGCCTGCAAGGGTGTTGCTGGGGATTATGTGCTGAGAAATAATTGTCAAAAAAAAATACTCGATACGTTGCACCGTTTGCTGGTTATTAAATATTGAAGTTAGCCAATCATATTGTCGTGCCCGCAAATTCAAGCAGCTTAGCTGAAACAATGTCGCCAAACTTGTTCTTCGTTTGGTTTCCTCAAATCAAAGAAATGCAGCTTTTGCTCACCTAAGCAAAATTTAGCACTTCCGAAAAAAGGTTTATTTTAATTGGTAATAAGCATTTCAACAAGTGGTGGCTCATGGTCTCGCAGATGCCCATGTATTATCGCATTTCTAGTAAGTGCCTCGATCTAGCGGCTAACTTCACTGCCAAATAACTCGGAAATGACGCAATTTATCTAATTCTTTTCTAAGAGTTTATTCTCAGCCAGTCTCCTCCGGTACACAGTTACAAGCTTCTCAGCTTTTTTCTGACTACCCTGTTTGTCAGAAGTTTTGGAAAATAAGAAAAAATAAGGAAAACCTAACTCTTAGCCATGGAAAAGTCTCAAAATCGAAATACATAAAGAATGAAAAACATCGGTAAAATGATGAAAATGGAATGGAAAATTCATAAACTTTAAGACAGGAAGAAACTAGCATGGTATGGCCATTTACAACGAAATAATAATACATGTCCAACAAAGGTATAATGATGGATCCCAGACAGAGAAAAGGGAAAATGATTCGCCCATCGAGAAGGTGGGTGACAGATGTGTGGGAAGACATTCAGCTTCACTTGTCAATAGGTTTTATGCAACCCACAGCAACTTCAAAACCCGTGCATAAGATTTTCATATTCTCTCGCTCGTTACTGTTAGTTCTACAGGAAAAATGAAGAGGAGTCTTTTGTAGAAAATTTAATGCATCTAAATTGTGTAGTTTTCACTAGACGCTGTAATTCTCGAATTTTTCAAGGAAAGCGTATAAGAGTGATCTACACTCACAACTTTCTTGAAAACCCCGAAATAGTGGCCTTCAGTGAGTACGTATGCCAGTACAGAATTTAACTACATTAAACTTGCTAAAAAAATGTCTTGTTCATTTTTGTCTGTAGGGCTAATAGCTTGCATATAGCGAGCGATGAAATATGGAAATCTGTTGCATGTTTTTGAAGACATTGTTGGTTGCGTGAAACCTATAGATAGGGACACTGAGTCATCTTGTATAACCAAGGAAACACCAAGTGGCGGACTGGAAGTAAGTTGTCGAGGTTGAGAAACGGGAAATTCGTGTAACCATACATGTACAGGATGTAGTGTTGCTTCAGTTTTTGAGGATGATGACAGAAGGAAAACAGAGGATGGAATGTGGTAATGGCTGAATTTGCATTGTCGTACGGCTTTTATGCATTAGACACTGCAAAAAGCTTGTGGAATTTAACCCAATATATTCTCATATAGGCTGTCATTGAATGAGGTAGCCCTGTGGTTAGGGCATAGGACTCACATTCACGATGAGTGGGATTCAAATTCTATTAGGCCATGCAGATTCGGGCTCCCCGTAACCTCTATAAAGACAAGTGCGATGATGTTAGATTCGAAAAGTCATCTCTGATTTGCATAGGGGTGATCACGGCTTGCCATTGGCACAATCAAATTTCACTCCTGTATGGCAGTGGCATGTTGACGTCGTTGATAGGAATTTTCTTGCTACATGTCGAGAAACATCTTTTCAGTGAATGACTTTGATTTATAGGTCTAGACATGTTGCATCTGTGTCGTTCACTGTACGTACAGATTCTGTTGTTTCCAGAGATTCTGTCATGTTCTTAGGGTTAATTAAACCTAAAGGTGGCAGGAGGAGTCTGATTTGTACAACATAATAAGGCTTTGTTGACTCACATTGCAAGTGTGACACGTTACTTTTTAAGTGTGAATATGTACTGAAGTCTAATGATAATACTTCAAGTGACGTTCTGTCTTTGCAGAGGTCTGGTTCAAAAGTCTATTGGCAGTTCACATAAGAGAATGACGCAGTGAGGTATTTCGACAATCCAGTCCCAGCCGAAAACCGATTTCTGTTGAAACACAACGTGATACATTTCTCATGAGATGCAGAACTCTACAGCACGGCTTCGGAGCAGTCAAAATGTTTCTATTAAGCTCTTTAGACGTCACAAAATACCCAAACGTTACAATATAACGCGGTAAAGGGTAATAGAGATGACGATGACTTGCGCTTTGGTACTTTTTTATATTCCATGCATCTTGTGACAGTTTTCTACATCTAACATTCTATGTTCTTATTCATAGTGTTAGATAAGGAAATTCTGAATCAAATTCCTAATTGTCTTTGCTTGTTATTAGCAGCTACTTCGTATCCAGGGACTAGAATAAAATTTACTCAGCACTCAATATAGAATACTTTCCAATGCCATTAAATTCTCCTACGATACAACAGTCTGAAGTAATAGAAAGAAATACGTTCGTTCACGAAAACGACTGTTTTAAATTTTATTTAGAGTTTTCAGTTGACAACGTCCACATCGTAAAGTGCGTATGCAGAGGTCTGGGTACAAATACGACGTCAGCTTATTAGAAAGCTTCTCAACTTCTTTGGTCCAGTGTTATCTGTACAACAAATAAATGTGATATTAAAAAAAAAAAATTACTCAGACTGTCCAAGGAATTCGTGATGACTGGGTGTTGTGTGATGTCCTTAGGTTAGTTAGGTTTAAGTAGTTCTGAGTTCTAGGGCACTGATGACCATAGATGTTAAGTCCCATAGTGCTCAGAGCCATTATTTTTTGTCCAAGGAATCTTACAAAAGTCCCAAAATCAAGGTAAATAGATGACATCCTACTCGGTATCGAGAAACAGCCAAAGAGGAGAGCAGAGGGTGCGTTGTGATTAGATGTCTGTCCCCTGCATGCCTCCATGTCATCATCGGACAGGAGGATCGCGCCTCAGTTGGAAGAAGAGTGGTTGAATGTGGAAAACAACAAATTGCGGTCAGTGATATCTACCACTCAGGTGTGCCGAAACACATGCCAGCTACACCGCTGTAAGAATGGTGACGCTCAAGTGGTGAACAATAGGATGCTGCCCATTGGAATAAATTTCCCTCTCCCAGCGGTATGACCCACCAATATGGAAGTTTGTGGAATAACATTCTTGGTAGAATATATTTTAATTACATGTGTTTCATGCCCTCAATAAGGGCCACCCTCTACTTGGCTTTAGACGTGCCAACTATTCTATCTGACAATCACAACTGTGTATCTCATTTCCAAATATTGTGAACTGTCAGACATCCATCAAAATTATTGGGGACATGAAGCCAATAGGATCTGAGTATATCACTCGGTCCTTATTTTTCTTCAGTAGTCCGCTCTCCATGCAACAACGTGTCGTTTCGAAACGTTCGGTGGGCTATAACACATATGTATCATTCATCACCCTCGGCATAATCAATCTTTCTGAAGACGAATGATACGATGATTATCACGCCAGCGGTTTGAACACATATTACAAGCCCTTGAAGAGGTACACTAAACTAAAGTCTAAAAGCAGTATTAAAAGCGTACTAGACCATGTGAGAAGGAAAAGAGAAGGCAATACAGTTTTCAAAGAAAATCGTACATTGCAGTTCAGTATCGCCAAGCAATGTGTAATGCCGAAGTTTGATGAGGCGCGAGAATGTGGTTCTTCCGTCCACTATTAGCATTTACAAATTTGGACATTGGGTGCAGATACAGATCTTGAGTGTAAACTGAGATTTATAACTAATTTGATGAATGACTCTAGGATAACAGCACACCGTATAACTACGCCCCAAGCACGAAAAGATGAGGATGACGAAGAAGAGATGATCCAGAGATATGTTACATTTGTTGCTTAAATCAACGAACATATCACGACAGAAAGCGTCCAAGTCGGTTGTGTATGGAACTACGATCAGCGTCAGTTCAGCTGTAAGCTTTCTTCCGAAGGGTGAAAAAGGAGATAAACACTGACTTCTCGCTGCAATCAGTAAACAGTGCCATACACAGCTACACGATCGAAGTAGCTATGTCAATGGGCCGACGAAGTCTGTATATGCTTCCAAGAACCAAATGGAAAGTTTTGAGCCAGTGTTTCAAGGGAAATAGAAAAGTGGTAACCTCTAAACGTCTTCGTAGATGCAAGTATGAGTGGGAAGATGGCGAAAGAAAATCTGAAAATGTTTCAACTGTCAGTTTTGAATCCACATTTTTCCGATAGTTGCTAGCACTTTGCGACTCCTGATCTGAACATAAGGACTACTACTGGTGGCATCTACAGTACGTTGGCAAGGTTTTGTAGGGAAACAACACTCCCATTACCCCTGAGAGGTACATTAAGGTCCTGTAAGCCAAATTTCATACAAATATGTTCCTTCGAAAGCAAATACGTTCCTTGTGAGGAGAACTCCACAGTGTAAGCTGACTACGAAGGAAGAAGCTGTATTTAGGAGAAGATGCTTTACTTTCCATCTTAAGTTAGTGAGTTTCATGAAAGACATTCCTGATAATGTTACAGAATTGAGAAGTATGTAATCGTTGCCAGTTTCAAAATCTTTCCGACTAGTCAAAGAATCACTTATACCAATAATGATAAATCTGCAAGTCCCCAGCGAAACAATCTGGAAAACAGAATTTCAATGGCAAACTTTAACTGGAGCTGTTTAATGCAAAGCAACTTCCCGATACCCTCCTTTTCTGTCATGAGGTTGCGAAACACTCTATAAAGATACTTCGGATTTTTGGTGGAAGTGGCAGCTTCTTTACTAGCTTTCGGTCTTCAAATGCAAAGATGGAATGAATTTTCAGTAATACAAAAGTGTAAAAAATAACTACACAACTATGTCATCATAAGTATTAAAATCACTAAATACAATAAAAGCAGTGCTTGCTCAGATGGGAAAGTATTGTAAAAACTTCAAATTTATATCGAAAGGTATAAGCAAAGTGAACACTATGGCTGCGTGCAAGAGTGATGAAACTGATATTCTGACAACAGCTTCATTCGCATTTTCGACAGATACAGACATTTCGAGCACGACTGCTGTGACATCTACAGCACGTTGGCAGAATCTTGTAGAAAAACAACACTCACCATCCTCGTGAGTTGTACGTAATGGTCCTGAGAGCACAGTTTAATACAAATACTTCCACCGATCTCAAAACTCGAATTTGAATATAACTATCCAACATAAATTTTTATTTAAATAAGGTAATCAACACTTTGGTTACCTTGTATTTCATTAAGATGTGTGATAAATAGATGATGCAGCAAGTACCGTTTAACTGCATGTCTTTCAACGCAAATAAATGTAATAAAATATGAGTGCAATTTTGCTTATTGCAAAGCTAAATAACGTATTTTAGAACGACCTTTTGGAAGTATTTTCTCTTATAGTCCTGGTTTCAGCATATTTAATGCTACTGCTGCTGCTTGTTGAAGTCGCGGACAATACAGTACAGTGTGAAGCCCTATTTTACAGAACATATGCATACAACGTTCCAAGTCTGGTGTATGACGACCACTAACAGCTTCGTAACATCCTGATGCCAGGTAGAGCTAGGTAAATTATACTCGCTTTCGATCAGGCTCGAGATTTCCCTGTTACACCGCAGTATTCGATAGAGTATCGAGGTTGATCGAACAATCACATACCATTTGACTCGGGTGCTGCGAGTTCAAGGAAATAAGAAACTACGAACCAGTCACAACAAGAAGCTATGGCTAAGTTTAAAATTTGGCCATTTAGTGAAACAGCGTAGCAAATAGCATTAAATCCTACCCCTACAAAAATCGTACTGTGTTTGAACAAAGTTACGAGAAGTCATACAGTACTGATGTTTAAGGTTACATAAACATTTAAGGTGATTCTTAAGCGAAGGTAACAGAAGAGACGAAAATACTGTGCTCCCAAAATATTACCTGACTGAACCCAATATAATCTTCTGTCTATGAGAGACGGTAATTATCTACGAAGTAGATTTTAAATGAGCAATTCAGTGCCTGTTCTCGTATTAAGATAACAAATAAGAACGTTATCAGAATTTAATCAGGTAGAAAACAAGACGGCAACATTCAGATGAAACATTCAAGCCAATTAATGAAATTTAAATGCCGACAAAGCGAAGTAGATTGTAATTTATTAATTATTTTTGTCATGGAAGTGAAGTGCTGGGGTAATACACGTCTAGGAAATGGTGCCAACGGATGTCGTTAAATGGTGGGGTCCCGTAAAGGGTATTTCATTACGCGTTTCACGCTGCCCGGTGGTATAACGGCCCATTGAAACTGATGACCCTATAGCGCACAGTCCTATTGCACAACAGCAACATTTCAACGCAAAAGTAATGCAATCGTCAGAAATATTAATAACATATACCCTGTACCTTGATTTAAGAAATGACTGCGAGGAGCATTTGCCTAACATTGGTATAAAATTCGACTATGTCTTTTCTGTAGAAAAACTGTTATTTCACAGTGTGAACTGTTATGCATAATGTACCTTAACCTGTCACTGCAGAACGAATTGATAAATCTCTGCAAGAGGAGTCGCTTATTCAGTGTACACTTGAAAACCTGGAGCGTAGTAGACGTTCACAATCAGTTACTTCCATCCTGAATGCTGCTAGCACTGCGCCCTCGGGTTTTCGAAAAATTGCCATATAAAAATATTTTCACGCTTCTAATTTGGCTTAAAATACCTTTAAAAACGAATTTTTTTCCACTTGCTTGCTGATTTTTCAGGAATGACTGATCTGAAACATAAAATTATAAGAGCACCGTCTTGGAAACTGATTTCACTTTAGTGTGAAGATTCCGTAACTGTAGTTAGTTGTGCAGTTCATAAAGTCACAAAACAGATAATACAACCTCTCGTCCTTACAAAATTTTTGGGGCCCGTCTGGGCTTTTGTTTTTGACAGCAGTCCGTAACCTACTTCACAACGCTATGTAGTAGCCTTCGATGCCAAACAACTGTTTTTAAACACTCCAGCTTCACTTTCACTCTACGTAAAATATACTTCGAAATTCTGTAAATGTCCACATAAACACCCAACCCCTCATGATACGTGTATTTGATGTTGGCAACATGTCGGTCCAGCGAGCGGCCTAGACACTCAATGACAATGAATGCAGGGAAGTTCTTTCCAGCCAGCTTGCATGGAGATGGCTCACTGAATTTTGGAATACAATAGTTATGGAATTCGCTCGGGAAATAATCGAACAAAGACAAGGCTTGAATAACCACTGTATTTAATTCCTTGTCTGAGCAAGAACTGGATAGAGACCTGAATGAAAGTACACTACTCATGATTGCAAAATGTCATGGAGGGTGTATGGGCTAGGCATGAGGGCGAGAAGAGCGACAGCGGATACTTCAAGTCTAGGGCCCGGTCCTGACCTACACAGACGTCCCTCCTGGACCGCTGTCTGCACTGAACTCTTTTGTAGGATACGCCTTCCTTGGCTTTTATCAGTGCGGCAGGCTGCGATGCCCTTACCACATTGACGCTTCCGGGCACCGCCATTTTGGGCCTCCTACGTGATGCGCTACATGAAGATCTGTTTGGCTGTAGGAAAGGTAAAGGCACGAGAGAGGTAATTCTGACGTTGCGGTTGGGAATGGAAGCAAGACTAGAGAAAAATCAAGACACGTTCATAGAATATGTCAACCTGGAAAAAGGGTTCGAAAATGTAAACTGGTGCAAGATGTTCGAAATTCGCCGGCCGCGGTGGCCGAGCGCTTCTAGGCGCTTGTCCTGAACCGTGTGACCGCTACGGTCACAGTTTCGCATCCTGCCTCGTGCATGGGTATGTGTGATGTCCTTCGATTAGGGGTTCAAATGGTTCTAATGGCTCTGAGCACTATGGGACTTAACATCTATGGTCATCAGTCCCCTAGAACTTAGAACTACTTAAACCAAACTAACCTAAGGACATCACACAACACCCAGTCTTCACGAGGTAGAGAAAATCCCTGACCCCGCCGGGAATCGAACCCGGGAACCCGGGCGCGAGAAGCTTGAACGCTACCGTACGACTAAGTTCTAGGGGATTGATGACCTCAGATGTTAAGTCCCATAGTGCTCAGAGCCATCTGAACCATTTGAATTTTGTTCGAAATTCTGAGAAAAATATAGGTAAGCTATATGGAGAGACGGGCCATGTACAATATGTACAACAGCCAGGAGGGAATAATAAGAGTGGACGACCAAGAACGAAGTACTCGTATTAAAACGGTGTGAGACAAGGGTGTAGCCTTTCGCCCCTACCGTTCAATCTGTTCATCGAGGAAGCAATGATGGAAATAAAAGCAAGAATCAGGAATGGAATTAAAATTTAAGGTGAAAGGATATCAATGATATGATTCGCTGATTACATTGCTATCCTGAATGAAAGTGAAGAAGAATTACATGATCTCCTGAATGGACTGAACAGTCTAATGAATACTGAGTATGGCTTGAGAGTAAATCGAAGAAATACGAAGGTAATGAGAAGTAGTAGAAATGAGAACAGCGAGAAATTTAACATCAGCATCGATGGTCATGAAGTAGACGAAGTTAAGGAATTCTGCTACCTAGGCAGTAAAATAACGAGTGACGGACGGAGCAAGGACATCAAAAGCAGACTAGCAATGGCAAAAAGGGTATTCCTGGCCAAGGGAAGTCTATTTATATCAAATATCGGCCTTAATTTGATGAAGAAATTTCTGAGAATGTACGTCTGGAGTACAACATTGAATGGTAGTGAAACATGGACTGTGAGAAAACCGGAACAGAAGAGAATCGAAGAATTTGAGATGTGGTGCTACAGACGAATGTTGAAAATTAGGTGGACTGATAAGGTAAGGAATGGGGAGATTCTCTGCAGAATCGGAGAGGAAAGTAATATGTGGAAAACACCGATAAGGAGAAGGAACAGGATAATAGGACATCTGTTCATACATGAGCGAATGACTTCCATGGTACTGGAGGGAGCTGTAGAAGGCAAAAACTGTAGAGGAAGACAGAGATTGGAATACGTCAAGCAAATAATTGAGGAAATAGGTGGGAGGTGCTACTCCGAGATGAAGAGGTTGGCACAGGAGACGAATTCGTGGCGGGCCTCATCAAACCAGTCAGGAGACTGATGACCTCCTCCCCCCCCCACACACACACACACTCACACGTGAACATATATGGTCCCCACCAACGCTTTGCAGTGCATCACAGCTTCTCCACGTGTCAGTGAGCTTAGTGGTACTTCGTCAGTCCACGTAAGATTCTCAGCCCACGCCCAAGCCACCACCCTTCCTGTGGCGTTGCCTTTGTACTCTGAATACTTTCTAGAAAGACTTAGTCTTTCTGGCTTTTGGTAGTTGCATTATCTAAGTATGCGACACAACCCCCCTTAGGGATAAAATTGTCAGCTTTGTCCTCAGCAATGACAAATTTTTATGCAAAATTTTTCATAGATTTAATTCCATTATTGGGGAAACATACACATTTGCTTTACAGTAATTTTCAAAGGACGCACATAATTACTTTACAACTGTCCATGACAGGAATACATACACATCAGTCTTTTCCTGTAAGAGAAACATTTAGATTTTTAAATTTTACACATAATATCACTGTTAAATATTCTAATGTCTGGAATAAAGATAGAATATATTTTAAAATATGGGAAATTTCGTTAATTCTCTTTTCAGGTAGGATGGGCGTGTACATCGTATACAGTCAACTGTACAATGAATTACACCTGATACGTTGACGCACACCTCATAACGTAACTACTGTTTTAGTATTTGAAAGAGAAAACACTTTGCACTAGGTTTTTATACTTTCTATCAGTGTCAACGTTCTTCAGCGTTTGTCTGTTTTTGTCTTATCACTTTGATAAACACCACTTGCAACTTCGCTTCTAGCGCGCCTATAGATCCGTAAAAAATTCTCTCTTCTCTGCCTGTAAATGCTCTTTTCAAATGAACTTACCTGACTATATTCCTCTATTTTTCTACAACAATAGTTACCCATTGTTTTGCTTACAGATCTAAAAGAGTTTCGGCAACGTTTATAATATCTGCATAGACAACAAAACAGTACTTTAACTACCACAACAGACCACATGAAACAGCAGAAAGAGAAACGTCTTAACAAGACGTTGCTGAAGGTACTTCTCTCCTGCTAGTCAGTCTCACTTTGCAGCACATCCGACCTAAGTCCTGCAGCTGTTCGGTCATCTACCTGCCTAATTGCAGGGTGTATTGGCAATTTCAGGTTAAGTTCACTTTTATTCTTCACTAGGCAACAATATACTTCAGTGCCTCAGTTCGGCAGAATATCACTACTGGGGACTTTTGCTCACATCATATAATCATCATCTGAGTCGTATAACCACGACATTTACCTAAAACATTTATGTTCCCTATACCTCGAAGTATAAATATGTGGAACTTCCGTCATAACAGATGAGGGTAATGCCTTCGTCTACTGGGACAACAAACAGCCGTTCATCATTACTTAACGGTGTCCAGATTGGTCGCAGCATCTTAGACTCACACTTCTTATGATCATACGTGGAGGAAAGTAGACATATCTGCCTGCATATTGTGAGGCTCTCACCTACCGTCTTACACTGCTCGTTTAACATACTAATGTTTCACATCATTAATTAGCAATATTCCGTCTCTGGAGCTACATACCTGAATAAATGTCTAGTTTCGTCCATTTCTTACGGTAACGGCAGTATTTTGAAGACGTTATACGCTTCATTCTCTACTGGCGGGACTTTAAACACACAACTTAAGATGTTTCCAGCAATGTAAACATCCAGATCAATTATTCGGATTCATTGGCATCCTCTGTCTACCGTAAAGTCTAAAGGGAACCACTTGTCTTTGACGTCAACTTTCATTAATCCCAGATACTTTTCGATCTGAACTGGATTGACCAGGAGTGGCTCCAGAAGGCCTTGGTAATCGTTGACAGTCGCTGATATTAAAATGTATTCCCTTCCTAGCTCATTGAAAATCAGCTGCTCGTGAACGATGACCAAAATTACGGCTGTCTGTGACCGTGCTCAGCTTTTACCGTATCCCGGCTACTTTGCATCATTACACTTTTGATAGTTTCTTCATTTTTCGTTATGGAGCATACCATTTGATTAAATATTGCCAAGAATGCTTTAACTGTTGTCACTTGCTCCTCCGAAAGTCGTAGTAACTGTTTCTGTTACCCTTCTAAGACATTTATCCTCTTCTTGAAGTCGGTGGCGTCATCTTCGTCTAGTATTCCGAACAGAATCTTAGTGACCTTGTCCAGGAATATTAAGATTCCTTGCTACTTATTCGGAATGCATTCCTTGCTAATTGCCCAATCCGACCCAGTTCCTTTTCTTTTTCTCCTCACATTCATTCCGTTTATCGTTCGTGATTCTAGGGTTACAGTTCCCCTTCTCCTTACAATCGTGTTAGCGATTCCATGAACCCCAATATATTCAACTGGATTATACTTTCTGCCTCTTCTCAACTACTTCTCCTAACTAAGCTTATCTGCACAACATTATTCACAAGAAACCTCAGGCAATTAGTGATGCTGCCCTGACACTCCGATTACATAAGCTCATTTTTACTTTCGCGGTATACTGTAAATATCTTCCCAGATAAGGCGTAAGGCGACTGCTTTCCTACGTCACTGCTTAGTTTTTTCCGGTTTTTACTTCTCCCATGTGCATTCTGTGCATGTAAAACGCTCTCTGATCAGCCCCCTGCATAACGACCGATTCGTTTGCATTTAAAACACGTTATGGACTTTATGACTTGGCGATTTACATTGTGAACACCTCACTACACGTCATTGGTCCCTGCCTTTTGTATATATAATAGGCCCCAACTTTCTTATTCTTTTATCTGCACGACACTCTCGCCGTACATGGCCTGGCTACCCGTGCATGAAACACTTGGTGGCTTTCTTCCTAGTCCGCAGAGCCGCACCACCATTTCGGATGATCGTCTTTGTTGTAACTGCGACCGGGCAGGTCGCGGGGTAGCAATGACGGAAAGCGCGGCGGGAACCGCGGAGAGACCCACGAACAACAACACAACGGGAGAGGACGGACACGAACAACGAAGAACAGATCGAATACAATAAGATCGAACAGCGGAGTCACAAGGATACAAACAAGTCCACTCGTTCACAAAACAAGGAAGTGAGCTGTCTAGCGCGAAGCGAGGTTTCAACCGACGTACACGAGATTAGACTGACTGGCTGAGCGAGAGGCAGGCACTTACGTACACTATGGGGGGCGCCACTATTGGCCGTAGGACAGCTTCGGCGCGATGGTGCAGAGACCTCTATGGATCTTCGACGTCCATGACGTCTGGCGCGGATTCAAATTCCGCAGCGCGCGGTATCAGAATCTTTCCTCTAGCCACGGCTATAGCACTCTGTCGACGCTATCTGCATACCCCCTCCTAACGTGAGCTGCTCACCTCATGCACACACTATTGGCTTATTCTGTCATCGTAAGTCTCACTGCTCGGCTTAATTTCCAAATTGGAGCTATACTACCTTTTGGCTGCAATTCTGTCATGGCACCTCTGACTGCTTCTCTGAAATGGGCTGAGGTATACCTTCCCCATGTTCTTGTCGACTTGCAAACATATGACATGCGTAGAAGTTAAGTGTCCTTTTACTAGCACAGTTTTCTACTAATATGGCATGTACATTTCACCAAGTGTCGCTTAGATCTCTGACTAACAACTTGCTACGTGCTGAGACCATATTTTAGTTTTAACAGATTTCAAAAGAGTATCAAGCTGCTCTGTGTCTATAAGTTTTCGGTTGTCAAGTAACTCATGTAGAGTATTCTTTGTGCCGTGAAACGAGTTTGGCATTAACTTTAGCACATCTGCAAGCTAACTAATGCCTACCTTGTCACTCAGATGCATCAGGGCCGGCGCCGGAAACATTATCTCTATCTCGTGACCGGTCTGCTAGTCTTTTTACTCACCGTTGCAATTCCCACTGCTGAGATTGCTTTTGTGCGCCGTCTACTTCGCGGCGTTGCCCTTGCTCCGCCGGCCGTCGTCGCCACCGTCGCCGCTGATGGTGGCTGCCCTCTGCTGTCTCACGCCGCCGCCTGTGTCGTCGTGTGTCTACTCTGCGGCCGGTGCTGGTTCCCCTCGCGCCGTGTGTCGCCCGCGACGCTGTCTGTCGTTGGCAGTGCCGGTCCAACTCCTCTGTGGAGTCTGCGGCTGCGCTGTTACTGGGTACCCTCAAGCTGTCTGCGGCCTGCGCCTCTCCCTACAGCTGTCGGTGCCACTGCACTACCTCTGTGCGCCCTCTAGCAACCCCGCGTCGTCCGCCGTGGTTGCCGTCTGCCATCGCACCGTCATCTCCGTCCTCGCGCTGCCGTCTGCCGCCGCTGGCCGTTTTCAGGGATGGCATCTTCAACTCTGGGCGCAATCCGCCTGCTGCTGCTGATGCTGCACCGCCCCTGGCCACCTTCCGGGATGTCCTTCTAGACCCCAGGTGCTGTCTGTTGCCGGGTGAGTCCGGCCCCTTCCTTCAGGAGCCTTCTTCTTCTTCTTGACAGCGAGAAAGGAACCCTCTATTTTTTCTGTCCTGGCTCCTGGCTCTGCTGCTGGCCGACATACGGGTTGGTCAATAATGGGAAAGTGAATCTCAAATCCGTCCCATTGTTTTTTGTGACTCCGGGGTGAGCAGGTTCATAATCCAAAGAGAAGCGACCCATTCGTCTTACTCGTGGTGTGATAACTGCACACTAATTCCGCGACCCAACCCCACATTCGATACCAGGAAGAGAAACGTCTACGTCGCGTCCAGTGGTCTAGACACTTAGTGACATTGGAGACAGGAGAACGACCGTCCAGTCAACTATCGGGGAGATGGCTAGCTGAAGTCTGGAAGAGTTACGGAACTCTGTCGTGAAATAACGAATAAAGACAAGAGTTGAATAACCACTGTCTCTAATGTCTCATCTGAGACAGAATTGCATAATGATATGAAGAAAGTACAGTATTCGTGATTGCAAAATCCCAGAGACGGATGTTTGGACCTAAATACGAGAGCGAGCAGAGGCAGAGCAAATACTACAAAACTGAGCCCAAGCTCTGGCCTACAAAGAGTCGCTTTTGGAGCACTGTCTGTACAGAACTCTCTTGCGCTGTACACCGTCTCATCTATTATCTCCGAGACAGGCTGCGTCGCCCGTTCCACATTGGTGCTTCCAGCCAGCGCCCTTTGAGGTCCAGTACGTGACCATTTATGGTCCCCACCAACGCCTTTCCATACAATAATATTATCTTGGAACTCTTCTATTTGGTCCGTGTTTGCATAGAAAAACAGTAATATCAAAAATTGAGTCCGCCTTGATGCAAAACACCTTGTTATTCGTTTATTTCTTTATTATCCCAAACTAGTTTCTGCGACAAATATCACCATCATCAGTGGTTTTTTTTAATCTAAAACATGCAGAAAAATGGTATGGTTGAACAAACACAGTAAAACATTATTACATTTTTACAAATCGTCTTTTGAAATATACTCGTAGTTTTATATTCGTATTTTCATACTACCTTATATACTGAATGCTACAGCATGTTTTAAGCAATTACTGGCCCTGTTTGTGACATATTTTCAGTGCTCTTACTTTCCGTTGCCGTCTTTTTACTTAGCGAACATCATGTCATCTGCAACCATGTGAGTGGCTATTAGTCAGCAGTATATATTTGGCGTTGTGGTAGTGTTGTGGAAACCAGCTATTTTGGTGTGTATTTGGTTGTTGCTGAGCTATTCGTGTAGTCACGTTCGCTGGATGGTGTGTGGCTGCTTTTTACACAGAAAAACTATACTTTCGCACTTTCTTTCTGATACAGAATATTACGCCATCTTGCTGTTCGCGTGTGTGTCGCGAGAGGCGTATCGCAAGTGGCGAGAAAGGTTATGAGAAACTGTAGGGCGAATTACGATGACTTCTGTTCCTTATTTATGTCTCTGTGTGTGATGGGGAAGTGGTTCTTTTGCATGTGTGTGCTTTCAGTTCTGTGCTTCGTCAGTTCTCTCAGAGCGGTAAAGAGTGTGTTGTTGCAGAGTGTTGTGTTTTCATTTATTACATTTTTCCCTTCGACTATAGCCTTTTGTATGTGGTAATTTTCTTCTATTGTTAGTTGTCGGTATAGACTGTTGCTGTTTCTCAGAATGCGTAGATCGTTTTCGATATTAGTGGGGTTATGGTTTTTATTCATTAGATGTTCTGCTGTCTCTTCTTAGAGCTCTCATGTGCTCTGTGTACCTCGTTCGGAAATTTCTGATTGTTTGTTCTGTGTAGTGGGCCCGACAAGAGTTGCAAGTGAGCTGATATATTCCAGCGTTACTGAATTTGTCTGAGTTTTTTCCTGACTGGTCTTAATCTTTTCTCAACTGTATTGTTTGTTCTGAATGTTATTGGGATCCCTTAATTTTTTAAGATGTTTCCTATTCTATGTGATATTTTGTTATTGTATGTTAGTGTGTACCATCTCTCTCTTTTTTTCTGAAGTGATGTGGTCTGCTGTGTTGTCTGTGTGTGCTGCATGTTTCCGTTTTAACTTGTTGTTGAGTTTGTTTATGATGTCTGTTTTGTAGTCGTTTCCAACAGCAATTTGTTTGATTATGTTTAGTTCGTGCGTGTAGTGTTCTGTTTATCCTGTGGAGCATGTGTGTGAAACTGGCATATTTATGCACTGTCGGGTGGTTGGATGAGCTGTGGATAACAGTGCTTGTGGATGTGGGTTTTCTGTAGATGGAGAATTCATGTTGATGGTTGTTTCTTGTGATTGTAAGATCCAAGAAATTTAGTTTCTTGATGTTTTCCATTTACATTGTGAAGTGGATTTGTGGGTGTACTGTGTTGATGTTACTGTGGAGCTCTTCTATGCTGCTATGTGTTTCATTTACAAAACAGATTATGTCATCTACATATCGGTACCAGTAGATTATTTTGCACCCTCCTTGTTTTACAATGTTATTGAATATTGTGTTCTCTATATGGTCCAAGAAAATGTTGGCTAAGATTCCACTGATGTGATACCCCATGGGAAGCCCCGTGTTGCAAGTAGAAGTTGTTGTTGAAAGTGAAGTGATTTAGTTCTGTGATTAGCCAAAGGATGGATGCGGTTTCAGCAGCCACTGCACTCTGACAGCAGCCACAGTACAGCCGTACAACACGGAGCTATAACATGTAACATCTGAGCGTTCTAGAACTGGTGGAAAGTGCAAACGAAAGGGGAACTGACAATACGTGAGACACCATGGTGGGACCAAGTCCGCTGGCACCTACGTATAATGAGGGCAAATGACCAAACCGTCTGTCATGATGACGTTATGTACAGCTCAAATATGATCATTTCAGACGCCTCACTCTCAGTGTATGGTCATTTCGCCAGCATCTCTACCTCACTAGTTACAGAATAACTTGGTTGGCAAGTGGTGTTGTGCTGTCTGCTGCCTAGATAAGACTTTGCCTCTGAGCCCTCAGCCAGCTGCCTGTAGTGGAACTCAATTGCTACAACCTAACATTGCTGTTTGGTCACCTCTGACACAGTGAGGAGATGTGGACAAGCCTGGGCCTTCCTGTAATGAGTGGCTGTGATTGTACATAGAAGAAAACAGCCCACACTGTGAATTGGCAAGTAATAAATTTGCCCCCACACAATTCTGTTTCACAGTCGTCTTACGGTGGATGATAGATAATCACATCAGCTCCGAGCCCAATCTGCTGGACCTGTAGCGTCACAACACCTACTGTTCAGCTTCCATGCCCCTTAAAAATCCTGACATGAGCGGTCTCTGCTACAACACTCCTGCATGTCTGCACGTTCGTGTTGTCTACGTCGTCTATAAAAAAATTATTCACTTATTTCTGACCATAATTCCATAGCTGACGTAAAGTAATTCCCCTTTACTCTAAGTCTGCAATACTTTAAAGGATGAAACTCGTTCATAAAAAAGAAAAAGAAACCCATTTACTAATTGCCCTTCACCTTTGTGCCAACAAAAGCTACAACAAGCGTTTGCAGGAGTATTTCAGAAATCTATTATCTGATACCTTCAACACATTTTTTCAAAATAGTTCATATTCAAACAGTAATATTCGGCATTTAACACTCTGTTGGGAGAAATAAAATTTCTCAGTAGTAGCATGCAACTTTTCACTTCTCAGTAGCGACTCAATGACTGATAATCACTTGAGATAACATATACGTAACTACTTTAGATGGGAACGTAGGAGCTCCTGTACAATGTTGTTCTCTACTTAATTTCTTGAATAGTTCATTAATAATTTTTATTTTCAACAATCGCATGCTTTAGTAAACAAACGTATCCTTGTTCAAGAACCATCTGCCCTATTTGGATACTAATTTATTGCTTTCTTCTTTATCTAACAGATATATTGTTTAATTATACAGTTCGTTACGTATATAAAGCAGAGTGTATGTGTGTACGAGTGCATGTCCCACACCCCAGGATCTATTTCATCCAAATGTGGCACAGAAACGGCGGGCCACACGAGTGCCAGCACTGTGGGGTTTATAATATCCTAGCTCCAGGAGGTATGGAGATACCGGCAGAAACGTGCTTCTTTCAGCCCCTGGCCTATGGGGTGCCCTATACGACGGGCATGTTGTGTGAGAACAGTCTCCGCCTGTCAAATCAATCCACTTTGCACGTCATCGTACGTGTAACTGCAAGAAATAGCCTTTCAGGTCCAAAAATATAGGCTGCGCTGCATCGCGTTGTTGCCCTGCCTTATCGAACTGCTTTGCACGGCGGCCTGTAAATCAAGGGCAACTAAATGATTTTCTATCCCCAGATGTGTAGCCTGTCTGCATGACAGCAGTATTGGCCTGCTTTACTGAACTGCACTGCATGGGCTACATATGCTAGGGACAGGATGAGATGGCCAGAGGAGGAGATGGGCAGAGTGAGGGGAAGGGGATATGGAAAGGGTAGATGGGGCGATGAAAGATGGAGGTGGGAGGTGTGTTGTCGTGTAGCGGACAGGTGCAAAGGAAAGTGCGGGAGGTGGAGATGGAAAAAGAGGGGAGAGGAATACATGGTCATAGGGTGGGGGGAGGAATATATGCTTAGAGAGAGTGAGTGGAGGAACTGGACAATAAAAGGGGACGATGAGGACAAATGAAGGGAGTTAAAGGGGGACACAGAGAATGGGAAGAGCACATGTGTTCAATAAATGTGTAGAACACATACACAAGCCAAGTCAACCGCAAAGGTTAGTCAATTAGATTTATGATGAGCTTGACAATGTCCGGAACGCAGTGGTACAGCCAAACACTCAACGTTAATTGTGTTAGCATTGGATAAATCCGAAAGTTCATCTTCAGCAGTCTGGAGTACCCAATGTAAGATATTCACTTGGATGGAAACTAGTGACATTTTGCTACTTGTGCTACAATATGGAGGCCAACAAATAGTAGGATATTTGGTCAAAACCATCAAAGAGCTAAATTAAGGAATCCAGTTAAGGCAAAGATCAGTAATCTCTATAGCCCAGTAACAGTCCAGCCGCGATCCTGGGAATTCGTCCGATGTCTATTATCATGCCTAACTGATGGCTACTTGAAAACGCTTGAGCAATACTCTATAACTGGTCGCACCAACTTCTTATACGCGAATTCTTCTTCAGAAGCACAACAGCTTCTAAGAATCCTGCTAACAAATCTGTTACAGATTTCACGTGTTATTACAACTTCCATCCTCTTTCCGGAATTACCCAAGGCCAGTTCGAGAACATTTTGCCACACAAGCAACTTGTTACTTGGTGCCTCCCCTTTCATTCCTTTCCCCTCGTACTCTAATGTAGTGTCAAGTGTCACTAATAATTGCGATGCACACCACAAACAGATGTTGCACTTGGACGCCCCTCTCAGACGGGCGAGCGTCGACCGCTGTGGCCGAGCGGTTCTAGGCACTTCAGTCCTGAACCGCGCTGCTGCTACGGTCGCAGGTTCGAATCCTGCCTCGGGCATGGATGAGGGTGATGTCGTTAGGTTAGTTAGTTTTAAGTAGTTCTAAGTCTAGGGGACTGATGACATGAGACTTTAAGTCCCATAGTGCTTAGAGACATTTGAACCATAGACGGGCGCCCCAAGCGGCCGCTACTGATTGAAGGGATATCAAGCAAAAGGGGCTAAGTAACAAAATGTATTTTCTAGATTTTTCAAAATTAACTTCATTCATATAACATGAACATAAATATAAGGTAACTCCCCAATAACACTTGATCTCTGAACTTAGGAAAGCTAGTTAGCATTGCAATGAATGCTAAATGGCCTAAATCCATCAAACAAGTTTTCCACTATTTTTGCCTGCAGTAATCATTTTACTGTTCAGACTTGGTGCAATGCACTGTAAGGCTGTTTTTGCACCTCAAGTAGGTATTCCATTACAGTTTCAAGATGACTTGTTCTCTAAACCCAATCCTCTTGCACATCTTATCTTGCTAAATTTGAACGTTTTAAAATCTTCACACCATCACCCTTCTTTCAACACTCTTATCATTTTCCAACCCTTTATCACCAGTTGTCTTTTGTATCTGAATTACCCCAGCCGTGGAGGTTTTAATCCGCAAGGCAGAAGTTATATTAACCTTTGTTATGTCAGTAACTGTATCAGCTGATTGTTGAACGTCCATAAAATAACTGTCTTTTAACTGAACAACTTTATATTGTTGTTTATTGCGAGTTATTGCTGTGGTGGTCACTACTTCATCGGGAACAAAATGGTTCCCCACAATTCCTCACTCTTTCCTCCAGATTTACTAGCTTTCCTGTCACTTACCCTTGCTGAATTATTCATACTGTTTTCATTACCCATTGTACTGCCTCTGCAGACACGCAAATGACAGGTTACAAAACGACAGCAGCAAACGGAAGTGTACAATCTCTACCTCCAGTGTAGCCGATTCGAGTAACACATTCTCCAGTTACTCCATTTAGCGAGAAAAAGCGAAGACAGATACCTCTCATGCCACCTACTGTCCTTCGTAGCACACAAATCACGTATCGTCGAAGGTATCCCTTTTATTACATAAAAGTCACGTTCACATACCACCGAACAAAGTAGAAAGCACAATTTATGCAAAACTAGCGCTCAGCCCCTTTAGCATGGTACACCTTTGGTTACGAATCGTCGTGTACAGAAAACGTACGATTCTGCCGAGTCTGATTCCCGTGTCACCGACTTTATCGCTCGTTCCTTAAACTGACCCTGGTATTATCCATTGATATACAAACGATCTGTTGTGCTCTAGATGTATATCAACAATTCTTACGAACAATTTTTTTTCTTTCTGTTCTCCTTTTTCTGTTTGTGTTTCCAGGTGGTGTCTTTTTATTTTGCGCCAATATGCTAGGAATTAAATTTGTAATATCAGGAAGTGTACTAAATGATGAAATTTTATTTGTTGTGTGTACATAGTACTGGTCTGATGAGGCCCACCAGAAATTGCTCTCCTGAGCCATCCTCTTCATTTCAAAGTAGCACTTGGAACCTATGTCCTCAATTATTTGCTGCATGTACTCCAATCTTGGCCTTCCTCTACAGTTTCTACCCTCTAAGCTCCATCTAGCACCGTAGACCTTATTCTTCGATGTCTTAACAGATGTCATATCATCCTGTCCCTTCTACTTCTCAGTGTTTTCTACCATATTCCTTTCCTCGCTATTTCTTATCGTGCATGTAATTTTCCACATTCTCCTGTAGCAACACATCTCAAATGCTTCGATTCTCTTCTTTTCCGGTTTTCCACAGTCCATGATTCACTACTAAACAATTCTGAGCTATATCAGTAGAATTCTCTTGGCCAGGAATGTCCGTTTTGTCAGTGCTAGTCTGCATTTTATACTGTCCTTGCTCCGTCCGTCATGGGTTATTTTGCTGCCTAGATAGCAGAATTGGTAACTTCGTCTACTTCATAATCACCAATCCTGATGTTATGTTTGTCTCTGTTCTCATTTCTGCTTACTTCCGTCTTTCTCCGATTTGTACTCAGCCGATATTCTGTACTATTGGACTATTCGTTCCATTCAGAAAATCCTGTAATTCTTGCTCACTTTGACTGAAAATAGCAACATCATCAGCGGATCTTATCATTGATATCCTTCCACCTTGACTCAGAATTCCATTTTTGACGTTTTCTCTTATTTCGGTTATTGCTTCTTCGACGTACAGATTGTACAACAGGGGCGAGAGACTACATCTTTGTCTTACAACATTTTCAATCGAAGCACTTCGTTCTTGGTGGTTTACTCTTTTTTTCCCTTTTGGCTCCAGTACACATTGTATATCACCCTCTTTCCCTAAAGCTTCCCTCTGTTTTTCTTAGATTTCCGAACATCTTGCACCGTTTGATACTATAGAACGTTTTCTCCTGGTCGACAGATCCTATGAACGTGTCTTGCTTTTTCTTTAGTCATGCTTCCATCATCAACCAAATCGTCAGAACTGCCACTCTGGTTTCTTTACCTTCTCTAAAGCCAAACTGATCGTCATCTAACACTTCCTCAATTTTCTTTTCCATTCATCTATAGATTATTCTTGCCAGCGCTTCGATGCATGAGCTATTAAGCTGTTTGTGTGACAATTCTTGCACCTCCTGACTCTTGCAGTCTTGGGAATTGTGTGGATGATGTTCCTCCGAAAGTCAGATGGTGTATCGCCAGACACATACATCCTACAGACCAACGTGCGCTGATCAGAGAAGTTATGCTGGAATGTTATCTGTCCCTTCTACATTATTCGATCTTAAATCTTTGAAAGCTTTTCATATTCAGATGCTAGTACCGGATGCCGCATCTCTTTTATATATACACTTGTTTCTTATTCTGTTATGTCATCACACAAGACTTACCCCCTCATAGTGTCCTTCAATGTACTCTTTCCACTTATTCGCTCTCTACTCTGCATTAACAGTGGAATTTTTGTTGCACCATTAATGTTAGCAGCCTTCCTTAATGTACTATTACCACTTATACGCTCTCTACTCTGCATTAACAGTGGAATTTTTGTTGTACCATTAATGTTAGCAGCCTTCCTTTCAATTTCGTCTAAGTTTAGTTCCACGTTTCTACATATTGAGTCACTCCTCACGACCTTCATTTCGATTTCGATTTCTTCACGTTTCTCATGCAACAATTTCGTCTTAGCTTCCCTTAATTTCCCATTTATTTCATCCATATGTTACTTCTGCACCTGTATTCATGATTTTCCAGGAATATTTTTGTACTCCCTTCTTTCATCGATCAGTTGAAGTATTTCGTCTGTTATCTATGGTCTCTTCTCTGCTATCTTTTTGTACCTACGTTTTTCCTTCCAACTTCTTTGACTGCCCTTTCTAAAGATGTCCACTCTTCTTAAACTGCACTCCCTGGTGAAAGATTCCTTATCGCCGTATGTATAGCCTCATAGAACTTCAAGTGTATCTCTTTATTCTTTAGTACTTCGGCCTACTCTTCATCACAACTAAGTTGTGAACTGAGTCTATGTATGTTCTTGGGCATGCCTTTTCATCCGGTATCTGATTTCGCAATACACTCTGCCTGACCATGATGTAATCTATCTGAAATCTTGCAGTATCTTCCGGCTTTTTCCAAGTACACCTCATCCTTATTCTAGAACAGAGTATTCGCCATTACTAGCTGGAAATTATTACAGAACTCAATTAGTCTTTCTTCTCTCTTATTTCTGCTACCAAGCCCATATTTTCCTGTAACACTTTCCTATATTCCATCCCCTATAAACGCTTTCCAGTTCCCCATGACTATGACAGTTTCATATCCTTTTAATTACTGAAATGCCTGTTCAAGATCCCCTTAAACTGTCTGAATTTCTTCATTATCAGCTTGCGACATCGTCATGTACACCTGAATTTTCGTTGTCGGCATTGGTTTTCGGTCGAATCTGATGTGAACAACCTTATTACTGAACATTTCACATTAACTCATTCTCTGTCCTACTTACCCATGCACAGTGAATACTACTCCCGTTACACCATTTTCTGCTGCTGCTGATAATGTTGCGGAAGAAACTGCGTAGCACGATCACCGTAGTGTAGTGGTTACGATACTATACTGTTGCATATCATGCAACAGTCTAGTATCATAACCACTACACTGCAGTATATATACCGTATGTGTTCTGGCCGAAAAGCAGTTCGCTCCTAGCTCTTGTACGTGTAAATGCTGAATAAACCTTCGTTAAGTGAAGTTTGTGTTCGTCATTCATCAAATTACACCTTCTTCAACGTGACATTATTCTGTTTGAGACTCTGGGTATTAGAGCTTCTGATAGCGCACATTATCGACGTCACAGTGGCTCCCTTCAGGCCACGACAGAGTCATCGTTTACGTGGCGAGAAACCCGTGTTCGAACCATATTCAACAGATCGCAATCTATCGGAGACAGGAGACGAAGTGTCGTTACGATGACAGCAACTTTGTCACAACATGAGACATGCTTCCAGGTTCTCTGGTGACGATGACCAAGATCCAAACAAGTGGCTGAAGGTACATGAGCGTATAGCCAAATTAATCTAATGGGATGACACCGTGTATTTGGCTAACGTGTTTTTCTACTTGGAGGGCACTGCCAGACAATGGTATGAGAAAATAGAGGAGAAATTCACAAGCTAGGAAGTGTTCCAGGCGGAACTGCGCAAGTATTTCGGCGACATACAACGACAGCAGTGCAAGGCTGAAGATAAATTAAAGTGTAGGGCACAATGTCCAGGAGAAACGACAGCATCCTGCATTCAAGACGCCTTGTAGCTGTGTAAAATAGTGTATCCTAGAATGAAGGAGGAAGATAGGGTTCCACATCTCATGATGGGTGTTGCTGAAGGAGGTTTCGACAGCTGACGACTTCCTAAAATGGTGCCAGTATATCGAGACAACTCATCTAAAAAGAATAACACGTAAGAAGTTTGAACGGCTTCCAAACGTCGTATCGATGTCTGTGATAGAGGAAGAAACTGGTTTCTCATGTGTTCTTCATCAGATAGTGAGAGAGGAAGTTCAGAAGGCACTTGGATTGCACGATGAGCAAAAAACAGACACGCTTCAAGAGGTCATAAGGGAGGAAGTGGAACCGACATTGAACCCAATCTCTCGTCCTTCATTTCCCTTTAAAATGGGAAAAAAGTCGAGACCCAGACGAAGTTACGTTCCTACAATGCCGTATGAGGAACCTGCTTGGGCAACAAGGAAGACTGACGTCTGGAGTACTCAGGATAACCAATCAGTATAATTCTACTGTGGACGACCGGGAATGTGGTGTGCCATTGTCGAGAAAGGCGGCCGCTATTTGATGACGCCCGCGCTAGAAGACAGCAGACCGATCTTAGCCGACACCTACTCCGGGACGACGAAGATTAACTAGAAGATGTGAGTGCAGGACGACGTAGGTCACCATCGCAGCAGGCTAGCCGCTGGAGAGGACGCTCCCTAACACGCCGATCAAGGTCTCCATCGCCGTTTAGAAGCTCCAGCCGATCACCTAGCCGCCGCAACCTGGAAAACTAAATGGTGCGCCGTTTCTTGGGGGTGAGGCCGCCGACGAGAAAAATCCTCCACCGTCGATCACTACAAAAATGATAGGAAGCTACGTCGATATCCTCATGGATGGCCGACGAGCCCAAGCTGTTGCGGACTCTGGAGCATCATATTCAGTCATTTTGGAGAAGTACCGTCGCCAGTTGCAGAAAATCGTATTCGTCGATAGCAAAGCAACTCTGCTGAAGTTGGTTAATGGGAAATATGTAAAACATACAGGAGGATGTGTCATTCGTGTAGGTATAAGTGGCCATACACAGCCCTTAGAATTTATCGTCTGACGAGAGTGTAGTCGTGACGTCATTCGCGGATGGGACGTTTTGATAGCTTCTCAGACAATTATAGATTGTCGTCGCTCGAAGATTATGTTAGACGAGATGGGATACTGTGAACAGGAAGACGCGCTTCCGAGTATGTGGAGACTATGTGTGGTGGATGGAGTGATTATTCTGCAGTTAGCGCTAGAAAGGTAACTGTCATGTGTCATGCCATGCATCAACCCATGGATCTTGTAGCGGAATGTAAGAGAAGCATACCACTGTAGAATAAACTGGTCATCCCAACCTCTGTCGTCCCGTTTAAGAATGGATTCGGTGAATTGTGGATAGTTAACTGTCGCCGAGAACCGCAGATCCCTCCAAGATGCATGTGCGTAGCAAACGCTGAGCAGTTAATTGCAGAACAGCTGAGGGTCATAGAAACCTCCGAGTCTGTGGGCGAAATTAGCGCTACCACTACGAGAGAAGATCTTCTAGCTCGACTATGACCAGATCTCACTAAGGAACAACAGAAGAAGTTACTTTCCATTCTTCAAGAGTTCTCTGAATGCTTCAATCGACAGGTGAGGATCAAATTAGACAAACCGACGGTGAAGCACCGGATTAGCACTGGAGATTATCAACCAATAAGCCAAGAGCATACCATGTGTCAGCAACGGAACGTCGAATAATTCGCGATGAGGTAGAGAAAAAGATGAAGAGTGACATCACTTAGTCTTCCCACAGCCTATGGTCGTCACTAGTGGTTCTCGTCAGGAAGAAGGACGGCAGTTGGCCCTTTTGTGTTGATTACAGCAAAATTAATAACTAAAAAGGACGTTTACCCTCTTCCATGAATTGACGATGGACTAGATTGTCTGAATGGGGCAAAGTTTTTTCAAGCGTGGACATGAACTCGGGATACTGGTAAATCGAACTAGATGAAACTGATCGTGAGAAAACTGCATTCATCACCCCAGAGGGCCTGTGTGAGTTTAAGATAATGCCGTTTGGTTTGTGTAATGCGCAGCTTTGCAACGGATAATGGATAATCTTCTACGTCACCTGAAGTGGACGATGTGTCTTTGTTGTTTAGATGACATTATAGTGTCCTCAGAGACATTTGATGAACGTATAAGAAAGACTGTGGGCCGTTCTTAAGTGTCTCTTACAAGGTGGACTGAAACTTAATCCAAGAAAGTGTCTCTTTGGAGCAAAAGAAATCAAAATACTTGGACACCTTGCGTCAAAAGAAGGTGTGCGACCAGACCCAGAAAAGGTGAGGTCTATAACGGAATTTCCTATTCCTAAAAGTATTAGAGATGTGAGAAGCTTCCTCAGATTATGTTCTTGCCGATGCTAAATTTATCTGGTGGTGCTCAAAAAGATTCTTTCGATGTGCTGTGATGAGCTCTGACGACTCACCCTGTGCTTGGTCTGTATGATGAGAGAGCACCTACAGAACTACACACAGATGCCAGTGGGTTTGGAATCGGTGCTGTTCTGGTGCAAATTTCGGATGGTAAAGAGAAGGTTCTAGCCTGTACTTCTAGGACACTTAGAACGGCCGTCCGCAGCTCGTGGTCTCGCGGTCGCGTTCTCGCTTCCCGAGCACGGGATCGCTGGTTCGATTCCTGGCGGGGTCAGGGATTTTCACCAGCCTCGAGATGACTGAGATCATTTCATCATCATTCATGCAAGTGGCAAGATTGGACTGAGATAAGATTGGGACTTTGCACAGGCGCTGATAACCGTGCAGTTAAGCGCCCCACAATCCAAACATCATCATCATCATCAACACTTACAACAGCCGAGAGAAACTACTCACCTACAGAAAGAGAATGTCTTGCTGTGATCTGGGCCATGCGCGAATTTCGACAGTATCTCCATGGCAGGCAATTTATACTTGTTACATACCTCCTTCACTTTGTTCGTTGACAGGTCTTAAGGATCCAACACGACGACTCGCCAGGTAGGCACTACGTCTTCAAGAATATGACATTACCATAGTGTACAAAAGTGGAAGAAAACACCAAGATGCCGATTGTCTCTCAAGAAACTCTGTGCAAGACCATCAAGTCTTTGATGAAGATAGTGACTGTCTCACTGCACTCCAGGATCTCTCTGCTGAGTAGAAGAAGGACGCCAAGATATCTCAAATTATGCTTGCTTTCAATCGGTCAGAGGATGTGAAAGGACAATTTATGGTATTTAATGGATTACTTTGCAAGAAAAACTTTGATCCGTTTGGAAATAGGTGGCTACCAGTGATTCCTAAGCACATGCGCTTAGATGTTCTGCAGAAATTCAATGGCACATCTGAGGCCTGACATTCAGTATTTATTAAGACACATGACAGGATTGCAAGAGATTTTTCTGGCCAGGTTTATTTAGGAGTGTCCGTCACTATGTGTCACATTGTCGAGAGTGCCAGAGGAGAAAGGCAGTTCCTCAGAAACCAACTGGCCGACTCATACCAATCCCACCAACCGAAACGCCTTTCCAGCATGTTGGTTTTGACCTCTCACAACGTAGTAGAGATTAGCGTAAGTTAAGATGATGCTATATTGCGTGTTAAATATCTACCATTCAGCATTATTCCTCGAAAACTTTGCCTTTGAACATAGTGTGGTAAAAATAGTTCTAGGCAAGTATTGAAGGAACGAAGCAAATGGTAAACTCATATAGTTTGAAATGAGCTGGGCACAGCAGAAGACGAATTCATGTTCAGATTGTGGAATGTATTGATTGTACATTCAGTATTTATGAGCTCTCATGACATCTTAACGTTGAAACTTTTTTTATATTCAGCAGCGAAGAAATCTCTCTAGTGTAAAGTAACAGATGTGCTTTACGATATTTAACATCATTGTCATCGAAAAGCTCCGCCTTACACAGTTCTGTTTTAAATATACATACTTTATTCTACTTCAGCAGTAAATATACTGCTGGTTAGCTTTTGTTTGGTGGCCATGAACAAATTAAACAGCAATAATTCTTGGTAACGAAAGGGAAGTAGCCATCAAGAGTGAACGCTGCCATTTGACAATCTTCTGGAAGATGCTTCAGATACTATATACTTACTGTACTTAGTGTCGAAGTCGAAATTATTTATCAATTTAGTAATCATATTGAAACTTTCCAACGGAAGAGGTGCTTCGGACTACCTCAAAAGGCACGAAAAGACACGACTGTGTCGAGTACGACTGACAATGGAGACATTTCTTGGGACAAATAAGAAGGCAAGACATTAAATGGAACTAGGAGACCTAAATGTCCGTCTCAGAATATCAACGAAACCTTAATCTAAGACATGTCACCATACAATAGGGCGTTACGAAGGCTTCACCCCTACGTATATAATACTAGTCCTTGAGACCCTGAAATAAAGTATAACTTTCACACCCCGGACTTAAACCTAGTTTATACTATGTCTTAGCAGGTAGTACAAAAATGCACTACTGGCCATTAAAATTGCTGCACCAAGATGAAATGCAGATGATAAACGGGTATTCATTGGACAAAGATATTATAGTAGAACTGACATGTGATTACATTTACACGCAAATTGGGGGCATAGATCCTGAGAAATCAGAACCCAGAACAAACACCTCTGCCCCTAATAAAGGCCTTGATCCGCCTGGGCATTGAGTCAAACAGAACTTGGAAGGCGTGTACAGGTACAGCTGCCCATACAGCTTCAGCACGATACCACAGTTCATAAAGAGTAGTGACTGGCGTATTGTGACGAGCCATTTGGTTGGCCACCATTGACCAGACGTTTTAAATTAGTGAGAGATCTGGAGAATGTGCAGGCCAGGGCAGCAGCTGAACATTTTCTGTATCCAGAAAGGCTCGTACAGGACCTGCAACATGCGGTCGTGCATTATCCTGCTGAAATGTAGGGTTTCGTAGGGATCGAATGAAGGGTGGAGCCACGGGTAGTAACACATCTGAAATGTAATGTCCACTGTTCAAACTGCAGTCAGTGCGAACAAGAGGTGACGACACGTGTAACCAAAGGCACTCCTTACCATAACGCAAGCTGATACGCCAGTATGGCGATGACGAATACACGCTTCCATTGTGCGTTCACCTCGATGTCGCCAAATACGGATGCGACCATCATGATCCTGTAAACATCGCAGGTGCTTCCGTCTTTGATGCAACGTCAAGGGTCACCGCAGCCATGGTCTCCAAGCTGACAGTCCATTCGAACTGTTCGTGCAGATGGTTGTTGTCTTGCCAACGTCTTCATCTGTTGACTCAGGAATCGAGACGTGGCTGCACCATCCGTTACAAAAATGCGGATAAGATGCCTGTCATCTCGACTGCTAGTGATACGAGTCCGTTGGGATCCAGCACGGTGTTCCGTATTGCCCGCCTGAACCCACCGATTCCATATTCTGCTAACACTCACTGGATCTCGACCAACGCGAGCAGCAATGTCGCGATGCGATAAACCGCAATCGCGATAGGCTGCATTCCGACCTTTATCAAAGTCGGAAACGTGATGGTACGCATTTCTCCTCCTTACACGTGGCATCACAACAACGTTTCACTAGGCAACGCCCGTCAAGTTCTGTTTGTATATGAGAAATTGTTTGGAAACTTTCTTCATGGCGACACGTTTTAGGTGTCGCCACTGGCGCCAACCTTGTGTGAAAAGCTAATCATTTACATATCACAGCATCTCCTTCCTGTCGGTTAAATTTCGCGTCTGCAGCACGTCATCTTCTTGGTGTAGTTAATTTAATGGCCAGTAGTGTACAAAATAACATCCGCCTCGTTATGATTGCTAATTATTGCTATCATCAAAAATATCACATGTAAATAGAAAGTGAATATTCCTCAAGGTATTTGTGGTATGAACTGCAGTGCAGATCTTCCGTTATCAAACTACCACATCCCATTTCCTACTGCCTTTTCTACCGTACATAATCTATATAGTCATGTTTCTTTAGCTACCCTCTCCTTCTATCAGATAGTAAACATTTCTTTTTACTTTCAAATTGCGTCACAATAAAGTGTTTGCTTTGTTCCAGAAAAATGTGGACGTTGCCAAGAAAATGCTAGTGACTCGTCTGTAAGCTGTTTCTGCAACAGTATAGATTGTGGCTGTTTAGATTTTCTTGTTGGTAACGCCACGTAGTGCTCTGTATGAAGATCACTGGCTGTGCTGCGTGCAGTCTGTGGCTGGGTGGCATTGTTGTTGGCTATTGTAGTGTTGGGCAGTTGGCTGTTAACAGCGCGTAGCGTTGCGCAGTTGGAGGTGAGCCGCCAGCAGTGGTGGATGTGGGGAAGTGAGATGGCGGATTTTTTAAAACGGATGATCTGGACTTGTGTCCATCAGAGACAGTACATTTGCAAGAATGGATGTCATGAACTGCTATATATATTAAGATTTTTGAACACTATTAAGGTGAATATATTGTTTTTTCTCTATAAAAATCTTTCATTTGCTAACTATGCCTATCAGTAGTTAGTGTCTTCAGTAGTTTGAATCTTTTATTTAGCTGGCAGTAGTGGCGCTCGCTGTATTGCAGTAGTTCGAGGAACGAAGATTTTTGTGAGGTAAGTGATTTGTGAAAGGTATAGGTTAATGTTAGTCAGGGCCATTCTTTTGTAGGGATTATTGAAAGTCAGATTCCGTAGCGCTAAAAATATTGTGTATCAGTTTAGTGTTGATCAGAATAAGTAAAGAGAGTAATGTCTGAGTACGTTCAGTTTTGCTCAGCTGTTTGAAAAGCAAATAACGTAAGAAGTTTATCAGCACAATAATTTATTAACTTTTCTAAGGGGACGTTTCATATGTCGCACCCTGCCAGGATACTTCACTGGAATCTTCTGATTTTTTCTTGTAGTTTGTGTAATTAGTGTGGCTATTGTTTATTGCTAGCGCGTAATTGTAGAGAGAATCTAATTTGTAGTTGCAGTCTTTCATTGTTGTACAGTAAAACAGTTGGGCATGCATGTAGATTTGCACCAGGTATCTCGCAGCTGTGCTTGCGATTAACTAGATATTATTTTCAGTGCTATGTTAATGTGTTTTCTTATTTTTGCTCTTCAAATTGTGCTTTTCGGTGTTATCATGTGAAATAACGTCACAGTAATGGCGTGTGAAAAACGTAAAACTATGCTCCAAAGTAAACTGAGAAATGCCGGTGAAGACGAAAGCAGTGTGTTAGCGCCACCATGTAATGAATTAACTAATGTTCAACATAGTAATTTGGTAATTGTGCATAGGGAAATGGAGCGGGCGGCAAACACTGGTGTAGCCAGTGAAACAATTAGTGAACAAGGAAGCATTATCCATCGATCGGTCGGCAACAGCCCGCCTCAGGAATCGGGAATGACAGGACACAATCTTGCAAGTACTGCAGATTCAGGTTTTGGGTCCTCACCGTTTCCTCAAATCAGTCAAGACACATTTTCTGCTTGTCAAAATGTGAATGTTGCCGGTGCAACTTCACTGCCGAAAAGCACTGAGGAACATGTTTCAGACACCAGTGCATTGTTATTACAGTTAATGCAACAAATGGGACGAAGGCTACAAAAGTTAGACACAATGCAACAAACTCTTCAAAAGTTAGACACAATGGAACAACACCAGAGACAAACACAGCAACAGTTAGAAACAATGGAACTAAAGCTTCAAAAGTTAGACTCAATGGAACATACGCTTGAACAAACACGTGAAGATTTAACTACTGAGTTACATAAAATCGAATCAAAATGTCAAAATCTGTAATGACGTAAAAACACAAATTTGTGAGCATTTCCAACCTATTTTTTCGCGGAATGAAAATACATTACAGATTCACAAAGCAGTCATAAAAGAACCGCAAACTATTGTTCATGAAAATCATGAGACCTTGCAAGCTAAATTTGACTCAGTTGCATCTACCGATTCGGTTACGCAACTTGCTAAAACTCAGGAAAACTTAAAGGACACAGTAGATCCGATTTCAACACAAATGGACACTCTGAAACTTGGTTCAGAAAAACACACTGAGGAAATAAGTACACTATCGGAGAAAGTAGCCGAACTTTCGGATCAGTTCACTAACTTATCTGCAAAGGTAGATGATGATCTGAATGACACAAGACCTGTAGCCATCAGTGACACTGAAGCGTATGAACAAATTAAAAAATTCAAACAAAATCAGAATCAAGTTAATACGCAACACAAAAGACAAATTCGAGGAGTACAAGTTCAGTTGGAGCAAGTAATACAAAAATTACATATTTTAGAGGACACTCACGCTCCAACACGGGAAGAGGGACTTAGAAATACGGAAAAGCCACAAAATAATAACACAAGGCATTTCGGAAACTATGAAAGAAATTGGCAAGGTGAACCGAATTTTGAGATGGAACCGCCGACACGACGTAACAATGACGATATGCTACTCGCCGACACGATGATTTTGACTATAAGCTGTTCATTACTACACGGAAATTCAAAACATTTAAGAATTCTGACAATGACATTCATCCACAAGCGTGGTTCCATCAATTCTCTCATAGTTTTCCTCCCAACTGGACATTAGAGCACAGATTAGAATTTATGTGTGGCTACTTAGAGAATGAACCAGCTGAAAGAATGGGATCGGTCATTCACCATTGTCGCAGTGAAGGAGAATTTTATATGCCTTCCTCTCAGCATATTGGTCTCAAGCTACACAAGACCGAGTAAAACGTAGTATCATAATGATGAAACATTTCGAACAATCTGAATTTTCCAGTCTTGTGAAATATTCTGAAGACATGTTGCACAAGAACTCATCCGCATTTGCTTAATCAAATTACCTGAACATTTACGACATATTATTTTGGCAGGACGTTGCAAAGACGACATTGAAGCTTTTCAGGGACTCTTACAAGAATTAGAGATTGACACCGACTGTAACCGAACACTAAAACAGTAACACAACAATTACAGGTCACATCCGTCGCAATTCCGCGACGAAAGAAATAATAACTGGACACGACAAGGCTATTCTCACAACACAAATCGTGCCCAAAACAGACTCCACCCGTATGACAATCGTTGGCAGAGTAGTAATAATTACAGGGAAAGATCGCCTCTCTGCGGTAGTGACTATCACAGAGACAATCAGAGAAACAGACAATATGGAAACCAAAATAAATATCATCAAGGGAGACAAATATCTTTAGAGCAACGGTCCAACGCGCAGTTGCGATTGAGGGAGAAATTCTGCACCACGTGACTGACAAGAAAAAAACAATGGAATCTACCGACATGACGACAGACGATATGATCATAACGACAGACCTGAATGGCATCAAGACTGTCGGGATTCAAACAGGGCAGGGCCCTCTCGACATGGTGAATTTGTAGAAGTTAGGTCTCCAAATCCCAATAACGACGTGCGCCATCAAAGAGACAATAGGCAATGACTCATACCGCTGGCAGCCACAAAACGTACTTATGAAACTGACGACGCAGTTGCCGTAGCTAGTAATTACGTAAAAATGGAAGACATTAGTGTCATCTTACTCCTGGAACACGACATAAAACATGACAACATTGCATATCCTGTGATTCACATTACAGTAAATGACGTAAAATTTATGGCAGTACTTGATTCTGGCAGTCCCATTTCAGTAATTAGTGAAACAGCCTTTAGCAAATGCAACAAATCGAACGATTGCCCCACACTTCCGATACGTAAGATTAAATTACAAGGTGCAATCTTTGGAAAAATTGTAGATGTACGCCAACAAACCAACTTAGAATTCTTTTGTCAAAGCCACAACTTCTCTATGAACTTTCTTATTGTTCCATTATTGTCGACGGAACTTATATTGGGAGTAGACTTTTTTAATGAATACAAAGCAATCTTAAACTTTCACGATGTTGAAATAAGTTTAGAGAAAGAAGGTAAGTCAATAGCTTTGAAATTTGAGGATTGGCTCTCAAACCATGACGAAGAAATTATTCGGCTTTACCTCCCGTTAAACAAGTTCGGAATTTTCGATGGAACTTGACACTAACAATAACTTTGCAAATACTGACAGGGATGATAGCGATGGCGCATTTCATACTAATGAGTTAATTCAGTATAAAATTCAAACAATTGAGAATTGTGATGACATTGTTAGGCAAGACCTTTTTGAGATTTTACAAGCACATTCCACAGTTTTTACTCACAAAACAGGAACAATCAAGGGATTTCAATACCAATTTCGTGTTCGTGAGCATACAAAATTATGTGTTAGGCCATACGTAATTCCGGCACATTATAGGGACCGTGTTAGAACAGAAATACAATCTATGCTTGACGAGGGCATTATTGAGCCTGCAGTAAGCTCATACAACAATCCATTACATGTTACTGAGAAGATAAATGGATCGATCAGCCTTGTCTTAGAATCGAGACAAATCAATTCTATCATCATTCCTGAAACAGACAGGCCGCAAACGTTGGAAGAACTTCTTCAAAATTTTAATGGTGTAAAAGTGTTGTCTTCTATTGAACTCAGATCCAGCTTCTATCAGATCGAACTTCATCCAGAATGTAAAAAAAACACAGCTTTCCTTTGTTTCGGCGTTTGTTATCAGTTTCGGAAACTTTCTTTTGGTTTGAATATTTCTTCGGCAGCATTCATTCGCGGGCAAAATTCCATATTACCTGAGTTCTTAAAACGTCACATCACCTTATATGTGGACGATATTCTGATAGCAGAAGCCTCATGGGAACAACACAATCGCATTCTCAACAGCGTGTTACATATTTTTGCAGAATCTGGAATTACAGTTAACTTGGAAAAGTCTGAATTCGGTAGGAGAAAGGTGAAGTTTTGGGGATATATTATCTCTTCCGAAGGCATTCAGCCGGATCCTGAAAAGTTAGAAGCAATCAGAGACATTCTAGTTCCATCCACAAAAAAACAAGTCCGCAATTTTCTAGGTCTCGTAAGGTTTTACCGTCGTTTTCTGAATATGCAAATTCTAGTTACACCAAAACTTTGTTCTCTCACTGGAAAAAATACTATTTGGAACTGGGACGAACAAGCACAGTTGGAATTCAATTCTTTGAAAGAAGCGTTACTTATCGCGCTAATACTAGCTCATCCAGATCTGTCTCTAGATTTCTGCCTTAGCACGGATTCTTCTAAAGTCGGTCTTGGTACCCATTTATTTCAAGAAGCCATAGAAAATGACACTACTGTTCAGAAAACTATTGCTTTTGCTAGCCGAGTGCCAAAAAATCTGAAAAAAAAATATTCCGTTACTGAATTAGAATCTTTAGCTATCGTTTGGGCATTTAACAAATTCCGTTTCTTTCATTCAGGTAAGCACGTAAAAGTATACAGTGATCATCGTGCATTACAATATCTTATGTCTTCAAAATTAAATCATGACAGGTTAAAATGTTGGGCATTGTTTCTGCAAGAATTCCACTTCACAATAGTGTACATTCCCGGCAAGGAGAACATTGTTGCGGACGCACTGTCACGCGCATCAGCTAGGCTTGAGAAAAGTAACACAGAAGGCAACCTCGAGAAAAATTTCAGTATTCTTTACATTCAGAAAGTCGCCTTTGAATACTTTATCACCACATCTTTAAAGGACATTGCTCATGAACGATATAAAGATCCGATTTGGAAAGACATCAAAAGTAAATGGCATGAAAAGACACACACTCAGATTCGGCATTATTATCTTGTTAGAAACAACATACTCTTCAAACGCTGCACTGTTGATGACAAGCTATGGGTACTTGGCACTCCTGACGATTTTCTTAATATGCTCATTTGGTACATTCATTTCAGCTATGCACGTTTTGGTCAACGAAAATGTTATCATATTCTTCGGACGACTTGTTACTTTAACAATATGGAAAAGAGAATTCGAAGAGTCTTGTCTATTTGTAAACTTTGTCAAAAGGTGAAACCATCTACTGTCTCACATCGTGCTCCGTTGTTTCCTATCATTCTTTCTAAATTAAAAGAATTTGCTGCTGTTGATCTCTCGGGATCCCTTGTCAGAACAACTAATGGATTTTCGTACGTTCTAGTCGCTGTTGAACTTAGTTCAAAATTTGTTTCTTTCACTCCGTTACGTAAGGCCACTGGACGGTCTGTATCCAACGCTTTTTGTTAAAAATTTCTTACGTGAAGTTGGATACGTTAGTAAAGTCATTTCGGATAACAGACCGTAATTTAGATCTGCTGTTAGGTCACGTATGCTTCGGAACTATAAAATCAAACCTGTTTTTATTTCATTGTACTCACAACATTGTAACCTGTCTAAACGGATTATGAAAGAAATCAATAAGCTTTGCAGACTTTATTGTCACAGAAAGCATCAGTATTGGGACAGATATTTACACTTATTTCAAAACGTGCTGAATGGAATGCCTCATGACTCCACTGCTTTACCACCTGTTCTTGTACTGAAGAATGAAGAACCACCAAACAGAATCAAAGAGCTTGTACCTTTCCCGAATACACATAAACTTCGACACAAAGACATAATTGATTTGGCTATTAAAAATATGAAATCTGCAGCAGACAAAAGGAGAAAACTACACGGTAAAGCAAATGCAAGGAAATTATATATTGGTCAGAAAATTCTCATTAAAGCTCATTCATTGTCACATAAGAAGAAACAGTTGAGTCAGAAATTCTTTCCAGTTTACAATGGACCTTACAGAATTCGACGTATACCACATGATAATTGGGTTGAGGTTGAAACTCTACGTACTAGGAAGAGTAAAGGTTTACACCACATATCACATGTAATACCGTTTATTAAAAGATAATCTGTTTTTAAGTTAGTCATTGCCATAAAACTTTTAACTTCATGCTACTAGTACAATTTGTCACACTGAGAAACGGTTATCATGCAACAATGTTTTGAAATTAACTATCCAGTCTAGAACCAAGGGAACATTTTTAAACAGAAATTACGAATGCATTGATATTGTGAACGGACGACACAGTGTTGTTATTTGTACATTCTTGCTTGTTAGTTGCACGACTATCAGTCTTACATACTTAGAACATATACTGGTACTGCTAATGGGATTTTAATGCAACATTTTGGTTTACTTGAAAATACATTCTGGATTTAAAGTACTTTCTGTGAGATACCAGATGATACAGTGGTTAGTTTAGGTGACAGCTACACGAATTTATCACGCCGCTACTAATGAGTGACAATTTACAATGTTGCTTTTGCAGTGTTTCTGTTTTATGTCTGCATAGTTTTTCTGAATTCTTTTGGAAAGGTAAACATGTTTTAGTAGTAACGTTTGTGGTATAGCTACAATGAGACAGCATTTTCGTAGCACAACAATACGTTACAATATAGTACTTTCCTGATCACGGTAAGGTATGTAATAACTACGATATCTATACGCAAAGCATTTCACTTTCGTTTATGATGAATTAAGTACATTGACTTCAGCAGAACTTTGCTTACAGAGGACGATAACTACGACACTTCCACAGAATTATCTTACAGCAAGACGCACATTTAGCGCTACAGGACACGCATTTGGGTGATTAATTTTGTACTTAAAACATTTATTTTTCAAGATTTTAGAATTACAAAGAAAGTTTTCTGTGATACATTTCATTCCATTGCTGTAATCTGTAACACCTGAGGGTATAATTACACTAATCCTCAGGGGGTACAAGCCTACATTGTGTACCATGTGCCTGGAAAGCACAAGGAGCCCTAGCTTATATGGTATTTGCTTATACAACTTTACACATCGGTACCATATTTCTCTAACACATGAATTACACAGCTATCTGATCAGTTAACTGAGAGATAAACATATTTTTTTATTACGTCAGTGACAAATCTTTACGCAATTACACAGTTGGATAACTTCATTCTTATGAAATTGTATTTTGTCTGTACTTAGTGAACTGTTCATATTTTTTCAGAACCATTGTGATACTATGAGAGCTTTGAATGATGTGTTTGGCATGGGATCATGATTTTTAATGTACTTTTGAGGTAGATGACACTACTGAAATGAGCAGAGAATTTTTTTTTTAGGTTTTGATATTATTGCAGAAAGCTACGACGTTTTTGAGATTTGACTGAAGTGTTATGATATTATTACGACGACGATGTGTATTATGCTGTTGAGGAATGTTTATTATGATATGTATTTATTATGATGAAATACTGAAGAAGTGTCGACGAATATGTATATGTGTAATAAGGGAAGGAGTAATTAGTAGTGGTTAGCCACTCTGGTTTGTGAAAAAGGTTGTTGGAAACCAAGAATCGTACTTTAAGAGTTATGAAATGTGTGTATATGCGTAATGTATCATAATGCCGACGAAAATTTTTTGGGCACTGTTATATTTATAGGATTTTGTTTCTAAACATTTGTAACGCAAATTCTCAACCTGTGAATTTTTTTTATATGAGAGTACCACTGTAGCGAAAACTGCTGTCATAAATATTTCGGTAAGAAAGGTAAGTGACCTTGACATAATGCGTTTTGGGCGCCCAGCTGAGAGATAGTCGTCTGACAAAAGAAAGCCATTAGGTGGAGAAAAAAAGAGGCCATTATCCTTGCTATTAACATTCCTTTGTAGAAAGCATTACAAATACGACACGCTCATTACTTGGAAAGATACTTACATCTGCACACCTGATTATGACAAGCGTCTTTCTATGAGAGTTAGGAGAATTTCTACTAACTTGTGAAATGTCACATGACTATTGAATGATATTTTCATGCTTCGCCTTAGATAGTTGCTTATTTCATTTAATATCTGGTTTCCAGCTGTGCTACAGCATTGCTTTTATAAAATAAAATTAAATGCATTTGCTAATGTGAAAACTTTCTGTCAACAGATCTATTAAATAATAATTTTATGATCCACATTCTTCGAAAGATTAGTAGTTGGAAAGGAAAGGACAATAAGAAGGGATTAATAACAGTTACTGCATACGTAATTTTCTTTCCAACTACTTGGCAATTTTTTTGGTAGAATAACTTCTTGTGGTGCACCACTTTAATGACATAAATATTAAGATGTGAATAGACATTTACTTTTCTGCATTGTTGTCTTTAGTGTAATATTTTTTCTGCTTGAACTTAGTCATGTTTAGGTATAAGTTATAGCATTTGCTGCTGCTGTTTGGCAGGCATAGTGTTACTGAATTTGACTTTGTATTCCTCTGTTAAGCCAGTTTTACTAATGATATATTTTTCTTATTTGCTGCACAATGCCTTATATTAGTTGTAATATTGCAATTGTTTTGCTAATTTAGATTTCCTGCTGCTTGCTTTGGCAATTTGCATTTTTTTGTCATTGCTGTTTGTGTTAATTGTTTAGTACTGCTGCATTGCCTCGTCCCTTAGTTTAGCATCGGAGCTCAGTAGATTTAAATAGCTTAAGATGTGGTAGGCTATATAAGAGACTGAGTTGTGATGAATTGGAAGAAATGCACTGAGAAGCTGTAAGAAAATGGTTTGGCCAAAGAAGTAGTGTACAGTGGAGAAAAACTATTTATGAAAGAGGATGTGAACATATAAATACAGAAAGCATGCTTGGATAGGATTGTTTTGGTGGAAACAAATGTTGAAATAAGACGGAAGATCCATGGAATGGAGTTTTGGGTTGGACTGCAGTACAAAATGTTACACTGAAAACAAACCCTGCACTTTCCTCTTGTGTTATTCTGCTATGTGTTTGTGTACTCTTGTTTATTTGTGTTTTTCCTGTCTTTATGTGTTTAGCTAATAAGAGTTATGTTGTAGAATTTTTCTAATAATATGTTATCTACTTTGTAGAGATGTTTAGACATTATTTATTCTGTTCTGTTTCAATTCTCATGTGTGAAATTAATGTTTCGAAAACTTTTCTCATTATATTATGTATTTACTTATGTCATAGTTCCCGTAACACAGATGTACAAGTTTATTTCTATTGTTTTGTAAAGCCCATATTACTACAAATGTTATCTGTATTATTATGTTTTAATGATGTTTTCTGTATCTTTGTAATTGTATTCTCATGTCACAAATTTAAAAATGTAATTGACACCAGTTCATCAAAAGTAACTTGCAAGCATTCATTTCACTGCACAAATTTCTGTTGGTTAAAGTATATGCACAATATGTAAAAAAAGGAGGACTGTTACTGTTTGGACGTGTGTTGATAATTCAGCAAAGGGCCTGGATAACAGCATTGCTGGTTCTAAGGACATATCAAAAAAAAAAAAAAAAAATTGTCAGTGCACAAGTGGTGGTTCATGGACTTGCTATATTGTCCGCAAGACTCTTCAATAGTGATTGTGCACTTGCACAGTCACAGCAGATGGCTGCTAGCCATCTTTACAAGGACTAAAGTTGGTCTACACCTTTGATACTCACCAATACCATTATTTCTACAAGGACTACAGTGGGTCAACACCTTTGATGACTCACCAATACCATTATTTCTACAAAGACTGCAGTGGGTCTGCACCTCTGGTGGCCCACCAATACCGTAATGTCTACACGGACTACAATGGATCTGCTCTTTGATGACCTATCTACCAACATGGACTGTGAGAAAATTTTAGCTTTTGACCAACATTGGATCAATAAGTATGTGCATTTGATTTCTTTGTTATTGTAAATATGAAAAACTTTTTCAAATCTGTATTGGCCACTGCCCAAAAGAATTTGTAAATTTTTTTGTGGGGAGCATGGGGGCTATGTAAGTAGGCTGTTTAGGTTTTCTTATTGGTAACACCACATAGTGCTCTGTATGAAAATCACTGGCTGCGCTGCATGCAGTCTGTGGCTGGGTGGCATTGTTGTTGGCCATTGTAGTGTTGGGAAGTTGGCTGTTAACAGCACGTAGCGTTGCGCAGTTGGAGGTGAGCCGCCAGCAGTGGTGGATGAGGGGAAGTGAGATGGCGGATTTTTGAAAGCGGTTGATCTGGACGTGTGTCCATCAAAAACAGTACATTTGTAAGAATGGATGTCATGAACTGCTATATATATTAAGATTTTTGAACACTATTAAGGTGAATATATTGTTTTTTCTCTATCAAAATCTTTCATTTGCTAACTATGCCTATCAGTAGTTAGTGTCTTCATCGGTTTGAATCTTTTATTTAGCTGGTTGTAGTGGCGCTCGCTGTATTGCAGTAGTTCGAGTAACAAAGATTTTTGGAAGGTAAGTGATTTGTGAAAGGTATAGGTTAATGTTAGTGAGGGCCATTCTTCTGTAGGGATTATTGAAAGTCAGATTACGTTACGCTAAAAATATTGTGTCTCAGGTTAGTGTTGATCTGAATAAGTAAAGAGAGTAATGTCTGAGTACGTTCAGTTTTGCTCAGCTGTTTGAAAAGCAAATAACGTAAGAGGTTTATCAGCACAGTAATTCATTGGTCTTTCTAAGGGGACGTTTCAAGATGTATGGAATTTATTGAGATGTCAGTCATTCCTTCAGAGGTAATGTTGCAGTTCGGAATATGGCGTAATAGCCCAGAGAAATACACATATTGCGTCCTTCTCCTACCATAAACCCTGTCATCTACGGAAATCAGTCATTCATACAGAGCTCCTCCCGATAATCCGTACCACCTTAGAGCGAAAAGGTAAATATTTACTAAAAGGTACAATCTTGAGTCAGTCATTCACACAGAGCTCTAAATCGCCATTATCCGCGCAACCATTCAGCAAACCGCTCAAATATTCATCATCCCATTTGTTAAACAGGAGAACCCCAACCGAAAATAGTTCATATGGCTCTGAGGTCATCAGTCCCCTAGAACTTAAAACTTCTTAAACCTAACTAACCTATGGACATCACACACATCCATGCCCGAGGCAGGATTCGAACCTGCGATCGTAGCGGTCGGGCGGTTACAGACTGAAGCGGCTAGAACCGCTCGGCCACACCGGCTGGCACCCCAACAGATTCCAGACAGAAATTCCCCAGTTTAGTTCTAGACAGTCTATTCGACTGTTATTGTCATCAAAACCTCACTAACGTATCCATAATCATCAGCTTTTCAACATAAAGCGTAATTACTCAGATGTGTCCTAAAAAGTCCTTGTCGTAAAGTTATGCTCACACATAACGAACGAGTCCACTTTATCATCATCATCATCATCATTTAAGACTGATAATGCCTTTCAGCGTTCAGTCTGGAGCATAGCCCCCCTTATAAAATTCCTCCATGATCCCCTATTCAGTGCTAACATTGGTGCCTCTTCTGATGTTAAACCTATTACTTCAAAATCATTCTTAACCGAATCCATGTACCTTCTCCTTGGTCTGCCCCGACTCCTCCTACCCTCTACTGTTGAACCCATGAGTCTCTTGGGTAACCTTGCTTCTCCCATGCGTGTAACATGACCCCACCATCTAAGCCTGTTCGCCCTGACTGCTACATCTATAGAGTTCATTCCCGGTTTTTCTTTGATTTCCTCATTGTGGACACCCTCCTGCCATTGTTCCCATCTACTAGTACCTGCAATCATCCTAGCTACTTTCATATCCGTAACCTCAACCTTATTGATAAGGTAACCTGAATCCACCCAGCTTTCGCTCCCATACAACAAAGTTGGTCGAACGATTGAACGGTGCACAGATAACTTAGTCTTGGTACTGACTTCCTTCTTGCAGAAGAGAGTAGATCGTAGCTGAGCGCTCACTGCATTAGCCTTGCTACACCTCGCTTCCAGTTCTTTCACTATGTTGCCATCCTGTGAGAATATGCATCCTAAGTACTTGAAACCGTCCACCTGTTCTAACTTTGTTCCTCCTATTTGGCACTCAATCCGTTTATATTTCTTTCCCACTGACATTACTTCATACCATAGTCCTTACATTTCTGATCTAGCTCTGAAATATTACTCTGCAAACTTTCAATCGAATCTGCCATCACAACTAAGTCATCCGCATATGCAAGACTGCTTATTTTGTGTTCACATATCTTAATCTCACCCAGCCAGTCTATTGTTTTCAACATGTGATCCATAAATAATATGAACAACAGTGGAGACAGGTTGCAGTCTTGTCTTACCCCTGAAACTACTCTGAACCATGAACTCAGTTTACCATCAACTCCAACTGCTGCCTGACTATCCATGTAAAGACCTGTAATTGCTTGCAAAAGTTTGCCTCCTATTCCATAATCTCGTAGAACAGACAATAACTTCCTCCTAGGAACCCGGTCATATGCCTTTTCTAGATCTATAAAGCATAGATACAATTCCCTGTTCCACTCATAACACTTCTCCATTATTTGTCGTAAGCTAAAGATCTGGTCCTGACAACCTCTAAGAGGCCTAAACCCACACTGATTTTCATCCAATTGCTCCTCAACTAATACTCGCACTTTCCTTTCAACAATACCTGAGAAGATTTTACCCACAACGCTGATTAAAGAGATACCTCTGTAGTTGTTACAATCTTTTCTGTTTCCATGTTTAAAGATTGGTGTGATTACTGCTTTTGTCCAGGCTGATGGAACCTGTCCCGACTCCCAGGCCATTTCAATTATCCTGTGTAGCCATTTAAGATCTGACATTCCACTGTACTTGATGAGTTCCGACTTAATTTCATCCACCCCAGCTGCTTTATTGCACTGCAATCTACTGACCATTTTCTCCACTTCCTCTAACGTGATCCTATTTCCATCATCATTCCTATCCCATTCTACTTCGAAATCTGAATCATTACTAATCGTATTTTCACCTACATTGAGCAACTCTTCAAATTATTCCCTCCATCTGCCCAAGGCATCCACAGGATTCACCAGCAGTTTTCCTGACCTGTCCAAAATACTTGTCATTTCCTTCTTACCTCCCTTTCGAAGACTGCTAATTACACTCCAGAATGGTTTTCCAGCAGCTTGACCCAATGTCTCCAACCTGTTTCCAAAGTCTTCCCAAGATTTCTACTTGGATGCTGCAATTATCTGTTTGGCTTTGTTTCTTTCTTCAAGATAACTTTCTCTGTCTACCTGAGTTCTAGTATGTAGCCATTTTTTATACGCCTTCTTTTTCCTGTTACAGGCTGCCTTGACTGTGTCATTCCACCAAGCTGTTTGCTTCCTCTTACTTTTACACACTACTGTTCCAAGACATTCTTTAGCCACTTCTAGTACTGTGTCCCTGTACCTTGTCCATTCCTTTTCCAATGACTGTAATTGACTACATTCAACTAACTGGTACCTTTCTGAGATCGCTGTTATGTACTTGTGCCTGATTTCCTTATCCTGAAGTTTCTCCACTCTTATCCTCCTACATATGGACCTGACCTCCTGCACTTTCGGCCTCGCAATCCCAATTTCACTGCAGATTAAATAATGATCAGTGTGATCAAAGAATCCCCTGAGTACACGTGTGTCCCTCACAGCCTTCCTGAATTCCTAATCTGTTATTATATAGTCAATGACAGATCTGGTTCCCCCGCTTTCCCAAGTATACCGGTGAATGATCTTACGTTTAAAAAAGGAGTTTGTGATTACTAAGCCCATACTGGCACAGAAATCCAGGAGTTGCTGCCCGTTCCTGTTGGCCTCCATATCCTCTCCAAATTTACCCATAACCTTTTCATACCTTTCTGTTCGATTTCCAATCCTGGCGTTAAAATCACCCATGAGCAGAACACTGTCCTTGTCCTTTACTCTAACAACTACATCACTGAGTGCCTCATAAAAACTATCCATCTTATCTTGATCAGTCCCTTCACAATGCGAATATACTGACACAATCCTAATTTTATTGCTAGACACTGTCAAATCTATCCACATCAGTCGTTCGTTTACATACATTATTGCAACTACGCTGGGTTCCATTTCTTTCCTGATGTAAAGCCCTACACCCCATTGTGCTATTCCTGCTTTGACTCCTGACAAGTAGACCTTGTATTCTCCCACTTCTTCTTCTTTCTCACCCCTTACCCGAATGTCACTAACAGCTAAAACGTCCAGCCCCATCTTACTTGCAGCCTCTGCCAGCTCTACCTTCTTCCAAGAGTAGCCCCCATTGATATTAATAGCTCCCCATCTCATTACCATTTGTTTGCCAAGTCGTATCTTAGGAGTCCCTGGTTTGTCAGTTAGAGGTGGGACTCCGTCATCTCCAAAGGTCCGAGGCATTTTGCTCTGATTGTTGCCAGCATCATATTTAAAGTACCAGGGAAGCAGGTTGCTAGCCTTACTTGCCCCGAGTCCCGTTGGGTTTTACCCCTAACGGCTGAGGGACTAACCGGTGGATTTGGTAGTCTTTGCCGTATGAGCACAAAGGAGACCACGACTCAGAATATGTCCGAGATGCCCAGCCTTATTCCAAAGTAACTGGTATCCCGACTGTCGGGACCACTTACTTGGCCACTCATACGTTGCCCATGGTTCATGAACTAGGACATGGCTACAGGAACCCACACCACATTTTATCCTTGAAGAAATGAATCTCAAACCCCTCATAGAGCAACTCGCTCATGCTAGTACACAAAAAGAGAAAGACAACTATCTCAGCTCCATCAGACAAATGAAGGTAATGGCAGCACCAATGCTATTACTCTAAGGCCGCTATGACCCAACGGACACTAAGTGCTGCTACTCGTAACATCACGACTGGCTCCGCTAGCTGACTGAGCGTTCGTTGCGTTGTGTTTCACCTGCCGGCCCTGGAAACAGCTCTGTCCACTAGGAGTTGCCCAAGGACGTCACAAGGCTTTGCTGTATATGGGAGCCTATTAGCCGAGGGACACTAGTGGCTCCGCTTTTCAATTGATGGACCTGCGCGTGCAAATGATACGTCACTAGAGCATGTGCTTTCAGTCCCACAGCCTTTCAAAAACTTGTTGCTACAATACCTCGAAAATCATCTTTGTTGCAGTACTTTACAACATTGTTAATTACTTAATAAGTAAATAAATGATGAAACACCAAATATGGTAGACCGAGGATTGAGGGAAGTGAACGTACTGTTCGAAAGTACAATTAGGACAGAAGACCTAACTGCAGAGATTCAAAGTAGACTTGTAGTCTGGAATACGAAAAGTATTCCCTCCCGTAACTGATACATTGCGTTTTGATACAATATTGTAAAGAATTTCATTCTGGAATTCTAGCAGAAACCTGTGAGCGAGAAGAATATTTTAGGTGAGTTATATACTTATTTCACTATCTCACTATAGAAATAGCTGTCAGTTGCTGAAAAACACTTGTTTAGTTCTGCGTCGATTTCTTCTTTTATGAAACCAATCAACTCCTAAAACGAAGATTTCCACATTCGAAGAGAAATCAAAAGTTTACTGTTGTCCACACTTAGATCGTCAAACACTGCGTAATACATCTGGTCAGTTGACTAAAGTAAGAGGGTCATTCAATAATTAAAGAGACAAATTGGTCTGCGGAAGAAACTGTCAATAGCAAGTTTGGTACTTTTATGGCTTCAAGTTGGCATCACTGGGATGAGCCCTGATCAGCTGATCTATCAACTTGTTTTGTATTTAACTTTAAAAATACATTTCAAGATGGAGAGTCCACTTGAAACGTCCACATTAGTTGAACAAGTTTCTGTTGTTCGTTTTTTGCTTGCTGAAGGTGAGAAAGCAATGAATATATACTGCAGAATGTCTAAAGTTTCTGGTGAAGGTTGTTTGAATCGTGTAATATTTTTAAAAGTGCGTAGAGCAGATCAAAAATTGTCGCAACTCAGTGACTGGCGAACACCGTTCTGGCCGATAATTTCCAGTCTCAACTCCCTCACATGAAATTCGGATTGATGACATTATCACTGGCGACCGCCGTGTGACTGTGGAAATGATAGTTGATAAGGTTCAACTTAGTACTGGTACACCTCATAACATTATCTGTAACAAGTTGAAGTACCGTGAAACATGTTGAAGATGGATCCCAAATGAGTTGACGCGGCCGTACAAGGAAACAAGGTTGAGAGTCTCAACAGAGTTAAAGGAACGTTATGAAAGAGAAGGTGAGCACTTCCACAAAAAAATTAACTTGTGATATGATTTCGGTTCCTGATAATCAGCCAGAATCAAAAAGAGAAAGCATGGAGTGGAAGCACGCCAACTCACCTATCAAGAAGAAATTAAGAACCCAAGCATCAGCAATTTATGATTTCACTTACAAATCTAATTATTTTAAAATGACTAATACTTTTTCTGATGATTTATATACATTAAGCACACTTTGAGGTACATTTACACACTAAAAACTAATAGAGACAAGAATTAAAGTACTACAGTTCCCAAATTTTTGTCAGTTTCTGTTACAGTTTCCACTATTTTCCAACAATCTTTTAGTTTATGTAATCATTACATTTCTGATTGTATTGATCATTTCTATACACATTTATGAGAAATCGGTGCTAGCAACAGCAGATGTAGAAAAACCATGCTCACATACACAAATAAATACAGTATATAAATGTATATACAGTGTGCAATTATGTACATAGTACATACAATATATAAAGTTCACACACACACACGCACAATGTGCAGTCATTCACTCAAACTCATTCCTAGACCAATGACAACTAGTTTATCCAACTATGCTAAATTGTTGTTGTAGTGGTCTACAGTCCAAAGACTGTTTTGAGGCATCTGTCAATGATACTCTATCCTGTGCAGTCTTCTTCATCTCCGACTGACTACTGCAATCTACATCCTTCTGGATCTGCTTATTGTATTCATCTCTTGGTCTCCTGCTATGATCTTTACCCCCAACACTTTCCCCTAGTACTAAATTGGTGATCCCTTGATGCCTCAGAATATGTCCAACGGACCGATCCTTCCTTCTAGTCAGGTTGAACCGCAAATTTCTTTTCTCCTCAGTTCTATTCAGAGCTTCCTCGTTAGTCACATGATCTACTCATCTAATCTTCAGCCTTCTTCTGTAGCACCACATCTCCAAAGCTTCTATTCTCGTCTTGTCTAAATTATTTATCGTCCTTACATGGCTACACTCCATGCAAATACTTTCAGAAAGGACATCCTGAAGCATAAATCTATATTCGATGTTAACAAATTTCTCTTCTTGTGAAACGCATTTCTTACTGTTGCCAGCATAATTTTATATCCTCCCTACTTCAGCTATCATTGGTTACTCAGCATTATTTACTAGTAAATAACACCTACACACCCAATCTCTCTCAGGTGAGAAGTGTGAGAATGGCTGAGTCCCAGTTCCACCCCCCCACCCCCCACCCCAAAGATGTCGCCATGACACGACTGCCCAAATTCCCCCTCTAACGCAGTATGTACTTCCTGACGGCATGGGGCATCATATGTGAAACGGCTCCAATAACCTCAAGCAAGCCTTTTACGTCATACAACGCACACATTTCACCAATCATTGTGTAGAATCTGCATGTATGGAGCAGGAATACAGTTTCAATCTGAGCCCAACAAACTCCACGGGTTGTGTGCCGACCATTCAACTCGACTGTCAGCCGACCAATAACCTTCTTGTTTCGAGGTGTTATTCGACATTGATTAACGGTTGCTTTCGCAGAGATATGAAATGCCTTGGGATTATACTTAAATATTACTATCTGTTGAAGCCTTTCACCAAGTAGATGAAATTGCCTGTATCCTCATAAAGTAATTTGGGACCAGTGAAATTTGTCTTAGTGAACTCATAATGGAATTGCTAAATGCAGAGTTTGGGCAGATCAGAAACATACTTGCCGCAATAGACAGTTTTTGTGATTTCTACCTCACTCATCTCTACAGTGACTAGATCTTGTCTAAAGATGGTGTTACGCTTAAAATTTGGCCTGGCGATGTAATCTCTCACACCATAACACACCAACAATAGTAAATTAAATGAATTTTGTGACCCTCTCAACGTTGTCCAGAGTCTTCCCGAGAACTGAATTATTACTTAATTTACTACAAGTACTTTAAAAAGTCACTCGTCACAAGCGTCCTATGTTCAGTATTTACATCAATGTACCCCTTCAGCCAGTGATGCTTATTGTATGTCCAAACTGAAACACAGATGGAGGTTTCTGTAGCCCAGAATATACCTCTGTCTGTTCCCTGAAGTTGTCAACAGTTTGTGAAGGGAACCTTTGGGCATGACTTGGCGCACCAGACAAAGTGGCAAGTTGCTGTGCGAATCATATAATGAGCAAGATACTGTCCGCCTCGACAGCTGAATGGTCAGCATGACAGAATGCCATGCTAAGAGGCCCCGGCTCGATTCCCGGCTGTGTCGGAGAATTTCACCAGTCACATCTTGGCACTTTTCCTTCGGTCTGGCGATTTTGTCTTCACACAACCATCAGAACCTTACAATAGTCAAAGACTGTTGCATGCATGGTCATTGAAGTTTTGTGCATCCAAGTGAAGGATGTAATTTAAATCGTCGTACAGCCTCTTCCTCCTCTCTCATTCACGGTTGGTTTTCCTTGGCATACATGTAAAAACATCGGCAAAGACCCACATGAATTCTGCATTCGAAGAAGAGAAACATGTCAACATTGGTCAACAGCTCAATGCTGACACGTGTTCTTGGTAACATTGCTCCACACGAGAGCCCAAGCGTGGTATAATAGAAGGCAGAATCAAAAGTGTATGTTCCCAGACATACACTCCGGAATTTGTCACAAATGTCACATTGATGTTCATGTACAATCTAGCATATTCGCCTAAATCAAGGACATTCCACTTCTAACATCCATTCACCACATGCCCTCACTCAGCATTCGTTATGGCAGTGCCTGTGGGTTTACTGGAGAATACAGATATTTCAGGCAATGTGGTTTCATGTAGTCTCTCCATCGATTCAAAGAACTCATAAGGGAAGGACCCAGTTTTTATTAAAATTCAAACTTTGCATCATTGTATCCTGCAGCTCTGGTGATATTCATATCCTCCTAACACACTGTCTCAGAAAATTTTTGCAGATAGCATTATTTTTGTGTGGTTCTCTTCAATATGTATTTTTCAACACTATCATGTATGACATCGACATTATCTTTCAGGCAGATATCGCCCAAATCTTCAACAATGAAATCAGCATCATAATCACTCATTTAATTTAAGAAACGGTTACATGTCATGGGAGTTGGTATTGCACGTTGTATGCATTGTGGGCTGTGACATGGAACTTGCCTGTTAGATTACAGTGGTTTCTAATTGAGATGTTCATATGTCTATCTAAAGGCGGCCTACGAATATTACAGTCAAGTGCCTGTTCGTGTAAGAAATCGCTCTCTTGCAAGTTAGCTACCGAAATGTTGTTGTAATAAATGCGATCAACTCCGCATCCAAATTTTTGTAGCTCACAGAGTAATCTTATCGCTGGTTTATTCATGACTTATGATTCGAATTTGTTGAGTTTGGAGTTATACGACCATACGACTCCATACCGTTCACAATACAGTACATGCCATTCTTTAAAGGTTGTAACAAAATCATTGGGGTCTGCTTTACAACGCACCCCAGGAGTTATAAGACACTGGATCTCAGAGTATATGGCGAAGCAGCATCGCTCTTAGTGGTGGGCGCTCTTAAACGTTACGAACGTTTTATCCTTGCATGACATTTAGGGGTGTACTGGTTCCTGGCTACAGCAATCATTCACTTGCTTTTCTCGGTATTTTTTCTCGGTAACAGATTTGAGGCATCTTTGGCAAAAGAACTTTTCATATTCTTTTTATTCAACTAGTTTCAAAGTAGGTGCGACGTATTTTTTGTTCCTCAACTTTTTTGCCAAAGAATATGCATCTTGAAATGCATGTGACTAACTGCTTTAGCCAGCAGCTGGTATGGGTGGAAATACATTACAAGGACAAAAGTTCTTTTCGGTTTAAGAACACCCATCGCCTTGAATGATGCCTCTTCATCATATACAGTAAATCTTAGTGTCTCTTGATCTTATGTCAAGCTGCAAAGATGACCTCTTTGCCTCTCATTCTACCTGCAAAGACTGAGATGTACCAGACATAGAAGCGTATCAAGTTTTATGCTCATCCTTCACAAATAAGTATCATATATTGGGTACAATACCGCTAGATGCTTGTCCCTTGACCACAAAAACTTAGGAGGGACGTCGATTGCATTTATCTCAACCATATTACCATGGCCAACTTGAAAGGAATGATGCCTTATACGAGCAGGCAGCAAACCGCCATAATTGTTGGATTCGATAGAGAATTGGAAACTGCACATAGAGGCCACTGTCTTCCAATGGTGAATTTCCATGGTGCAGCCCACAATGCGTGTAAACTGATCTACCAACAGTTACAATACATGTCTATTCTGTTACATAAATTGAGCGGATGTGATGCTCACGTTCTTGTTGAGCATATAGGGGTTGATGATAAGATCGCTGTCATCCTCGACTCTGTTGAAAAGTACATCTCATTTTCCAAGGTGATCACATAAAAATATTGTTCCACTTCCTATATTTGCCACAATTCACGTTAATGTCTCATCAGAAAATTTCTGAGACAGTGTTTCAAGAGGACAAACATTTCACCACAGCAGCGTTTACTGATGATGTGTTGTTTCGGCTTTCCTTGTAGACCCCTGGATATCATCGAGAGATTCGATGTAACCACGTTGCCTGACGTAACTGAATGGTCTAGCAAACTCACAGGTACTGCCGTAATGGATGTGGAGTATGGTCATATGGTGACTGTTTCTCAAGAATTCAACGTCCCTGATTTAGGAGGTTGTGCTAGGTTGTACATTGTACACATGCCCAGAAATATTTCTGACAAAATCCAGAGAATGCGGTTGGTAATACATTATCAGATCCAGCTATACCGCACCAGGGCTTTTGTGGACACAATTTTTTAGAAGGACATGTATCGGCATCCAACTGTTGACCAATGTTGACATGTTACTCTTCTTCAAACATGGGATTTTCGTGTGCACACGTATGCCACTGCCAGTAACCCATGAATGAACAACGAAGAGCACAGGACTTTTGACGATTTAAGTAACATTCTCTAAGGACATGGCATGCTACGATTTCTGATGGACGTCTAAAGAGGAAACCGACGGGTTCAAGCAAAGATCAAAGATGTGACTGCCAATTCAGAGAGTGTCCTTGAATATAATCTGCCCATCTGCCTTAGCTGTAACATAATATCAAACGTGTAATATGACACTGCTCTCATCCAATTAGTGATACTGATAATAGGATCAGGTTCATTCAGAACTCCCACAAGAAAATTACTGCTTATCACTTTCAGTGTACTCTTATCACCTTACGTGAGCCATCACGCGATGTTTACCTGATTGAGAACTCGTCCTGCTAGTCTACTCGCGCTCACTGGGCATGCTGTATTGCGCCCTCGACCTGAAAATTACTTTGTATGACCACTATCACATTTTTGTTATGATTTGTGCGAACAAAACTGTTGAGATACTTTGCATTAAACTGTTCGGAAGTTATCATATCCCAACGACATAAAATTACTAGGATATCAGTCTGTAAGTGTTCAGAAAAGGTATCGATGATATTTAAGTTGCCATATTTATTTATCACCAAGATTCTGCATACAGTAATTGAAACACACTGCACCTTACGATAAACACAAAGGCCACACATTCATTCTTCAGTAGCAATTTCTAAACAAGAACATTTTATTGAACTATGAGTGATGTACTGTTGAAACAAATCTTGTACATCACTACAACGTATAGAAAACATTTAAAAGTACTTCCATTACCCAATAAAGTTTCTCCTTCTTTCCTTCAGAGGGAATGATAAATTTTTCATTCAATCATCACATACAAAGAACAAACATAGAAGATTATGTTGTAAGAGTTCTATTCAACATGAAACACGTTGGCACTATGCACTCTGTCCTGTTCCATCATTTCGTATACTCTGCATAATCACCCAGCGCGAGTCACTTGTTTGCAGAGTATCACATGCCTTGCCGGTCAGTAGGGCAGCAGCAGATATCTCTGCACAGCACCGTACGTTATGTCTAGGTAACTTAGGATCATTGATCAGTACGAACTAGAGGGAGCACAGACAGACAAAATTCAGTTGTGTTGTGAACAAGTTTGTCTCAGATCCCGTTCACTGTTCAGCTTTGATCTAGTTTTATCATTCTGTAGGACGATGGTGGTTTTACGGTGCTTCATCATCCTACATGGTACAAATGGGGAAGACTGCTGCCAGCTGTAGGTGGAGGCCATGCGATTCATTCATGTTCCGATTACGATTCTCGCGTATCAATTAGATATTCAAATAATGTTTACTCAAAACTCTTTCACACCGCATATTTGACGATTTCATTATTCCTTGTGGAGTGTTAGACTCCAAGCCAACAAGTGAAGAGTGTGATATTCAGTTATACCTTTCCCACCCAGGAACAGAAATGGCTTACTATGTCTCTCTGTCGTGCAAAAAAAAAAAAAGAAAAAAAGAAAAAAAGGTAAAATTTTGTAGCATCCATTATGGATGTTATCGGCTGAATGTGAGATTTTAGACTTGTGTGTCAGTTGTACAGGTGATCTATAGTGTCCATGTGGAACTACCAATTCTATACTACAACAGAAGCGCCACACATTTGACCTGCAAAAGTCGATCCCGTAAGGCAATATTCATTGGACTTTCGGTTTTTGTTGAGGCAGCAAGTGTGTATAATATTCGATCTACGCTTATCGACAGACTCTACAAGAAACGATACTGTTGTGCTTACGAAGTTCATGCGACACCAGTACCTAAATTTTACTGGAATACATATTTGATAATTTGGTTTAAAATTGCATGAAACTTATTCAAAACTTATTTGAACATATAGTTCAAGTTCTACAAGATGTGGTAGGCTCTCAAAAGGTTCATATATTCCACTTTGCTTCCGTTTGGTCCGATTTTCGGAGGATGTTTGCTTAAACACGTATTTTTCGAAAAATGTGTAACACATCGTTTTCTAGATCCATCGTCGTGCATATACATGAGAGATACATAAAATAGCATTTGTTACTGCTGGAAATTCCTTTCTCATAGCTGGAGCGAGTTGCCTGGAAAATATGTCAAGAACGTTTTATCGATGTAAGACGTCGCACGTTAACACGGCGTCTACGTTTTGTATCGGCAGTAACCACGTAGCGATAAGATTGCCTGTCTGGGGCAATTACCGCCTAAGGGACGGAGGAGGCCTTGTTGGAAGTGACAAGAGGGAGGGCGTGGCGAGGTAGAGCGGCAGAATGCCATCAGCAGCTACAAGATGGGGGTGTGGGTGGGCTAGGGAGGGAGGCGGGGGAGTAGGCTGCCTTGTTAACACTGGAGACATCCTCCGACGTAGCGGAGGCCTTGCTACAGTGCCTGACTTCGGGTATGCGTAGTGCGAGACTGGCGGGTAAGTAGTAGGAACGGAAAAAGGTGTAGTGTATGTTAAATGGTGAGCACATTCGTACCTTACAACAAGTGCGATACTTTATGTGGACTGATTACCGAAGTTGTACGCTCACAAACTGTGACGACCAGTTCGTTATTCTAGCAAAAAAGAACAACTACCGTCCTTACTCCATGGAAAGACACTATGTATATCTCTGTGGTCGAAAAACAGCAATAAAATAGGAACCTACCAAAGGAGCTCACAGTCGTTGATATTTCAAACCGTAAACATAAATGCGTATTTTTCACTGAATAGTATTCACTCAGAATCTTATTCTCGTAATCATTATAAACATCTACATTTGTAATCGTCGAGTCGCTCTCCGGTGCACCAGAATCATCCTCTCCTATTGCCAATCATCTGGATAGTAAGATTCTTGCTCTTCGTAATTGTACATGAATGCTCCTTTCTGCGCACAAAAAAGGCGAATGTGATCCTCTTTAAGTGACTGACTGAATAGTGAAGAATCCACTGCCTCAAACTTCACTGTACTTTCCTTTGCATGTGAACATTTCCACGCTCTTTTAATGCAAACATTCAAAATCCGGTTACCTGGTCTCTCTTTGTAGTGAAACTTTCTTACTCATCATCTCCCTCTCTCTGGCCCTCAATCTACAGGGTGTTCGGGCTTGTAGAGGAGAGTGAGTGCATAACATTTTGAATACGAACTAATGTCCAGAAATGTGTAATTTCCGTTCTGTGACTATTTCAGTTCAAACGTTTAATCAACTTTTTCTGCATGAGAAACTGAATTAGGCGTGACGGAATAGAATTATTAGGTAACAATTCGAAAGGAAACGTAACGAAACATTCGTTCATCACCTAAGCACTTATGTTTGTATTAATATCTAAATATTACGTTCTATATTTGGAGAGAAGAGAACCACTTGTATGAATATCAAGAGCTCAGTAGGCAACCCAGTTCTAAGCAAAGATGGGAAGGCAGAAAGGTGGAAGGAGTATATAGAGGGTTTATACAAGGGCGATGTACTTGAGGACAATATTATGGAAATGGAAGAGGATGTAGATGAATATGAAATCGGAGATAAGATACTGCGTGAAGAGTTTGACAGAGCACTGAAAGACCTGAGTCGAAACAAGGCCCCGGGAGTGGACAACATTCCATTAGAACCACTGATGGCCTTGGGAGAGCCAGTCATGACAAAACTTTACCATCTGGCGAGCAAGATGTATGAGACAGGCGAAATACCCACAGACTTCAAGAAGAATATAATAATTCCAATACCAAAGAAAGCAGGTGTTGACAGATGTGAAAATTACCGAACTATCAGTTTAATAAGTCACAGCTGCAAAATACTAACGCGAATTCTTTACAGACGAATGGAAAAACTGGTAGAAGCGGACCTCGGGGAAGATCAGTTTGGATTCCGTAGAAATGTTGGAACACGTGAGGCAATACTAACCTTACTACTTATCTTAGAAGAAAGATTAAGAAAAGGCAAACCTACGTTTCTAGCATTTGTAGACTTAGAGAAAGCTTTTGACAACGTTAACTGGAATACTCTCTTTCAAATTCTGAAGGTGGCAGGGGTAAAATACAGGGAGCGAAAGGCTATTTACAATTTGTACAGAAACCAGATGGCAGTTATAAGAGTCGAGGGGCATGAAGGGGAAGCAGTGGTTGGGAAAGGAGTGAGACAGGGTTGTAGCCTCTCCCCGATGTTATTCAATCTGTATATTGAGCAAGCAGTAAAGGAAACAAAAGAAAAATTCGGAGTAGGTATTAAAATTCATGGAGATGAAGTAAAAACTTTGAGGTTCGCCGATGACATTGTAATTCTGTCAGAGACAGCAAAGGACTTGGAAGAGCAGTTGAACGGAATGGACAGTGTCTTGAAAGGAGGAAATAAGATGAACATCAACAAAAGCAAAACGAGGATAATGGAATGTAGTCAAATTAAATCGGGTGATGCTGAGGGGATTAGATTAGGAAATGAGACACTTAAAGTAGTAAAGGAGTTTTGCTATTTAGGGAGTAAAATAACTGATGATGGTCGAAGTAGAGAGGATATAAAATGTAGACTGGCAATGGCAAGGAAATCGTTTCTGAAGAAGAGAAATTTGTTAACATCGAGTATAGATTTAAGTGTCAGGAAGTCGTTTCTGAAAGTATTTGTATGGAGTGTAGCCATGTATGGAAGTGAAACATGGACGATAACCAGTTTGGACAAGAAGAAAATAGAAGCTTTCGAAATGTGGTGCTACAGAAGAATGCTGAAGATAAGGTGGGTAGATCACGTAACTAATGAGGAGGTATTGAATAGGATTGGGGAGAAGAGAAGTTTGTGGCACAACTTGACTAGAAGAAGGGGTCGGTTGGTAGGACATGTTTTGAGGAATCAAGGGATCACAAATTTAGCATTGGAGGGCAGCGTGGAGGGTAAAAATCGTAGAGGGAGACCAAGAGATCAATACACTAAGCAGATTCAGAAGGATGTAGGTTGCAGTAGGTACTGGGAGATGTAGAAGCTTGCACAGGATAGAGTAGCATGGAGAGTTGCATCAAACCAGTCTCAGGATTGAAGACCACAACAACAACAACAACGTGTCTATATTATTCCAGAACAAAAAAGAACCCAACACACTGTACGTACAAGACAGTACTGATGTATTCGGACAGCGGCTCGATGTAGTGACCACCAATATTGTTAAGGGGGGACTTTGATGTAATTTACCAAAAATGTCAATTTCCGATTTATTTTTTATTTCTTAGTACAATTCGTGGACAATAAGTCCCCAAAGTTTCAATGCTGAAATCGCATCCGAAGTGCCTGAAAATTAATTAAAAGTGTGACGCGTCCTCCTGCCACGCCAAGCTCAGAGGGATAACAACCCATACATTCACAAGGAGAGGCTTCCAAATTGTATCCTTGACCTTATCAAGCCCACTTACTGGTTTCTGGCCGATCCTGCAGTTCTCAAAAAGTGTGTTCATGGCAAAACCCAAAATCCAAATGTGTCTCTAAATACACTCATATGGAAACGATGCCGTAAAAACACATTTGCATCTGATACAGTTGTCAGAATTGCAACTTATGATGCCATTATTAAATTTAGTGATGGGAACGTCGGGAGGATGAATGTATTAGAAAGAATTGGCTTGATTATAGGGAACTTTACTCAAGACATCCGGAGAAAAATAGATTTACAGCACGTCTCTGCAGATGAAAAGTCTGTTGAAGACCTGGTAAAGGAAAGAAGACAGACAACAAGAAACCAAAAGAGAAACCTTGAAAGGAAAGGCGATCCATAGTACAAATGCGGTGCCTTCTGAAGAAGTGACATGAGGTAAAAAGTTAGGTTGAACTTTAAATTGCGCTTCCTGAAAAGTTTGTTTTCTAAAATTTATGTACCTTTCCCTCAGATTCCCTGAGTGCTAGAATCACGAAATGTTGTACACATATTTCTGTAAACCTAATAACCGTGGTCTCAAGAGCTAATATTGAAATTCTGATTGCAAGCTGAGATATGGGGCGAATTGTTGGAATTTTGTTTAAATATAAAATTGTACTTGTAGAACTATAACTAAAGAATTATGAAAATTCTCCTGTTTGACCTATTCCGAAAACATCATGAGAGAAGCTTACAATATATAAAGAGATGAGACAGAGAAATTTTTGTAGAAATCTCTTGAACACTTTCTGAGAAAAGGGAACATATGTTATTTTTTGAAAATAAAACTTCAAATTTTATTCAAAAAAAGTTGAATATATATAACACTGGTCAACACTCATTTTCTTGCCAAGGATATTTGAGTGGCTTTAGGATGGGTTAGTGGTGCTGAGGACGAATATAGCAACCATTTATGCAGTTTGGTTCTAGTTTTTGAGATAATGCATGATTTATTCAAAAAATTAGAAAAAATTGCTAATACTGAACTCGAGCGCTACAAACTACAATAAAAAAAGAAAATAATCTTTATAAATAGCTTCTATGAGATCCTGAAAGGCATTTGTCCACGTATAAAACATAATTGAAAAGTTTTTCTATAAGTATATCATTTTCCGTCCATGACGAACCGCTTCCTGCACGCTTTCCTTTTATAGGTCTCTTCAGAACAGTCACGTTGCAGATTCCAGCAATAATCTGCCATCATATGCCTGCCCCATCTTCCTTTATATCTTTCCTCTATTCCTTTCATATCTTGATGTAACCGCTCTCCTTGTTCCTCACTGAAATTACCTAGATTACGAGGAAATCGATCCAAGTGGCTGTGAAGGAAGTGCAATTTTATGCTCATGTTAGCTCCTAAGTTTTGAAAGTTAGTGAGCATGTTTTTGACCAGTTCCTCGTAAGTGGGAGCTTTATGATTGCCCAAAAAACATTTTACAACAGCGTCAAAACTGTTCCAGGCCGATGCTTCAGTGACAGTCATGACACTTGTAAAATTGGTATCGTTGATGAGCCTGCGAATTTGAGGACCATCAAATATTCCAGCCTTAAGTTTATCACTACTGAGTCCAGGGAACGTATTGCAGATGTATGTGAAGCAATTACCATTTCTGTCTAAAGCTCTGGTGAATTGCTTCATTAGTCCTAACTTAATATGTAATGGTGGAAGAACAATCTTGTCCCTACTAACCAGAGGTTCATTAATGATGTTTGCTTCACCAACAACCATATGTTCCCTTGGAGGCCATGTTTTCTGCTTCCAATGTTCGTGCTTTGCCCTACTAACCCACATGCAGATAAAACATGGGTGCTTTGTGTATCCACTTTGTTGTCCAAGCAAGAAGTTCACCATTTTCAAATCAACACAGATCAACCACTGGTGCTGCATATACTGAATTTTCTACAGAACCATCTTGATGTTAGCATATGCTTCACAAAGTTTTGTTGAGAGGGCAATTGGAATAGATGCGTAACGATTGCCATTGTGTAGGAGAACACATTTTGAACTTCTAGTGGAAATGTCTATGAAGAGATGCCAGTCCTCTGGTCTATATTCCGGCAGCCCCAATTCAAGTAAAAGTCCAGGTATATTGCTGCAATACACTATAACCTCTTCTTGGTTGAAGTATGGAAGAAGGTTTTCTTCTCTCGTCCGGTAAGCTGTTATTTTAACACTTGGATGTAGACAGTTCTTTTCCTTAAGCCTGGATGCTAAGAGTTCTGATGCTTGCTTTGAAAGATTGAGTTCTCGTATTAAGTCACTGAGCTCCTTCTGGTCGAACTGCTGGGGTTGTGTCTCACGTCCTTCGTATTCCGAACCACTACTTGTACATTCCTCGCCGTGCACATCGTCATCTGATGATGTTAGCGTGGGTAATGTTGTGAAGGTTGGTACAGGAACATCGTTGCTGTGCACCACTAGTCTTCTTGCTGACTCCAAATCGGGATATTCCCACTTTCGTTTTTTGAACCTATTAAAACCTTTCACATTAACAATGCAAAAATAGCAATCATCTGTATGGTTCTTCTGCTCTGGCCATACCATAGGCACTCCGAAGTTTAAGCTTTTCATTTTTCATTTTGTCCACTGCCGTAAGCCCTCCACACAGCATTTACAAACTTTATGGGGTGCCCACGCCTTGTCTTGATCTCCAAGTTTAATTCCGAAATATGCCAGATACGCTTCCTTCACAAAAGAAGTGATATTCTTCCTGTTCTTTTGAAGAACGTATTCACCACAAATGTAGCAGAACTCATCTGGATGGTTCACGCAAAGACGGCGTGAAGAACTCATGTTTTCCTAAAACAAAATTGCACAAATACTACATATCATGCAGAACTTTCTTGTATTTGCATGTCAATCACATCCAACAAACATCATTAATTGTTTTGTGTGAAATGAATACTCACCTCATATTTGCTACGTCACGATGAAAAGGTTCTATCTCCTTGAAGCTGCACTGCACATGTGTGTGACTTTCGACCATCGCCATTTTTCTTGTTTACACTGCACGCTACCTATCGGCTGTTGCGGGGATTACCTCGGCCAACAAATGAATGTCGAGTACCGCCGAATTCAAATCTGCACAACCCTCAATATCTTCAACACACGCACCGCACAACAGGACTGAACACATGCTGACAGTGTGATGTTTGCATGATGTAATCCTCAACCACACAGATGCACTCCCTGAGCACAATTGTTTAATAAAGATAGTACACTATCACTAATTAAAAAACAGGTAGCAAATACATTACACCATATATGGACCCTGCAGTCGATATTATCCACATGAAACTCTCATTTCCACAAATAACCTATATCTCAAAAACCAGAGCCAATTTGGAAAAAGTACAAATATACTCGGAATGAGTATCATAACAATATCCCATTTTCGTTCAAACTTCCCTGGCAACGAAAAAAAAAATTATTTTGTAGAGCTGTGTAATCAAAGGATATAATATGTAAATGTGTTACTTTCATGTAAACGGTGGTACAAAATTTCATTGCCATATCTCCAAAACTGTGGATTTGGTGCATTTTTGAAATAGTGTGTGTTTTTCATCAACGTACCCCATTAAGGACATTATACCTACGATGCCTGTATCGTACACACTCTCGATCGCACCTGGCATCACTTCAGTTTCTAGTGCAGCGGCTAGAACTCCTGCCTGCAGATCTTCCTCTGTGTCTACAGATATCCCGTCAGACGTTAGGTAGCCTCAGGTGACCGTTGACGTAGTACACGTCGTCCTGCCTACCCTATAGCATATCAGGACCCGCAACTCTGAGACTTTTCTCTTTCCCTCAGCTGAGGTGGATGCGTCACACATCTGAATTGAAACCGCCATAGAACGGAAACGAGACGTTTCTGGACATTAGTTACCATTCAAAATATCACGTAATCACTTCATTTCCAAGTCAAAAATTTAAAACGGGAATTTCCTAACAAGCCATATACGTCTCTTCCCCAGTGTCTCAGTGTCTCGCCGGCCGGAGTGGCCGAGCGGTTCTAGGCGCTACAGTCTGGAACCGCGAGACCGCTACGGTCGCAGGTTCGGATGCTGCCTTGGGCATTGATGTGGGTGATGTCCTTAGGTTAGTTAGGTTTAAGGAGTTCTAAATTATATGGGACTGATGACCTCAGAAGTTAAGTCCCATAGTGCTCAGAGCCATTTGAACCATTTGAACCCCAGTGACTCCTTTTTCTCCCATTGGTATTAACTCCTCCCTATTTCTGCTACTGTCTCGGTCTTCATCCCTTTCTCTCTCTTCCTTACCACTGTCTCCCTGTCTACTCTTCCACTGTCTCTCTGTCCCACTGCCATTGCCTTCGTCCTATTTCTTACCTCACTCATTGCCATTACCTCTTTTTATCTCGATTACAGTCTGGTGTATTTCTCTTCAACAGACATTCTCCCCTCTCCACACATTTCTGTGGGCGATTTGTCATGGTTTCTGACCTCTAGACTGAGAAACTTAAGCACTTGGCTGTGGGAGGATAGGGGAAGTGGGCAAATCGCCGGTCTTAATGATTCAAACTCCCCCCCTCCCCCTCCTCTCCCAAACCCACGTATAGTCTGAAGTTTTCATTTCCACTGTCCCCTCCCTCTTTTGATTCCCCTGCTGCTATCTCCATACATCTCTCTTTCGTTGCCGCTGTCTCTCATTGCTCACAACTATCCGCTCTGTCCTTAGCCTCCACTGCTATTGTCTTAGCCTGTATCCTTCATTGTCACTTTATCTGTCCTACCATCACTGTTTCCCCCGTCTTTCTCTCCCATTTGCACTGTTTCTTCTCTCTTCCACTGTCACTACCTTTCTGCTAATTTGTTTTTCCACAAAAATGCGCGACAGTGACCAGCTGTAAAAAGTTTCAATGAATTTACAGTTAAATCAATACCATTACCTGCTGACAGGCGTTGATATACACCAACGGGGATAGTTGAAAATATGTGCTGGGACCGGTACTCGAACTCAGGATCTCCTGCTTATAGGGCAGACGCTCTATCCATTTGAGCCACCGAAGGCACGGAGAGTGGTGAGACTGCAGCGATTTTTCGCTGGACGCTCCCCGTGAGACCCAATTCCTATACTTATAGTCCACACACTACATTCGTAGTGTCACTGCCATGATACCCATTACTCGCGGCAGACAATATACCCATTACTCGTGGCAGACAATCCACCGAGTCCCGTAGGAGTTCAGGCAATTTGTGTGCATCCGCACTGAAAAAGGTCATCAGCCGGTTAGCCTTACTCATATGAAAATGGCATGTGTTCTTTTAGACATGTCCGAAATAACAGATGCCATAGGTGACCTAGAATCAATCCTATATGATATTGTCCAACAGTATGGGTTTTCTACGATAGTTTTGTTCACTGGATATCTTGCACTTACACTGAACTTTCCCTTTTAGAATTTTCACAAAATGTAGATATCTTTCTTCATTTCTAAATTTTATTGTAATATGAGGACAGTCTTTATGAACTGCGGTAAGGTTCAAGACATGTTTCGGAATCAACTGTAAATGTTATGCACAGTTCGGACAGGAGGGTCATCCAAAAGCGGAATGTGATTCATCAAACTTAACATTATCTTTTGTGGTCGTCTCGCATCAGTCATTGCAAATAAGGCCTCTGTCTGTTAGAAAACTATCATTTCAGTTCCATACTCGTCCAATTAAAATGCGAACTTTACCCAGCTGGTCGATAATGTGAAATCTGTAGCTGACATATCAGAAATTAGACAGACACAATATCATACTGTGTAAGACTAGTGTATCCTTCAGGCAAACCTTTATGGATCGTAAGCAGGAGGTTTATCGGTACACAAGCAGTCCGAATGTACGAACTGTAATGCAATATCTTGTTTGACACACTTTAGAAGAAAAAGCGCTGACAATAGCTTCCTTGGTTTTTTTAACTGTCACTTTTGCGTTTTCAAAGAAATAATTATACAGTCGAAATAGTTATTTGCTGGCGAGCTGATGTCTCTGCTCACTGTGCGAGTGCACAGTGGTAATTTCTCTGTCAAGCACCTTAGGAATATAAAAATTTGTCTACAACGGACATGCTAGACATACTTCAGAACAGATCGCTGATGACAGCTTCTTGGATTCGTCAACTACCAGTTTTAAACAGTTAATAAAACCACTGAATAGTAAAATCTGGCCGAAAAAAAAAGAATATTGACAGGTGAGCAGGTGTTCTCTGTGAAGGTACATCGCTATACGAGCGAACGCAAACTTTACAAGCAGGCATAGCTTTGCGTAAACGTCTTGTTGTAACGGGAGAGGAGAATACCGCTGTGAAAGTTTTGACAACTGGGAGAAGGCGTGCCGGCAGCGCACGGCTTTGATCAGGGGGAGTGTGGGAGGGGGGGCGAGTGTCACGGCATCGCCAATTGGGGGTGGCAGGTTTGAGTTTCAGTGATTAACAGACACTGAGAATTCGAGGCGTGTAGAATATGTGTAACAGGCATACGCGTGCTCGGACACGTCGACTGGGAAAAACCCTAAGCATGTCGCCACTGGTAGAAGGCATGTTAGTGGTATCTGTCATGTCTGAACTATGTGAAGGGTAAAGCTACTAATAAAACCAAGTTCAATAAAAACTGATGCCATCAAGCTACAGAAAAGCCAGAAACGTCGTTAAAACGAGAAAAATAAAACGAGTGCGTCAATAAAAACATGCACTTGATCCAGAAAGTAGTTTCTAACTGATTTGGTGTCAAATATCTATAGTAAAATTGAATTTACTTTTCGTAAACATTATATATTTCAGTTTACAGTCTGTAATGTACATTCCGTGTAAAAGAACACAAATTTTCGTCGAAGCAATTAATATAACGATGAAAGTAGCGGCAGCACAAAAGAGTGGCTTAGATATGTTTGGTTTTATTTGTTTTATTTATTGACAGCAAAACAGCTTAAAGTAGCGTTTACGTCAACAAAGTACCAATTATTGAACAAAGTAATTGACTTCCTAGAGAACCATGGACATCAGTGAAAACTGAGGAAATTCACATGCTAATGGATTAGGATGAAATTATCAGTTTTTAAGTATCTACTGAAAGGTGGAACTGTATAAACTGGAGTCACGACCACGTCGGTGCTTAAATAGCTGGCAGCTATCTTGCGCTGAAGCTTTCTCGGTTAGTCATTCGCCAAAGCCGAAGCTGCGAAGTGTATATATATGAGCCATGAGTGTGTCACCTCTCACGTGATTAAAATCAGAGACTTGCAGCAATATGGGATTTGTGTGTCCACCTTGACGCGAAACACTTTTTGTAATTTGTTTATTTATTTATTTTCCAAACAAATTTCAGCGATAAATATCATCATCATTAGTGGGTTGTTGCTGAAACTAGTTTGGGGAATAAATAAGTATACAAATAACAAAAAGTGTTTTGCATCAAGGTGGACTCACAATTCCCATATTGTTGTTTTTCCACGCAAATATGGACCAAATGGAAGAGTTTCAAGATGAAATTATTGTCAGGGACTTAAGGTTTTTCGTTTGTGCCGCCATCGAATACCTTCAAATCTTTCTGTTAAAGAGGTAGCTTGTGCAGGCAGAACAACTCAACTTAGGTGAACAACACATAACCTTTTCCATGATTATATGAGATAGACTTGAACTTTTGATCCTAACTAGGGCACCAATGTGGAATTCTAATTTAAAACTTAGGCTGAAAGAATTTAGGTTTATTTCCGAGACTATAACGGAATTTACAATTAATCTACGTGAGACATCTCTCTGGGTTAATATTAACCTTTTCGTCGTTACTACAATACAGTGTTGGACATTTATTGCTTCGATGCAGTGTTGAAAAGTTGTAGTAAGAAACTCATTTCATTTAAATATCAAAATTAGTGTGAGGTGTGAGTGTTAATTTTCTCTGCATGTTCCTACTCGCGTGTTTTTTAATTGTTTCTTTAATTTCTGTGATTAATTTACGAGGATAATAGCGACAAATGATGATGATGTTTGGTTTGTAGAGGGATCGACTGCGCGGTCATCTGCGCCCATACAAAGTCCCAGTTTTCACACAGTCCAATTTGTTTCACAGTCCAATCTAGCCACTGTCAGGAATGTTAATGATGATGATGAAATAAGAAGGACAACACAAATACCCTGGGCAAAAAGAATCCCCACCTCGGCCAGAAATAGAACCTGGGACCCTGTGATCCTTAGGCAGCAACGTTAGCCACTTTTCTTTCTTTTCTTTTTTTTTGTAATCTCATTTTGTCCTTTATAGTTCGTTGCAATTGTTCGTGGCGGACGTCCCCTAACTCCCATTGAAGTTCGTTATTGATCCATTCTCTCAGTTTTTTTACCACAGAGGGCCGCTAACCCTCTGACCGAACACGCTGAGCTACCTAGCCGGCACCACTAGACCACGAGCTGCGGACATAGCGCCAAATTTAACTAGCGACTCCGAGGGAGCAATTACCCTATTCATAAAAACGAGCACTCATTGTCAGTCAAAAGCCGTAGAACTGTGATCTTTGACTATTTTGAATGTCTAATTCAGCAGTTTCACTGAGGAGCTCTATACTTAACAACTAGACATTTTTTGTGCACTTTCTTATTCTTTTAATAAATTTAGTCATGTCGAACGCCAACCAATGTTTGAAGGCCCAGCAACCTTAACTTCGATTTTCTCAGCCTAGTACCGCAAGACGTACAAATTGTAATACGAGTACAATGAACTTGTTCGACAACTACAGAACAAATCGCTATTCGTTTTTCCCTGGGTTTTGGCGCCCACCAGTTTTCCATTATTAAAACAATGACTGTATAGTCGAAGTCTGAGTGAAAATTACGGTTACTGACTGGTGAACCGGTATCCCTGCTAATGCGTCTGTGCCCTAAGGTCTTAACCCAAACACTCTCCGCCCTATGTACTACTGCCATTAACAATTTTTGTATAATATTAGTTATATTTACTATCAGAAACATATCTTTGAAGTTCAGGGAAAAGCAAAGCAGTTTTTAGCTTATCGTTAGTAGAATTTTGTTCCTTGTGTGTTTTGTTTTATGCTGAGATTTCTCATCGTGTCTTCTCTTCTGGCATAGGCACACAAGTAAACGACATACTTTCGGACATTGCTCTAGCCTAGCATCAGAAGCTATTTCATTTTCTGCTAGATCAGAAACACAGGAAAACGTATGAAAACTTGTCAGCTAGAACACTAATGAAAAGAAATAACTAAAAAACTATGCTGAATTATATAGTTTGGGTTATTTATTTGGTAGTTACTTGTGAACCAAGTAAACTCACCATTATTTGTAATTTTATATGTTGAAGAAGGATATCTATGTACTGATGATTGTGGCAGTCCACATATATTACTGCTGTGGGAGATAGTCCTCTAAAAAGTAACATTGTCAAATATTTGTCTCTATGCAGTTACATACAAAAATACAGAGAGGGTAGTCCCATTTTGGTGAAAGTGGTAACTGTTATATCAGTATCTCCGGAAGTAGAACTGAATGAGGTTAAAAACTAACTAACATTGTTTTACAGAGAATCATAGAAATTCAGAATTTCAACGATAATGCGTTCACTAATTTAATAATTAGTTCATTTTAAATATTTATACACTATACATATAGTTAATACATATGGGTGCTACATTACCGACCATGACAGCACTCGATATTTGTTTACTAATCCATGTATTATTTTCTGTTACATGACAGAACATCCCGAATCCTGACAACCGGAATGGGTGGAGATGTAACAATAGAGAAAGTACAGGGTTATTACAAATGAGTGAAGCGATTTCACAGTTCTACAATAACTTTATTATTTGAGATATTTTCACAATGCTTTGCACACACATACAAAAACTCAAAAAGTTTTTTTAGGCATTCACAAATGTTCGATATGTGCCCCTTTAGTGATTCGGCAGACATCAAGCCGATGGTCGAGTTCCTCCCTCACTCGGCGCAGCCTGTCCCCATCAATGAGTTCGAAAGCATCGTTGATGCGAGCTCGCAGTTCTGGCACGTTTCTTGGTAGAGGAGGTTTAAACACTGAATCTTTCACATAACCCCACAGAAAGAAATCGCATGGGCTTAAGTCGGGAGAGCGTGGAGGCCATGACATGAATTGCTGATCATGATCTCCACCACGACCGATCCATCGGTTTTCCAATCTCCTGTTTAAGAAATGCCGAACATCATGATGGAAGTGCGGTGGAGCACCATCCTGTTGAAAGATGAAGTCGGCGCTGTCGGTCTCCAGTTGTGGCATGAGCCAATTTTCCAGCATGTCCAGATACACGTGTCCTGTAACGTTTTTCTCGCAGAAGAAAAAGTGGCCGTAAACTTTAAACCGTGAGATTGCACAAAACACGTTAACTTTTGGTGAACTGCGAATTTGCTGTACGAATGCGTGAGGATTCTCTACCGCCCAGATTCGCACATTGTGTCTGTTCACTTCACCATTAAGAAAATAATGTTGCTTCATCACTGAAAACAAGTTTCGCACTGAACGCATCCTCTTCCATGAGCTGTTGCAACCGCGCCGAAAATTCAAAGCGTTTGACTTTGTCATCGGGTGTCAGGGCTTCTAGCAATTGTAAACGGTAAGGCTTCTGCTTTAGCCTTTCCCGTAAGACTTTCCAAACCGTCAGCTGTGGTACGTTTAGCTCCCTGCTTGCTATATTCGTCGACTTCCGCGGGCTACGCGTGAAACTTGCCCGCACGCGTCCAACCGTTTCTTCGCTCACTGCAGGCCGACCCGTTGATTTCCCCTTACAGAGGCATCCAAAAGCTTTAAACTGCGCATACCATCGCCGAATGGAGTTAGCAGTTGGTGGATCTTTGTTGAACTTCGTCCTGAAGTGTCGTTGCACTGTTATGACTGACTGATGGGAGTGCATTTCAAGCACGACATACGCACTCTCGGCTCCTGTCGCCATTTTGTCTCACTGCGCTCTGGCGGCAGAAACCTGAAGTGCGGCTTCAGCCGAACAAAACTTTATGAGTTTTTCTACGTATCTGTAGTGTGTCGTGACCATATGTCAATGAATGGAGCTACAGTGAATTTATAAAATCCCTTCAATCATTTGTAATAGCCCTGTATTGAGAAATTTAAAATAAATCAGACATCTTCTGTCGCTGGAAAAAAGTCATAATTTTCCTTTGACCAGCAGTTACTTATCACCACATCATTACAAATTTTTAGCATGTAGAATCTCTTTCGCATCCAAAATACCATCAGTGTTGCTTATTATTAGTGGTAGTTCACGTAATGGTAGTAGTTGTGCACTAGGTTTGTAGAACAGGAGTCGCCATGAGTTTGCTTCATCTGCTGACAGTCATCCATTCCGTTGTATCTGACTACAGGATGGGGCTTTTATGCACCTACTATGTGTTGTAGATTAGTATCTGTGTTTATTTGACTTTATCTGCATATCTGCATATCTGTTACGCAGGAAAATGACGTGTATAGTTAACACAGTTATACTTTTATTGTCATTTGCAAATACATGCTTAACCTTACTGAATATAGCGTATAAAGGTATCTCTAAAACATTTTATTATACTTGTACTAGCTAAAAGATGAGATTGGTCACTTGTGATATGCTATATTTGACAGTCTGGTGTGGTCACATTTGAGATCTAGTACTGAGCATTAATGTGTTCAGTGTGCCTACAACACAAACAAATAGATTGGATGCAGTTACTTCGACGTGTGGGGAATTTAAACCAGTACTGCTAGAAACTGGTTAGTTGATGCAAGTAGATGAGATATGCATGCTTGGCCCCCCCTACTGTCTCCATATACCACAAATATTTTCAACGCCATGATATGTCATTCATGTGACAGACGCATAATAGTTCTGCGGAGGGACCTGACATGTTGATGAGGGGAAGCTTTGTGCTCTATACGTGGTTCAGGTCCTGTGTATGGTGAATGGACTAATCAATCAATCACAATGAGGACATTTATTTGTAACTTGATGTAATCTGAGCGTAACTTAATGGTAACTGTTCTAAATGCAAACATAGAGGTGGACACAAATTCAGTGTTACCATCTGACCTGAGTGCTTTCAGAAGGACTGTTACTTACTTAGAAATGTTAGTATCCATTCTCTTAAATCAGATAAATTTAGAGACTAATATTTGGTGCACTGACATAACTTTCGATGTTTAATAATGAACTGTGTACATAGACGAGTTATTAAGCTAAGTTAGAAAAATTCTGGTGCTATACACAGCTTATTTTAAGTCGTCTGCCGGAGTAAACAATGAACAGTGCTATAAGAAGAGCGTAGACTCTGCAGTAATGGTGTATGGTGGAGATCACGTCTGTTACCAGTACCAGATTTCTCCATCCCACCCCCCCTTTCCCTGCTACCCTCGTGAATGTCCCGCGGGATGCTGGTTGCCAATCCCTGTCCTAAAGTACCAATGGTTGGTACAAACAAAAATTTTTGTCTGCGAAAAAAATACTCAAACAAGGTCCGGAAGGCAACTGTGGGTATTCGTTCGGTAGCTGCAGGGCACAATAATATAATGGTGCAAATGATCAGTTTTCTCGTCTATCCCTTACTGCCCAATATAACGAACACTTTTAACCAGTGTCTGACCTCCACCACGCTTCAGACAGTCTGGAAACAGGGACTTATAAAACCATAGCCCAAGAAGGAATCCGCCAAACAGCCTTCCGACTACAGGCGAATTTTCGTTCATCCGGCATTATCAAAAACCTTAGATTCTAATTATTTAACATCAAATAATGTTTTAGGTGAATACCAGTACGGTTTACGGCAAAATCGCAGCACGACGATTGTTCTTATAAAATTGACTGACAGACTGACAGAAGCGATGGATAAACAACAGGTGACTATTATGTGCTTCCTGTATTTCAGCAAAGCATTACACGCCCTAATTTAGACACTTGTGACCTTTTGGTTAAATTTTCTGGCTGATGGCAACTTTACGAAATTGTATGAAACATACAGAGTTAATAGATAACATATAACAACAGTAGTAATAATATCGGGAACTAAATTGACGACCCATAAATGATGTAGGCCACACAGTTGCGATTTGGTTAGAATAACGTTTATTCAGAAAGCAAACAAATAGCGAAAGTTGTCGCATCTAGAGTTAATGCTATACTCGAGCGCATATCCATTTGACACAGTTCGATCAATCACAATCTCATCGCGAAATACAAGTCCAATACTCAACCTCAATATCTACACGAAAAGTTGGAGTTCACACCAGGCTCGCAGGTGCCCACAGCTCAGAGACTAAGTCCCGCGATACCACACAACGTGAAATCTTCTAAGTCGTTTCACTTCCTAGCTGCCTAAAGACCGACAGTCCGTGTTCGCGTCTCAATTCGAGCAGTCCCTTTGGTGTCTAGAACAGCACTGTCTCTCTGCCCGTCTCCGGCCGCGTCTCCCGCGTGTCGAAAGTCATAACTCAACTAACTAGTGCAGTGCCCTTTCCAGAAGCCATCCCTCTGATTTGCTGCAACTTATTCTACATTATTTAACATTTTAACATATTTCAATAATGAAAGCTTGACCTCTTTCAAGTTCTACATAAAGAAACAATAATATCCGTTACATAATAAATGTTAAATTCTTTTACATAAAACCAATACAACTTCCTTCTTAACCTTGATTGTCACGGCCAGTAGCCTTGCACCAATGTGCTTTCTGATAAAGAAAGGACAAAAGTAGCTATTATACACTAAACTTTACAACAAATATTTGGTTACCTAATGATTCAATAAGGTGTCATGCTGTCATCGCCCAATGTGTTTTGTGTGGAGGAAATGATCTGATGCTTAAATGAAGCTACTGATAAGTTAAATTTACTATATCTTTTAAACATATAACGTTACATGATTAATATTTACAACGTTTGTCATTTTAGTGATGCGCTTATATATGAAAGCGTTCAGATTTTAGTATTCAGATCTTTGTTACAAAACTTGTTAATATCACTATAAAAGTAAATCCTAAGCTATTACCGATATGATCAATATTCAAGTTTGATTAAGATCACCATGAAAATTTAATAAAGATGGTAGATTAAAATTACTGTGGCTTCACTCCCTGAGTTACTATGTAATAAAATAGTTTTCATAAAGGTTTCCCTTTATGGCCGATCTTAGGTCCGAAAAATTTAACACCGCTGCGTCTGCCTGTGCACAAACATCTCCCACTACGGGGCCTCTCGATGACGAGGGGCTCTCGTCTGTCTCACTCGCACACTACACCGCTTAGGCCAGATCTTCCTGGCCGCATTCAGCACAATAGACGCCTGTGAATTTCCCCATCTCGTGGCGAATCTGCGCTCTTTATGGCACACGCTCCTGGATGACAGGATTCGTTTCACAATTACTGGAAGGCTCTCTCTTTTGGCCATATACTTAAATGAGAGCGAAATGCTCGTTAACTCACACAGTGTGTTTGCTAAACTTACACGTCAAAATTTTTATTCCAGTACCGTAACTGATTCCACTTATACCTTACATCTTTTTTTTTGGTCGTCAGTCTACTGAGTGGTTTGATGCGGCCCGCCACGAATTCCTTTCCTGTGCTAACCTTTGTATCTCAGAGTAGCACTTGCAACCTACGTCCTCAATTATTTACTTGACGAATTCCAATCTCTGTCTTCCTCTACAGTTCTTGCCCTCTACAGCTCCCTCTAGTACCATGGAAGTCATTCCCTCATGTCTTAGCAGATGTCCTATCATCCTGTCCCTTCTCCTTATCAGTGTTTTCTACATATTCCTTTCCTCTCCGATTCTGCGTAGAATCCTTACCTTATCAGTCCACCTAATTTTCAACATTCTTTTATAGCACCACATCTCAAATGCTTCAATTCTCTTCTGTTCCGGTTTTCCCACAGTCCATGCTTCACTACCATACAATGCTGTACTCCAGACGTACTTCCTCGGAAATTTCTTCCTCATATTAAGTCCGGTATTTGATATTAGGAGACTTCTCTTGGCCAGAAATGCCTTTTTTGCCAGAGCGAGTCTGCTCTCGATGTCCTCCTTGATCCGTCCGTCATTGGTTATTTTACTGCCTAGGTAGCAGAATTCCTTAACTTCATTGACTTCGTGACCATCAATCCTGATGTTAAGTTTCTCGCTGTTCTCATTTCTACTACTTCTCATTACCTTCATCTTTCTCCGATTTACTCTCAAACCATACTGTGTACTCATTAGACTGTTCATTCCGTTCGGCAGATCATTTAATTCTTCTTCACTTTCACTCAGGATACCAATGTCATTAGCGAATCGTATCATTGATATCCTTTCACCTTGTATTTTAATTTCACTCCTGAACCTTTCTTTTATTTCCATCATTGCTTCCTCGATGTACAGATTGAAGAGTAGGGGCGAATGGCTACAGCAGTGTCTTACATCCTTCTTAATACGAGTACTTCGTTCTTGATCGTCCACTCTCATAACTCCCTCTTGGTTGTTGTACATATTGCATATGACCCGTCTCTCCCTATAGCTTACCCCTATTTTTTTCAGAATCTCGAACAGCTTGCACCACTTTCTATTGTCGAATGCTTTTTCCAGGTCGACAAATCCTATGAAAGTGTCTTCATTTTTCTTTAGCCTTGCTTCCATTATTAGCCGTAACGTCAGAATTTCCTCTCTCGTCCCTTTACTTTTCCTAAAGCCAAACTGATCGTCACCTAGCGCATTCTCAATTTTCTTTTCCATTCTTCTGTATATTATTCTTGTAAGCAGCTTCGATGCATGAGCTGTTAAGCTGATTGTGCGGTAATTCTCACACTTGTCAGCTCTTGCCGTCATCGGAATTGTGTGGATGATGCTTTTCCGTAAGTCAGATAGTATGTCGCCAGACTCATATATTCTACACACCAACGTGAATAGTCGTTTTGTTGACACTTCCCCAAATGATTTTAGAAATTCTGATGGAAAGTTATCTATCCCTTCCGCCTTATTTGACCATAAGTCCTCCAAAGCTCTTTTAAATTCCGATTCTAATACTGGATCCCCTATCTCTTCTAAATCGACTCCTGTTTCTTCTTCTATCACATCAGACAAATCTTCACCCTCATAGAGGCTTTCAATGTATTCTTTCCACCTATCTGCTGTCTCCTCTGCATTTAACAGTGGAATTCCCGTTGCACTCTTAATGTTACCACCGTTGCTTTTAATGTCACCAATGGTTGTTTTGACTTTCCTGTATGCTGAGTCTGTCCTTCCGACAATCATATCTTTTCGATGACTTCACATTTTTCCTGCAGCCATTTCGTCTTAGCTTCCCTGTACTTCCTGTTTATTTCATTCCTCAGCGACTTGTATTCTGTATTCCTGATTTTCCCGGATCACGTTTGTACTTCCTCCTTTCACCAATCAACCGAAGTATTTCTTCTGTTACCCATGGTTTCTTCGCAGCTACCTTCTTTGTACCTAAGTTTTCTTTCCCACCTTCTGTGATTGCCCTTTTTAGAGACGTCCATTCCCCTTCAACTGCACTGCCTACTGCGCTATTCCTTATTGCTGTATCTATAGCGTTAGAGAACTTCAAACGTATCTCGTCTTTCCTTAGTACTTCCGTATCCCACTTCTTTGCGTATTGATTCTTCCTGACTAATGTCTTGAACTTCAGCCTACTCTTCATCACTACTATCTTAGCAACATTGTATAACGATTAGAACAAACAGGTCACAGTGGTGGTATGTAGTATTAGGAGTCCCATTAGGATCAGTATTGGACCCATTACTCTTATTGCACGTTAATGAAGTGTCAGATGTTCGCTCTTACTGCAGGTATCACCCACATGCTGACGACATTTTCAGTTACATTTAAGTGCAAGTCCCACAAACCTGCGCATAGCCATCCAGCATGTAAATGCCCTATCAATGTGGGTTCACAGCAGAGTTTTGAAACTCAAGCGATGTAAAACTCAAGCGATTTTTGTCAATCAGAAAAGTCTTAGTACTCCTCCGATCAGAGATTTCTTGCACCATTAACCCTAAACGGCTGGGAAGTAACCTTTTATTCATCTGCGAAGACCTTGGAGATAATTCTGGTACATCATTTAACTATAATGAACAGACAACTGTATTCAGTAATAAGATTTCAGCATCACTTGACTTACCTCACAATTATAAAAGACAATTTCTTTTCCAGCTTACAAAGGAGCTTGTAGAGACACTAATTATTCCCCTACTTGTCTCTTGCGAAACGTCACACAGGCTGGAACTGGAGATGAATTCTTTTGTACAATATATTTGTTATGTACGCTCTTTCGACGATATCACATCAGCTTACGAAGAGTTATTATCGTTACGTACTGATAAGTGTAGAGGGTACCATTATGTTTGCTCTATCTTTTTTTCAATGATTGCACTTCATTTTATTGGTCTTCAACTCTTTCTCTACGGTCACAAAAGCACATCAGAAATATTCATTCTAATCAGAGTAAAACTCTTTCTGTACCATCACATAGCACTACCATTTTCTCTAAAGCAGCTTCAGTATGAAGAAACCGAATTTGCAGTAATCTTCCTCAAAATATCAGAGAAAACAAATCCCTTCTGAACATCAACAGACTGTTAATGGTAAACCTTGTATCACAATAGTCTCACCTCCTGTTTTTGTGCTGCTCATTCTCATCAGTCACCGTCTCACAGAACTTTTGCCTGCACCTTGTTTGGTGTTCTTTCGTAACAGCCACTGCCATAGTCACTTCAATCTCCTCCTCTATCTTTATAAACTCTGGTTTCGATAATACTGAACATGGCTTCAGTAGTGCTAAGTTAATCTGTATAATCCCAAATGCCCTTTACAATTATTACTGTTGCTATCTGTGTCAGCCATTGTTGCTATTATTATGATTATTAATATTTGACGGTTTTGTCATAACTTCGGTACGTGCTTCCCTGGTCAGATGTAAGAGAGAACCATAAGGCCCTAATTATATCAGACCACAAAGAGCGACATAAATAAATATTTTAGAAGCTTGAATCCAAATTTAGCACAGTTATGTAATATCTGACAACAACAATTGGTTTTGACTAAGTCTGATTCTGCATCTTTTAATTTAGTACACGTGGAATTACGTTTACCGAAATTAACAGATCAGTCCTAGCTGAATAACAAATTACATTGGTTAATGTTACACCAGTTCCCAAAAAAGTAGGTTTCGGTTTACTTGATATGATGTCTGCAGATTTGTTTACATCTTCGTTACATTTTCCCTCATCTCTGGAGAATTACATAACAACTATCGTGTAAGGTATCCTACTGCCCCAATTCGAACCTTCTCAACCTAATGAAAACGGAGCACACTGCTTTAATAAGCTGAGAAGCTTCTTTTTAGTACAATGCAGAAGACCATTTCTTACTAATGCTGACTTGTAGAGCTAACAAGTCCTACTGTCGTTGCTACAAAGCGGTCTCTGAAAACGTTGATACACGAATAACCTTTTACCACAGTTTTTAGAATTTTATGAGTGGTGGTGTTTCACACCATGATAAGTCAAAGTTAATTTAGTTACTATGTTTACATCGACTTCTGCAGACATCTGCTTTTGTAAGGAGTATTTTTTTTCTTTTGTGTGATAAAATTTGTATTGTGTTTTTTGGTTCTAAACGTCTATTCACGGCCTAAACATCATCATATTTAACGGTGAATCACATACTGCATATTCTGCTCTTGCACATGTATTCTTCACTGTCAATTTTTGTAATCACTCCTAATAATTTTCGTACCTCAACAATTCTTCACGGAACGAACTTAGATATCGGCTTCTAATGGCACTGTTATTACTCACTATTCTGATTTATGAAACCGAGGGTTCCAACAATTGCCGGTAAACTGATATCTGACAATTGACGAACGAACATATAAAGTAGGCGTTTCCAGTTGAATTGCTGCCACGAGTTATCAGGTTTGCAAATAATGTGACAACCGAATATTGCAGGTACAACAGCGAAATGTTGTCAGAAAAAGAATGGCCACAATAAGAAATTAACGTTCGAACTTGAAATTGTTCAAAATGATTAAAGGGTAAGGTCATATTAAAGTCCATAGATTTAAGTCATTGACTCCTACACCCGGAGAGTTTATTCTAAACTGGTCCAATCCGGGTGGAGCCCAAATATCTGGCACATCCTAACTGCAGCCTGGAGAGCGTCGGAACAACGTATTGAGTTTCATGTGATATGAACTAAACAAAACACGAACGCTAACAGCGAAAACCACTATTTCTATTAAGTATAATGTGTTAATATTTCACCATTTGGACTCCTCACAGGTCTAAAACAGAAAAAAATGACAGGTGACTTCAGTTACAGCCAAACACTCGTCCATTACATCCATAAATCGTCAGCCTATGCACACAGCTGTTTTTCTAATGACAATTCGTTCTTTATTGTTCGTTGCATTTGTTCAGGGCGGACGTCCAATGACACCCGTCCAAGTCCATCGTTGATGCATTTATACTGTTTATTTTCTTGCAAAGGGCGGCTAGCCCTCTGACCGAACGCGCAGTGCTACCATGTTGTCGAATGCTCGTATTAGCCATTGAGGGAGATATAAGAACCCTCGTTGTTTCAGTAATGTTACCAACGTGAAGTTGTTATATTTCAACTGTTTCTACGTGCTCGAATAATGCTTTTCAAAAGAAATGATACGATGGGTTAATTTGCAGTAAATCCCGACATACGAGCTGCGACAATAAAGCAATGAGACTTATTTTTTTTGCAAGATGTGGCTACCCTGCAGGCTTGCGTAGGCACAATATCTTTGACCTTGGTCTATAAGCTACTTCTGGTCCAAGTGGCATATCGATGCAACTGCTCAGTCGTAAGTTGTGCTGTAATAAGTTAACACGTGCTTGTGTATCTCGTCACAGAAATGAAACCGAATAATATTGCGCAACGGCATGCCAACACTTTTTGCTTTAAATTGGGTGAAAACGCGACGACAACTTACGGTAAGCTTCAGAAGGCTTTTGGGGACAAGGTTATGTCAAGAGCTCAAGTTTTGTGTTGGCATAAAATTTTTAACGAAGGCATAACGAATGTTGAAGATGAAGACCGCAGTGGATGACCATCAACCTCATAGACGTATTTCAACTTGGCCAGGATGTGTGAACTCGTACGATCTGATCGAAGATTATCCATGAAAACGATTGTAGAAGAAATGAACATCAATCGAGAAATGATTCGTCTAATAATAACTGAAGATCTTGGTATGAGAAATATTTGTACAAAAATGGTCCCCAAAAATCTCACATCACAACAGCGAGAAACAGAACGATGTGGCAGCCGATCTACTAGAGCAAACGGAAATCAATCCAGAATTGTTGAGACGTGTTATCAATGGTGATGAAAGTTGGTTTTTCCAGTACGATCCAGAGGCAAAACGCTGAAGTTCGCAATGGTGCTTAAAGGGATCACCCAGTCGAAAGGAAGCTCGCATGTCAAAGTCAAAAGTGAAATTCATGCTTGTGGGCTTCTTTGATTCGAAGGTAATTGTTCATAAAGAGTGGATGCCTCCTTGGCAAACAGTTAACCAATATTACTACAAAGAAATTTTAGAAAGACCTCGTAAAAGAGTTCTTCGTGTTCGTGCCAACACTGCTGATAATTGGATTCTGCTCTGTCAGTACACCAATTTTTAACCTCAAAACAAATTTCAGTACTACCACATCCACCTTATTCACCAGATATGCCTCTCTGCGACGGTCGAGGGACACCATTTTCAAACAACACAATATGTCCAAAACGCTGTGACGAGGGTCGTGGAGGATATTACAGAAGATGAGATCCAGAAATGTTACCATTATTGGCAGAAGCGCTGGAAAAAGTGTGTGCAATAAGATGGGAACTACTTTGAAGGAGACAACAATGAACTTGACTAAAACGGCAAGCACCATTTTTTTTTTTTTTTTTTGCACATCAGTCTCATTACTTTATTGTCGCGTCTCGTATACTGCATCCTAACTACTATACTGTTTCTATTGGACGATCTAAACATTAAGCTGAATCTCCACAGATCGCTAGAGTTGTCATCAGTGGCACTTCTGAACTTGGGCGTGCGCAATGCTCTGTTCTTGGACTCTAAATTGTTGTACTGTAGTTTGTTTTACACACTTCTGATTAGAAAAGGGTTTTTACTGTCCTAGGAACTCCCTTTTCAGGAAAAAAAAGACAATATTTCATACATTTAATCTCTGTTGTAAAGCTGTTCCGGTGTTTAATTACTACTAAACACATTAATCTCTGCACGCTAGTGCACCCCACGTCTGCATCAGTTTAGCTGACAGACATCTGTTGTGACAGCAACAGTTTGGTATTTCTCTGGAACAACATCACATCCTAAAAAGTGAGGTCGGTTAGACCGTCAGCGAGAGAGCATCTCGAGTTCCTGCTACTAATAGGGCGATTACACCGTTCGTTTCGTACATATACTTACAAGCTTCAAACAGGAGCGTCTTATTTTCTGTTATCTGTGTAGTACTAGTTTATTTTTGTAATTTGTTGCATGTTTGAGTGCTTACTATTCACAACCTTTTATTGTAATAACAGTGTAGCGTACAGTACTGCTGCTGTTATCGACGATTGTGTCGACACTCATACGCAGGCTTTTGTTTGTGTTGGTTAGTGTAGCTAAGTCTTGGTTAGACCATCAGTGAGAGAGCACCTCGAGTTACTGCTGCTAATAAGCCGAGTACACCATTCGTTTGCTATATATTTTTACGAGCTTCAAACAGGAGCGACTTCAGTAATGGATAGGAACTGTGACAGCTGTGTACAGATCCGAGATGAGGAAGTGACCCTTCGCTTATCGCTCCAGGCAGTGTTGGCTTCCGTCCACCCTGTTCCAGACGTAGCTTCTCGGACCATAAGGTCTGGGCATTCACAGAGGGTGTCCTTGCTGGTAGTTGGGAGTTCCAACGTTAGTTTTGTATTGGGGCCCCTCAGGAATACAGCTGCCAATGAGGAGAAGGAAGCCAGTGTGCACTCCGTGTACATATCAGGGGGCGTTATTCTGGATGTGGAAAGGGTGTTTCCAGATGCCATGAAGAGTACAGGGTGCAGCCAACTGCAGGTGGTGCTCATGCCGGTACCAACGACGTGTGTCACTTTGTATCGGAAGAGATTCGCTCTGGTTTCAGGAGGCTGGCGGAAATGGTAAACACTGCCAGCCTTATTTGTGAGATTAAGGTGGAGCTCACAATCTGAAGTATCGTCGATAGAACCAACTGTGGTCCCGTTGGAGCGTAGCCGACTGGAGGGTCTGAACCAGGGGCTCAGGCGGTTCTGTGACCGTGTAGGCTGCAGATTCCTTGACTTGCGCCATCGGGTGGTGGGTTTCCTGGTTCCGCTTAATAAGTCAGGACTGCACTACACACAGGAAGCGGCTACACAGGTAGCGGTGGCTGTGTATAACATGTTAGTTTTCGAATCAGGACTCACAGGATGCGGGCTGTGATGTTTTCCATGCGTCTGGGTAAGATTACTCATTGACATGGTCCATCAGGAGATAGAAAGTGGACGAAAGCGATCGAAGGGTAGCGGTTGTAAGGGCAGAGGAAAAAAAAGTGCCAAGGCAAGCGCCAAGGAAAAAAAAAACTCTGCAACAGTAGGACGGGTAGTAAGGGCAGTAGCGGCTTGCTATTTGCGACAGTACATGCAAGGTGTGGTTATGTTAGTGTGAGGTGTCGTGCATCGTTACCTTTCTCGTGTCTGAAGCTCGTTGAGTGGTTTGCTGCAGTTGCTGCGTCCCTGATACAGTTCAAGGTCGTTGTACATTAGTGGGCTATCGGTCATAGATCGGCTCACAGGCAGCGTAAGGGGTGTGTGTGGTTGGTTTGCGTGCTGTGTACAGTACAGCTTCCCTGGGGTTGCCTGTTTTTCGGCTGGTCGAGCATCTAGGGTTACCAGTAGTAGCTGTGTTGCAGGGGCTCGCCAGTACTGTCGTGTTATCGTGCTATGGACCATGGATGTTCAGTTCCTATCCAATACTGTCTTTGGTCTGTTATGCTTCCATCTATGGTTGTGGTCGTAGTTACCCAGAGAAAGGATAAACGGGTTGCACGAGTGTCTCTTGTTATTGTACAGTCGTGTGGAGAGTTTTTGGAATACCTGCAAGGTGGTATCTAGCCGGTATTCCCGGTGAAGTTGCGTGATGCATGTGTAGCGCGGAGAGTCGCTTATGATTTTGAATACTTTGTTCTGTATGAGCTGCAGACGGCGCAGGCGAGTGGGCGCAGCGTATCCCCAGACACGGGCTGCGTACGTCATCAGGAGTCGAATGAGTGTCATGTACATGGACCTAGACACCCTTCTAATCAGTGTGCTACGCCTCTTAAGCATAGGGTAGAGTTGTTTGAGCCTCGCGTTTGCTTTGTTGGTCACGTGTTGAATGTGGTACCCCCAGAGTAGCTTCCTGTCCAGTCAAACACCAAGGTATTTGACCTTCTCCCGGGAACGTATTGGGCGTGTGTGTAGTGTTATTGGGTTGCAGTGCTGATGTTTGCGCAGTTGCTTCGGTCTTCTAGTGAACAGAAAGGCTTCGCACTTGTCGTCGTTTACTCTAACACGCCATTTCACCAGCCAAGGCTCCGCCGTTCTGAGTGCAGTCTGTAGTCATGAGTTAATGTTAGACGGCTTCCAATCTTGCGCAAGGATGGCGGTGTCATCTGCATAGATTGCCACCGTCGTGTTGTGTGTAGCTGGGAGGTCGTTAAGGTGGAGGTTAAACAGTAAGGGCCCTAGGATGCTTCCTTGGCGTAATCCTGCCTGGATACCATGTCGTGTCGATTGTTTGCTCTGCACATCGGTGTTGAAACTCCTGTCCGTGAGATATGAGTGTATGAGACGTACGAGCCCGACGGGGAACCCTGCGTCGCTGAGTTTGCGTATTAGGCCGTTGTGCCATAGACGATCGGAAGACTTTTCGATGTCCAGGAACACCGCCCCAGTTGCTTTGTTTGTGTTTTATCCGTGTGTTATGTATTCAACGACGCGGAGGCGTTGTTGTGTTGTTGAGTGGTGATTCCTGAAACCGAACTGCTCCGGTCTCAGGGTGTCGTTTGTGATGCAGTGCCTGGTGAGTCGTTTTAATATCACCTTCTCAACGATCTTACTGAGCGCGCTCAGCAGACTGATGGGTCGGTAGTTTCGTTGGAGGGAGTGGTCTTTCCCCGGCTTCCTGAACATCAGGACCTTGGCCGTCTTCCAAAAGGCGGGAAAGTGTTGGTGCTTGAGTATGGCATTCGTTATGTGTGTTTGGTAGTCTACAGCTTTGTCCGTGAACTCCTGGAGGACACGGTTTTGAATGCCATCGTGACCAGGGGCCTTCCTAGCGGTGGTATGTATGATGGCCCACTTGAATTCAGCTCTACTAGCTTGTCGGATGATGTTGCGCGCTGGTTGGGCCAGGGTGCGTGTGACCTCCTGGTCGGTAGCAAGTGTGAACGCTGGGTCTGAGGAATCCAGTTTCGGTGTGAATGACGCTGCGAGTGTGAGGGCCATCAGTTCCGCTTTTTCTTCCGCAGAATATGCTGGTCGCTGGGGCCCTTGTAGCGTGAGTGTGTACAGTTTCTCCCTGGTGAAGAGTCGGGCCAGCTGCCACACGCCAGGTCGCGTGGTGTCCAGCCCTTCGAGTTTCTGGTCCCACTGTTTGTATTTTGTCCCGAATTATGCCCTGGAGCCTGTTCATGTGCTGTTTGAAGTGCTGGCGCCTGGTACGGTGCCTATGTCTTCTGAGGTGGTTCCTCATTGAGATAAGGCCCTGGATCTCCTGGGGCAGGGCAGCACTGTGTTGTTGTGGCGTGCGGATCGGAATGGTGTCCGTTATTGCGTCTTGGACGGCACTGGTGAGGGTTTCAACTGCCTCATCAGTTTCAGCTGTCTCGTTAATCGCGTGGGTGGGTGGGATGCGATTGTCAAGCGTTTCCTTGAACTGCGTCCAATTCGCGCGCCTGTAGTCTAACATCCTGCGTTGTTCCATGTGCTGCGGTGTTTTTTCAATGTACAGTATAACGGGTTGGTGATTTGAGGGCAGATCGTTTTCAACGGCAACGTTGAGTGTCGTTGTTATGCCCTTGATGAGGGCCATGTCTAACACGTCTGGCCAGTGTCCCCTCCGGTAGGGAATGTGCGTCGGTTCGGTCGGCGCTAGTGTGATGTAGTTTCGTCCTAGTGCGTGTTCGTATAGTTTCCTGCCGTTGAAGTTTCGTATTCGTGAGTTCCAGTCCGGGTGTTTTGCGTTAAGATGTGGATAGGCTGACGATTTACGGATGTAATGAACGAGTGTTTGGCTGTAACTGAAGTCACCTGTCATTTCTTTCTGATTTAGACCTGTGAGGGTAATATTTTAAACCTTAAATACTGTGCAGTTGTAGGCTTTTCCATGTTCCATATTCTTTCAAAAGATTCAGTTTCATAATATTCTAGTCTTTAAGCAAACAGACACACAGTCACAGTAAAAATATAGAAAATGGATGTATTTATTTGTAATTACTTCGACTGCCACTTTACGTCTCTATAGTTGTGTGTAAAAACTTTATTTTTACCTATGGAACGACTGTACGTGGACACTAAGTGTCAGGCAGCAGACGCCAGCCGAGCAACAGCAGGAACAACACTTTACAAGTTCCTAATCAGGGGCGAAAAATATAGTTTCATCTGTGTAATTTGGTAGTTTAGTTTCTGAATTTCTGCATGTTAATTTAATATTTACTACACACAATTCTTATGTTTTCGTTCGTGCTGGAAAGTTACTGATTTTTTTACATTTTACAAGTTACTCACCAGGAGCAATGTATTTAGTCTCACCTGTTTGTTTTGGTAGTTTAGTTTTTGAATGCCTGCCTCTTAACCTAATTTCATCGACACAGTTCTTGTGTTTTCGTTAGTGTCTACAGTAGAATTTCGCAGTGTGCGTCTATAGCCGTTTGTTTGTCTGTGCAGAGTAGTTTCCCACCGTTTTTAGTATGGTTGGGGACTATGATTCAAATGGTTCAAATGGCTCTGAGCACTATGCGACTTAACTTCTGAGGTCATCAGTTGCCTAGAACTTAGAACTAATTAAACCTAACTAACCTAAAGACAACACACACATCCATGCCCGAGGCAGGATTCGAACCTGCGACCGTAGCAGTCACGTGGTTCCAGACTGAAGCGCCTTTAACCGCACGGCCACACCGGCCGGTGGACTATGATTATTGTTTGCAAACGCGAGCTGAGTTGGTGACACTTTGCTCTCAGCTCGTAGCTGTGTTGGCTTCGGTTACACAGCTTGAGGCTGCAGTGGACTGTCATCACTGTTATGGACCACAGGTGTCCAGTGCCAGCAGCCAGGGGACGCTCTTTTACCGCGCCACCCGACAGATATCGGTGGCCTTTGTGTTATTATTATTATTATTATTATTATTATTATTATTATTAATGAGGAAATGGATTTCAGAGATAATGGTGAGACACAACTTAAATCAGTACTGATGTGGTATCCTCAGATCATCTCAATATGCATGGAACTGTATCAGGTCATACCAAATCTGCCTTATGCCAAACACGGAAGCACAACGCTCTTGCTCAGTAATGAAATCTAGCATACTTTCTGATGACGCTGATACTGTATCTAAGGATAAATTGCTAAGTTACAAGTTCTTACATTCTATGTTACACCTCTCGCAAATTAGCTGAGTCTTATTAAGCCACTTTAGCGTGCAGCATCAAAAGAAATTTTCCATACAAACCGTTGGCGTTGGCCAGTGTCGTAATGTTAATGGCTGACGTCACGTCACTTTTTGCTATGTTTATGAATAGTTTGGTTGTTAGTTGGTGAAACCAACGAATGTAATAGTAAAATAATAAAAATAAAGGCAAACTTGTTATAATGTAGGATTTGTATGTACCTTTGCCCGAAATCTAGGTTAGTTTGGAAGGTACGTTGTTTGTGGGTCGGCGAAGCAAATGCGCGTGATACTAAAAAAACCTGGCTCTACTGACAGACTGATCTGTAGCTTATCCAGGTGAAAAGAATGGCGCTTACATCACAGTACAGTCGTCATATTGATCGCAGCGTTTGTCGCGTGTTTCCCATGTCACGACTCATATTGAACATTCCTCTATATCCTAGGTGCATTTCATGTCCATTTACAGAACTTAAGAAAGATCAAATGTCACAGGGTTTTACATGTCAGGGGTGAGTACAGTGATGAGAGAACTCTATTTAGTATCCGATTGAAAAAGACTACTTCAGTATCACGTCTGTGGAAGCATATTCCTTGTTTCTCATGGCCGATTTGCTAGGGTTAACTTCCATAGCACCTGTCGATGGCGGCTAGTTTAGATACAAGATTAGAGTGACTTCGATTACAAGATGTGATACGACTTATAGCGTGCGAGACGAGGCTGCTTTATGCAATCTCCAAGACAGGAGTGAGTTCCTTGGCTAAATTCCTAAAAAAAATACAATCATGCACATTCCTATATGTTTTGGATTGCGTCTGCTGAGTCTTTTATATTCCCAGTTCCGAATGCTTCAGTTATTTTAGCGAAATGAAGAGCATTTAATCTTGTGACATTCACAAGGACATATCTATTCAAGCTGTGTGAGCAAGGCATCAGTAAGTAATACAACCCCACGACAGAAACAAATTTCCCAGGAGGAAGAATATTCAATAAAGTATACCAGCAACAATTATCTGCGATTTTATAATGTGTGCAGGCACACTTATCTTCATTATAACATTTGGATCGGAATTTAATCTTAATTACCTTCAGCCAGATATTAAGATACAAGTAATCATACACGATCTCGATACAAGTAAAAGCTACATTCTAAAACATGCACCTATTGCTAACTGCAAAACACATGAATATTTCATCTACATTACTTTCCTGTGTAGTTGGCGGGAGGGGGAGGGGAGAGGGTAGACGTTGTAGACCCCCCATTGAATATTTCGTAGTTCATGAAACATATGTGGACATAATATGCAACAAAATACTCGCCTATGGCATGTCCATTCTCTAATATAGGTTTCGGAATTTGCCTTGCAACTGCAGATTTTTGTGATGAAAGGTTCGTCAAATATACCAAAATGCATTACATACAGTGCAAATGTAAACATTACGTGACGCCATATGTAAATCTGTTGCCACAACTGTTAACTCAGAACCAAAGTGCCACCTTCTGGACTAACCTAGAACTGCGCCATAAACCAGTCTGTCACCACAGTCAAGATTTCAGGGTTTGGTGGGGTCCAGTATCAATCGCTACTCTTTTCATTCTCTACAATTTCTTTTCAAGGCGGAAGTCGGATTCTTCATCTTCCTTTCGGAAACGGCATTCATTTACAATTGCGAGCTCTCCGGGTGAGTTATGAATACCGTGACTTCAATTCACAGGCATCGCTCGATAGTCCAGGGTCCCCAGGGGTGATTACCATCGCAAAGGATCACGGTAGCGACACCGGAGAGGTATGTATCGATTTCCTTGGTAATAGAGCGTTCCTGTCTCTGCGATCCCTAGACATCCATTTGTGGACTGGCTGTGGGGGTCCAACGAACGCCGTCACGACCAAAAAGTCCGCCAATCGGTCCGTACCGATGGCCAGCCCAGTTGTTGCTCGCGTTGTGGTGCCCCATCATCTATAGTCGAATGAGAGGTCGCCCCAGGGCGTGACAGGCTGTGGAAAACATCTCGGGGGCCGATCGTAAGGCCTCATCAGTTAGATTATGACAACAGGTTACAGGAGGTATCTGTGGTTGGAAATGTCTCTCAGCCAGATGCAATGCCGTGTCCTGTTACAAGACGAAATCTCTAGCCTGCAGGATCCGGCAGTCACAGAGGGTGGGATCACTTACTGGCAGTTGGGAACTCCAATGTTAGGCGCATTATGGGAGCCCTTAGAGACATGACTCCTTGGAGGGAAAAAAGACCATTGTGCACACTGGGTAGAATCATTCTAGATGTGGAACAGGTCCTTCTCAGTGCCATGAAGAGCACAGGGTGCAGCCAACTACAGGTGGTACCAATGAATTCTCTCTGGTTTCAAGCAACTATCGGAAGTGGTAAAGACTGCCAGTCCTGCATGCGAGATGAAAGCACAGCTCACCATTTGCAGCATAGTTGACAGGATGGATTGCGGACCTCTGGTACAGATCCTCTTAGAGGGTCTGATTAAGAGGCTCCGACGGTTCTGCGAATGTGTAGGCTGCAGAGTCCTCGACTTGCGCCATAGCGTGATGGGGTTTCTGGTTCTTCTAAATATTTAAAGAGTCCGTTACACGTGTAAGGCGGCTACCCAGATTGCGGGGCTGTCTGACGGGGACTGGGAGGCTTTTTAGGTGAGAGGGTCTCGGGGAAACCCAAAAAGAACTTCAATCCCAAAGGGTGCATATCGAAAACAAGGAGAACGTAGATCAAGAAATCTTCGGTATAACAGTTCTAAATCTTCGTAGCTGTGCTGGGATAGTACTAGAGTTCCAAGCGCTAACAGAAGCCACTGATGCTCAAACCATTTCAGGCACTGAAAACTGGCTAAACCCAAAATTTTGGCGAAGGATCTAACGCGTTTCAGAAAGTATATTCAAAATAAAGGAGTTGGTGATGCGTTGGTTGCTGTTAGCAGTAGGTGATGTTGTAGCGAAAGTGAAATAGATAGGTATTGTGGGTTGGTATTAGAGTACATTCTTGGCAACCGGAATAATATAATAGTTGGATCCTTCTACAAACCTTCTACAAACCTCCAAACTCAGACACAATATTGCTGAAAGGTTTAAGGAAAACTTGTCTAATTTTTGATACCTACGCGACTCTTGTAATCGTAGTTGTTGGTGACTACAAGTTACCCTCGATATGTTTGGCTAAAATACTTGTTTAATTCCAGAGGTACACATAAAATATCATCCGACATTGTGCTAAACTCATTCTGTGGAAGTTAATTCGAGCAGTTAGTTCATGAGCCCACTCATTTAGTAAACTGTTGTGAAAACACACTTGACCACTTATCAAGAAATAATCCTGATCTCATAACGAGCATCAAAACGGATACAGGGACTCGTGAATACAGGATTTTCGAAGCGAGATTGAATACCGTAACTCTCGTATACACCATAAATGAACCAAAAGTATTGCTATATAAAAAAAACACTTTTATTAAGGGTTAGTCTACACTCTTTTCACGTTAACAGCATAATTGAATCCAAAGAAATGGTGTCGACAGCAATTGAGATATTTGTAACAATTAAATTAACAAAAGGCAGAGCTAATCGCCCAAGGCACTCAATATAGGTCAGAACAATGTTGCAACACCAACGACGAAAAAACATTCCAAATTTAAACGAACACAAAATCCCCAAGATTGGCGATCTTTGCAGAAGCTCGAAATTAGCGCTGAATTGAATGCGAGATGCTTCCCACACCGAAACTTTGTTTCGAAACCTTGCAGAAAATCCGAAGTGATCCTGATCGTATGTAAAGCTTGCTGGCTGTGAGACATAACCGTTGCCTTCTCAACGCGATAGCTATGGCAATACAATCGATGACCGTCCAATTCAAACAGAGTTACTAAACACAGCCTTCCAAAATTCCTTCACCGAGGAAGACGACCTAAATATTCCAGAATACGAATCAATAACAGCTGCCAACATGAATAACTTAGCAGTAGATACCTTCGGAGTTGTGAAGCAATTTACGACACTTACTAAAAGCAAGTCGTCCGATTCAGATTATGTACCAATTAGGCTACCTTCAGAGTATGCTGATGTAATACCTCTATAATTAACAATCATATACAACCGCTCGCTCGACGAAATGTGTGTACCTAAATACTGGAAAGTTGCACAGGTCAGACCATTATTCAGAAAAGACAATAAGAGCAATTCACTAAATTACAGGTCCATATTATTAACGTCGATATGCAGCAGGATTTTCGAACGTGCATTGTGTTCCAACATTATCAATTACCTCGAAGGGACGGTTATTGATACACAACCACACGGATTTAGAAAACATCGTTCTTGTGAAACACTACTAGCTGTTTACTTGCACCAAGTACTTAGTGCTATCGACAAAGGATTTCAGATTTCTAGATTTCCAGAAGGCTTTCGACACCGTACCTCACAAGCAGTTTGTACTCAAGTTCGGTGCTTATGGAACGTCATCTCAGTTAAGCGACTGGATCCGTGATTTCCTGTAGGACAGGTCACAGTTCGTAACAGTTCACAATAAGTCGTCGAGTACAGCAAATATAAACGATTTTGGAGACAATCTGGACAGCCGTTTTAGGTTGTTTGCAGATAATACTGTCGTTTATGGACTAGTGAAGTCATCAGAAGATCAAAAGCAATATGAAAACGATTTATGTAAGATATCTGTATGGTGTAAAAATTGGCCGTAAATAATGAAATGTTGATATCGTCCACAAGAGTGCTAAACGAGTCCGTTAAACTTAGGTTACACGATGAATCAGTCAGGTCTGAGGGTCGTAAATTCAACTAAATATCTAGAAATTATAATTACGAACAAGTGAAATTGGAAAGAACACACAGGAAATATTGTGGGGAAGGCGAACTGAAGATTGCGCTATCTTGGCAAAACACTTAGACGATGCAACAGGTCTGCTAAAGAGATTGCCCCCTGTACGCTTGTCTGCCCTCTGCAGATGCAATACCTCTATAATTAAGAATCATATACAACCGCTCGCTCGACGGTGTGAGATCCTTAGCAGCTCAAGTAAACGGAGTACATCGAGAACAAAGAGAACCACCAGGTTTCGTATCATCGAAAAATATCGCAGAGAAAGCCATGTAACACAACAGGATTTGCGGTGAAAATCATTATAAAAAAGAGGTTCTTCTTTTAGGCACGCTCTCCTCATAATATTTCAATCACTATCTTTCTCCACCGAATGCGGAGACATCTTTTTGACGCCGACGTACATAGGGAGAAACAATCACCACCACAAATTAAAGTAAACGAAAGCTTACATGAAAAGATACATGTGTTTGTTTTTACCTTGCACTTTTCTAGAGTGGAGTAATAGAGAATTAGTGTGCAGTAGGATCGACGAACCCTCTGCCAGAAAATTAAGTGAGATTTGCAGAGTAGCCACGTAGATGTAGACGTATATATGATTCAGTGTGACTGTCATTACGCTTCAGTAGGTTTTGCATTTTCATTCAAGACTACAAAACCATAAACTACAGTTACCAATGATTTGTTAAGAACAGTTAAAAATATACAGGGAACTCTATGCATTGCGTCATTGTCGAAGGTCGACATAGATAACAAATGTGATCCCAGAAGTCCCCAGCGGCATGTTATGTCACACCACTGGCAATAATTGTTCTTGTGGAATATCAGTTTTATTTACTTCTAGAAACATATTATCTTTGAAGTGCAAACGACAGCAAAACAGTTTTTAGCTTATCATTGCTTGGATTTTGTTCCTAGTATGTTACATTCAAGGTTGTGATGCTCGTCCTCTGCCTTCACTCCTCTTTTGATGTAGGCATCTCTTTGACTGAAGTTGTGTCAGACTGAAACCTAACCAACTTTACTTTACGTAGAGACATATGGAATTAGAAGATCAAAGACATTTCATTCATTTACTTGACAATTTATTCAACTCAAATATTCGTACAATTGATTTCTTGAGCTCTAATTTTTGCACAGTTAAAAATGACTTCATTTGGTTATTGGTAGGTGAGCACAAAACAAATTTACTCTCGGCTTCCTCCGATCAGCAACTACAACACTCCCGCCAACTACGAGGCGTGTACGATATGACTTTTCATCAACTGTTCTTGGTTCTTCATGAATACTTTTATTGGCTGGTGAACTAATGTCCCAATCCACAGTGCAGACAAACAAAATTGTTAGCCATGAATTTACGTCCCAGCAGCTCCAACACTTTCTCTGCCTATTTCACATCGGTTGGATGTCATTATCATCCACAGTCCTCAATGCCTCCTCTGATATGTTTATTGGGTAGTGATCCAAATTCCCTGTCCTCTGCGCAGACACAGAACACTTTTATCCCAGGATTTCTCAGCTCAATAGCTCCATCACCCTCTTCGACGATGAGTAATCGCCGGGAAATTCTAATCCACTGTCCCCAGTGCCTCAGGACTATCTTCATTTGCTAATGAGTCAGAATCTCAGCTCACTATGCAGACACATAAAAGTCTTTTCCATGATCTTCTCGTCGCAGCATCTTCAACACTTTCGCTGACAATAACGCATTTGCAGAATGTTATCCTTAGATACCCTCATTCCTTTTTCACAAGTGTGTGTACTGACTAGTGAGACCGTGTCACCGCGCACTGTTCTGGCACACAACATTCTTAGCCATGACCTTCCATGTCCAGCACTCTCAGCGCTGTCTCCATTAAAGATTAATAACTTTCCATTGTCCTTGGTTCGCCATTAATTTTTTCATTAGTTTTTGAGCCTGTCCCCAACCACTGTTCAAACACAAAACAATCTTGGCGGTGACTTTTGTTGTCCAGCACCTCCTACAATGTCTCTGAGACAAGACATTGGTAAACACTCCTCCCTATTCACTGTCCTGGTTACTTAATGAATTTGTTTATTGGCTAGTGAGCCAGAGTCCCCACCCACTGTTCAGACACACAACAGTCTTAGACCAGAATTTCACTGACGAGACACTAGATGAAGCTCTCATCACTCACTGTCCTTTGATGACCATAAATACATCTATCGCCTAATAAACCGGTGACGCCGCCCATAGTGTGAGCGCACAACGGTCTTCGTCCCGACATTCTCCGCCCAGCACCTCCGACACCCTCTCTGGCTGCGAGGGATGAGCGGAATGTCCTCGTCATCCACCATCACTGGCGGCTCATGGATCTCAGCGGTCGTCAGAATCATCCAGCCATCATTCACCTGCACAGGGAAAGAACTCTCAGAACACACAACATATAGCAACAGTATGAAATATTCTCTTGAATGATTAAGATCCACAAAAGATACGTAACAAGAGAACAAATTTTTCTGTATATTGTGCGTGATAGAGAGAAAGTAATGAGACTTTGAACTTATTCATTAATGGTAACCAGGATCAGACTGATGATCTTCAAGTAGTAATTAAACTTGTGCCACACTCTAGAATAAAAAAAGGCGTGTTGGATGCAGTCTAACTGTTATAAGAATACTGCTTGATATCTGCTAACACTAGGCAGTGAGTCAAGAGACAACTCAGTACAAACTCGAGTAAGAAAATCACCTCTGACACATTATTCCCCCCTGAGAGATTTAGATCTATTCTTCAGTAAGAAAGTGGAAAATATCTCTTACGTTTCTCGTGAGTTATTAACGAAGTTTTGTCCTTAGTGCTCTTTATTGAAACTATATAGTATTTGATGATATCGTGTGTACTGGTGTGGATTTGTCCGGGTTGGAATTGACGGTGTGAAGAAAACGGGTGAGAAGTAAGCTCCTCCCAAGAAGTATGCTTACTGCATCACTATCTGCCGATATGGAACTATATCGCAGTTATAACAAATGTAATGTTGAGTTTCTAAGCTCCACTGTCAGAATCGTTAGTACTAATTCATTGTCCTTTCTAAGGTCAAAAATATAACAATGTGCAATGATAGTGGTCATCAGTATATGAGCTACGGGGAGGGGAATGACTCCTCCCTCTGTGATGCTGTTAGTGTTTCGCTGCTCGCCTTGTGTAGGAGCTGCAGTGCTAGCTTACCTTCCCGATGACTTTTCCGCAGACTCCATCAACAGCAGCAGGCAGTGGCCGGATCTTCTCCGCCTGCGCTGCCAGCAGAACCAACTCGCCCACGTCTGAGCGCAGCCGCCAACGCGAGGCGCTCATCCTCTGTGGAAGATTTGTTTCCACCATCACAATTCATTCCTTTGTTGGTTTTCGCTTTGTTTCCTACCTTTTATCTAAAATCTATAATTTTCTATAAGTTTATTCACGTCGTAGGGTAATAGTTGTCCTTATATTAGTAATATCACATTTCGCAGCCTTGTAAGTTTCAGCAAATATACCAAAAGCCCTGAGTTCTTGCAGCAGAACATTGTATTGTTTTCCTGAATGTCATGAGGTAACAGTATTGATAATATTATAAATTGTGTCTGGAAAGAAAATCAAATTTTAACTGATGTAATTAGTATAGCGATTCAAGTCAACTACTGAATAAATTAGTATATCAAATTAAGAAGACGTGGTACCAACTCTCCACAGCGTAACGGGAATGAAAGTCATGACGATGAGGTTGCTGTACTTTCTATTAAACACGATGATGCTCACTTTACTTTTCACCTTCAAAGATAGATAAAGTTTTGCCCGGTCCTGTTTCTGTTCTGTTTCCACGACAACATTAGTCGCTCTTTACCAATGATACACAGTAGTAAGGATAGCTTTACTGATGAAAATTAGACAAGATATGTACCTCAACAACTTCTGAAAATTTGTTAACGAAGTTTGCTTTCATCCTTTAGATACACCAATCACCTGTCAGACATCTGTGCTCCAGTACAGGTCAAGTACAGAGGTTAGTGGCACGACAATTTGAGAAGTCACAAGAGAGGTGACACTGGTGAAGACTAATCACACAGACAACTGGCGTCGTCGCTTGGTGTTGGGTACACGATGTACTCATGTGTCTGTGGAGCTCTGGAACAAGGTCCCATGACGCGATGGTCTAGGTACTCCACGTGGCAATGAGGTGAGACAGTGAGAATATCTGATTGCGTTGTAGGGTGTGAGATGTTCCAGAGCTGTTGTCCTGAATCGATCTTCGTCAGTGTAAGACAACTGCTTGTGCTTCTTAAAACGTATCAAACATAGCAATTTATGCACTGCAGCAAGACCTTGGAATCGGACCTTTTCTTTTTAATTCATGAGTGACTGAAGATTACGACTAAAAGTCAGTATTACGGGGCATCTGAAATCCTCATATTTATCTAGGATGTTATTAGCCATCTCCAAGGTACTGTGGGGGCGTGGACGTTGAGCGATTTGAGGAGGTCACGGCAATATCAAAATTAGTCTGCCGGAAGTGAATTTGAACCTCTTGCGATTTCATTGTCACAACTGCCGCGCCAGCTACTTCGGTGTTTTGTACATAACCTTGATAGAGAGTCTGTCCATACAGGTTCAAATGGTTCAAATGGTTCTGAGCATTATGAGACTTAACTTCTGTGGTCATCAGTCCCTTAGAACTTAGAACTACTTAAACCTAACTAACCTAACGACATCACAAACATCCATGCCCGAGGCAGGATTCGAACCTGCGACCGTAGCAGTCGCGCGGTTCCGGACGGAGCGCCTTAACCGCGAGACCACCGCGGCCGGCTTGTCCATACAGCAATGTGATTAGAAACACGGAAGTTCTACTCACTAGACAAACGTGTTCATAGCTCCGACCTGAGCAGAACATGTAAAAGACAAATAGTTATTTGCAAGACTTTTTTTCAAGTCCTCGTCAACGAGTCCTCATCATGTTTCACTAAGACAATATAATTTCTAAGTTGTTGTTGTTGTTGTGGTCTTCAGTCCTGAGACTGGTTTGATGCAGCTCTCCATGATACTCTATCCTGTGCAAGCTTTTTCATCTCCCAGAACCTACTGCAACCTACATCCTTCTGAATCTGCTTAGTGTATTCATCTCTTGGTCAACCTCTACGATTTTTACCCTCCAGGCTGCCCTCCAATACTAAATTGGTGATCCCTTGATTCCTCAGAACATGTCCTACCAACCGATCCCTCCTTCTGGTCAAGTTGTGCCACAAACTTCTCTTCTCCCCAATTCTATTCAATACTTCCTCATTAGTTATGTGATCTACCCATCTAATCTTCAGCATTCTTCTGTAGCACCACATTTCGAAAGCTTCTATTCTCTTCTTGTCCAAACTATTTATCGTCCATGTTTCACTTCCATACATGGCTACACTCCATACAAATACTTTCAGAAATGACTTCCTGACACTTAAATCTATACTCGATGTTAACAAATTTCTCTTCTTCTGAAACGCTTTCCTTGCCATTGCCAGTCTACATTTTATATCCTCTCTACTTCGACCAACATCAGTTATTTCGATCCCCAAATAGCAAAACTCCTTTACTACTTTAAGTGTCTCATTTCCTAATCTAATTCCCTCAGCATCACCTGACTTAATTAGACTACATTCCATTATCCTTGTTTTGCTTTTGTTGATGTTCATTATCCTCCTTTCAAGACACTGTCCATTCCATTCAACTGCTCTTCCAAGTCCTTTGCTGTCTCTGACAGAATTACAATGTCATCGGCGAACCTCAAAGTTTTTATTTCTTCTGTCTGAATTTTAATACCTACTCCGAATCTTTCTTTTGTTTCCTTTACTGCTTGCTCAATATACAGATTGAACAACATCGGGGAGAGGCTACAACCCTGTCTTACTCCCTTCTCAACCACTGCTTCTCTTTCATGTCCCTCGACTCATGTAACTGCCATCTGGTTTCTGTACAAATTGTAAATAGCCATTCGCTCCCTGTATTTTACCTCTGCCACCTTTAGAATTTGAAAGAGAGTATTCCAGTCAGTCATTGTCAAAAGCTTTCTCTAAGTCTACAAATGCTAGAAACGTAGGTTTGCCTTTCCTTAATATTTCTTCTAAGTTAATGTTCCTGAATTTGCAGGGAACTTCCCGCAGTGATAACGCACTGTATTAACAGGTGTTGTGTGTGTGCTGTCAACTACAAGGCTACCGATTGTACAACCATTTCTGTCCAGTTTAAGGAGACGTTTATCCATAAAACATAAATTGAAGTGGAGACGACGTGGTGTGCTATGAAAGCTACATAAAACAATAATAATCGGAAATAAGGTAGCGAACTTAAGATATCCCCGACAATGCTCTACGCAAAAAAATTAATGATAATTTATTCGTATGAAAAGAGTAATTTTCGTTGGACCAGTCCCTATCATTAAACGAATATATAGGCAGTTGATCAACATTTACTTTCATTGGCCCGAAAAGAACGTTTATATGAAGATACAAAATAAGTTGTTATTCCGCGCTAGCCTGTTTAAAGCTGCGAGTAATTAAGATGGAACTGCTAAACCCGGAATCCTTAATGTAGACTTTGGCGTAAAGTTAACTGTCCTACTGATATATCGCAGCTCATGACCTCATTATTGTTTTACTACCAATACCTCTCGACATTCCTCAACTCTGGTTTCCCCAATAAATCGCCGTCATACAAGTCTTCGTAAAAGTCATCCTCTGCCTGGCTCCGAAATCTGAGTCAAAAGACCCCGAAAAACTTTCGGAATATCGACGAAGAGAAAATAAAAATCACAACTGTTGATCTGAGCCTATACGTCTATCTCACAGAATCACACCGTATCCTTTGTGGCCTCCTAGGCTACCTCAGTCGAATGAGAACAGGCTGCGACTGCTATGAGGAGTTCTTGTTCTAATCAGCATGCAAATAGACGGCAGGAAACTGTACAAACACCAAAAATGTAGAACTTTTATGAAAAGTAAAAATGGTTCAAATTGCTCTGAGCACTATGGCACTTAACTTCTCCGGTCATCAGTCCCCTAGAACTTAGAACTACTTAAACCTAGCTTACCTAAGGTCATCACACATATCCATGCCCGTGGCAGGATTCGAGCCAGCGACCGTAGCGGTCGCGCGGTTCCGGACTGTAGCCCCTAGAACCGCTCGGCCACTCTGTCCGGCTGTGAAAAGCAAATATTAATTAACAAATTATTAAAAAATACTGAGAAAAATAGTTTTGTTTCGTAAAGTGATACACATAGACTCATCACACCTTAAGAAAGAAATCAATGATTCCGGCTGAGTCGGTTAGTGTAGACTTACAATGGCGGGTAGAAAAGACGCACAAACAGTTTTCGGATTAATATTGTGTTAGATTTATCTTGTGGAGAGTGAAAGGTTTTGCTCTGCATTTCGAAACGTTGTATGAACAACACACGTGATATCGTTGAACAGAATTCAGCATCATAGGTTAACAACATGGTTCATTTCCCATTTCTTCCGTTGTCCTTCAGCTCAGGTGACACCACAAGGACGACCTATAGTTCTCACCACTGGGAACTGGTCAACGTGTTTGTGCCCTACATAGAGATTTCCACAAGTTCCTTGTCTTACCAGCTTAACACCATGGCTACCAGCCATTTCAAAGAAAGCAAGATACCAGTGAAAAGTGAACTAAATGCCCTCCTCTTATTAATTATTTACGTTACAATTCATGACTTGATAGATATCTTGCATTGTGGACGAGAAGGAATAGCTGAGCGATGTTCCAGTGTGATTAAACCACTTTTATTCTATAAGGATGTAGACTAGTTTAAATTATCGTTTAGCCACGTCAATTAACATTTTCCGTCCTTTAAGAGATAGATGGAATAGCTCATCCGAAAAGGGCGTGGTGGTTTGCCGCTAGACCTTGTCCATTTGGACTGCCGACGAGACAGTGTTCACAGTTTTCCTTTCTGTTTTATGATGCTTCGTCGTGTTGTCCTCAGTCGCTAGAAAACACAAAAATTCTATCAATCATATAGTGTCTATTTGAAAATGTAAATGTTATATGCGCACTAGTGACTGAGCTTGGGTAAGTATTATTCCTCACTGAAGGTACAAAAAGCACTGATCATTTCATTTCAAGATGATGTTGGAGGCTAACGGGTAATAGTCATTCCCAATAGAGTAACTGAACCACTTGACATGGAACGAGAAGAATTCAATTTTAGCATTATCTACACTGTGGCCTGTTGAAGCTGCCGTAGTATCTCGAGAAGCGAGCAAGTGATGTTCACATCGTGAGTGAGGCGGATCTCGACAAATTCTTCTTGAGACTGCTTCTAAGGCTGTCTCTGTTACAACTGTGTGTGCTCCTCGCAGCGTCCATTGAATGATACGTAACTCTAACAAAAGATCTCAATCGGTGGTAGCACTAGCTTCGTCGGAATATACGTGTAACCACAACAAAGTATACGGTGTTTATGGCCACCTAAATCGCAGTAATTTCTAAATGTGAAACACGACCGAGAAAAGAAGAAGATTGGAAAAGGGAGTAAATGAACAGTTTTCATTTTCGACTGACAGGAATGTGGAGAATAGTCACAGATTACATTGTAGATTGTGTGACAAGTAACGAAAATTCTTTCACTAGATCCATACGCTGCGTTTCTGTTGACCAATAGAACGGAAGACTTTAAACTGCATTACGAATAATATTGCATAGAACCGAAATTTGCATCAATTTCGCCACAGGGTTACATTGAAGGGTTCAAATGGCTCTGAGCACTATGCGACTTAACTTCTGAGGTCATCAGTCGCCTAGAACTTAGAACTGATTAAACCTAACTAACCTAAGGACATCACACACATCCATGCCCGAGGCAGGATTCGAACCTGCGACCGTAGCGGTCGCTCGGTTCCAGACTGTAGCGCCCAGGACCGCACGGCCACTCCGGCCGGCACATGGAAAGGCCTCTGATTTTGTAACTATACTGAAATGATTTATCAAATAGGATCAGAAGCAGTAAAATGATGTAACCTAACGATGCTCTTTTGTCTAAAAGGAAACTGTCGTTCGCGATCATAAGCAAATACAGAAAAATTTCATAAAACGGATTGCACCTCCTCTTAAATGCGGATAAATACAAGCTAACGATTATAGGAGAGAGAAATAACGTGCCAGCACATGGGTACAAGATTATTTGTGAACGTCTTGAGCAGATCGCGTCAAATTGTATTAGTATTAAGTTGTAATATTGAGAAGCAAAATGAAATGTGACCATCTCTGTGGGTTAGTATAATGTCAAAGGAATAGAAGCCTTTGATTTGCTGGAAGCGTTAGGAGAAAATTCGATGAATCTATAAATGAGATCGCCTGCAAGACGTTGACGTTATATGGCAGTAGTAGTAGACCAGTGTTTGCTGGTATGCCTACAACAAAAGGATACCAAGAATGAAACGGGTACAGCAACACGCAGCTATTTCGGCATACCCCGTACAAAAGTGTGACAGAAATGCTATACAAAAGCAATATATTTGTCGCGAAATCTTGTGTGATAAATTTATAACCTGGGTGAGTTTTGTTATCACCTGTGTATATCGCGCAAAGCAATGGTGGATATTGAACAAGGCAGATTAACCCACGATGAGAACACTATACACACTCATTTTTCCCTCAGACAATAGGTGAATGGAATTCGAAAGATTATCGATAGTATTGTTGCTATGTTCCGCCCATCATGCACTGTATAGTGCCTTTCAGAACTTGCGTGTAAATGTAAGTAAAGATATTCCATTTGTGAGTAGACGAACCCCTATTTAGTTTAAAACAGACGCGCCGCAGAAAAGGCGCATAGACGAAATGTTGCAAGGTATAATTCGCTGAGAATTTGAGACAGCCAAACACAGACCAAGCTGCTATACAGGATAATTTAATAAGAACTGGTGACAATAATTCTCTCTGTGTCATGATCTTCTTACTGATTTGCAGGTGCTCGCCATGCATTCCTCTACAGTGCCAAATTCTTCATCTCGGAGTAGCACTTGCACCTGGCGTCATCATTTACTTGTTACTTTTGTTCTAATCTCCGTCTTCCCATGCAGTTTCCACCCGCTACATCACCCTCCAAAACAATAGAAATTATTCCCAAATGTCTTATAACTTAACTATATATCTCTCCTTTCTTCCTCAGAATGTTTTCAATATCATCCATCCTTCGCCGTTTCTGACGAAAACCTCCTCATTCTTTAACAGTGCACCTAATATTCAAATTTCTTCTGTAACACCACATTTCAAATGCTTCGATTCTCTGCTCTTACGGATGTCCACAGTCTATGATTCATTACCATACAATTCAGTACTCCAAACCTACATCCTCAGAAACTTCTTCCTCAAATTGATGTCTCAGATCGACGCTAACAGACTTCTTAATGGCCTTTTTGCCTGTCATAGTAGGCTGTATACGTCCTCTTTTCTTTGTCCGTCATGGATCCTTTTGCTTCCATGGCAACAGGGATCCTTAAGATTGTCTACTTCGTGGTCAAAAATTTTTACGTTAAGTTTCCGCTATTCTCATTTCTGCTACCTCTCGTCTTTTTCGATTTACTCCACATCAGTGTTCTATACTCAATAAATTGCTGATTCCAGTCAATATATCCTGTGACTATTCTTCAATTACACTCATGGTAGCAACGTTGTCAGTACTGATTTGTAATCCCATCCTTCAATCTTGCTATTGGTTTCGTCATTGTTCCCTCGAGCACAGCGACCTTGAAACGTCCCCTTTGAACAATTTATATATGGCTGTGCTTAACCTGACACACAATATTTTGTTAGCGCAATGCAATCTGACTTTCAAAAATCCCTACAAAAGAATGGCCCTGGCTAACATTAAACTACACCTTTCGCAAATCACTTACCTCACAAAAATCTTCGCTGCTCAAGCTACTGCAATACAGCGAGCGCCACTACTGCCAGCTAAATAAAAGATTCAAACTATGGAAGGCACTAACTACTGATAGGGATAGTTAGCAAATGAAAGATATTAATAGAGATCAAACAATGTATTTACCTTGATATCATCATATATAAATATAGCAGTTCATGAAAAATTTCAAAACTCCGCCATCTCTCTCCCCACATCCACCACTGCTGGCGGCTCACCTCCAACTGCGCAACGCTACGCGCTGTTCACAGCCAGCTGCCTAACACTACAATGGCGAGTATTGCAACAATGCAAAGCAGCCACAGACTGCACACAGCACAGCCAGTGATTTTCATATTGAGCACTACGTAACGTTGCCAATAAGAAAACATAAACAGCCTACTTACATAGAGAAAACATAACAGCCTACTTACATAGCCCCCATGCTCCCCACAAAAAATTTTACAAATTTTTTTTGGGCAGTGGCCAATAATGATTTGATAAAATTTTTCATAATTACAATAACAAAGAAATCAAATGCACACACTTATTGATACAATGTTGGTCAAAAGCTAAAATTTTCTCACAGTCCATAAAGATAGTCCTGATCATTCATCATAACAGTAATTACAGGTTTTTTTTTCACAAAGTCTCATTAGTAAAAGAAATTGCACACAGAAGTAGTGGATTTCCATGCAGTCTTGAAGAAGTAGTGTTGTCCTTCCAACGGAAAGACAGTGCTGACTCTTGACATGCATACAGGTAATGGGCCACAACAGAGCAAACCCACAGCAGAGTCATTCGAAGTTTGGAAGAATATTGGTAGGTAGGTCATCACAGAGCAGACCCACTGTAGTCCTGGTAGAGATTACGGTATTGGTGGGCCACCAGAGGTGCAGACCCACTGCAGTCCTTGTAGAAATAATGGTATTGATGGATCATCAAAGATGTAGACCCACTGTAGTCCTTGCAGAGATAACCAACAGCCATCTGTTGTGACTGTGCAGGTGCACATTCACCATCAAAGAGTCTTGCAGAGAATATAGCAAGTCCATAAACCACCACTTGTGCACTCACAAAGTTTTAGGAATTGTCCTTAGAACCAGCAATGCTGTTATCCAGTCCCTTGCTGAATTATTAACACACGTGCAAACACTAACAGTCCCTACTTTTCACATATTGTCCATATACTATGACCAACAGAAACGTGTGCAGTGAAATGTAACTTAATTGGAAGAACTGGTGTCTGTACAATTATAAATTTACAACATGAAAATACAATTACAAAGGTACAAAATACATCATTAAAGAACATAATAATACAGATAACATTTGTAGTACAGGCTTTACAAAAGAATAGAAATAAACATATACATCAGTGGAATTATGACATGAGTAGATACATAAAGGATCACAATAACTTTTGAAACATCAACTTCACACATGAGCATTGAACAGAACAGAATTAATAATGTCTAACATCTTTACAAAGTAAATAACATATTATTAATGCCAATTATATTCGAGGATAACAGTATTCCTCATCATAGTGAATGTAGCTTAATATTAAAAGAAGAAAAAATTCTATGAAACTACACAGAGACAGGAAGAAAACAAATACACAAGGGTACACAAACACATAGTGGGATAACACCAATAGGAAAGGACAGGGTTCGTTTTCAGTGTCACATTTGGTACTGCAGTCCAACCCAAAACTTCATATATCTTTCCTCTTATTTCATCCTTTGTTTCCACCAAAAAAATTCTATCATTCAGATCATCATCTACCTTTGTAGATAAGTTAGTGAACTGATCTGAAAGTTCGGCTACTTTATCCGATAGTGAAATCATTTCCTTTGTATGTTTTTCTGAACCAAGTTTCAGAGTGTCCATTTGTGTTGCAATCGTGTCTACTGTGACCTTTAAGTTTTCCTGAGTTTTTGCAAGTTGCGTAACCGAATCGGTAGATGCAACTGAGTCAATTTTAGCTTGCAAGGTGTTGTGATTTTCATGAAAAATAGTTTGCAGTTCTTTTATGGCTGCTTCATGATTCTGTAATGCATTTTCATGCCGCAAAAAAATAGGTTGGAAATGCTCACAAATTTGTGATTTTACGTCATTACAGACTTTTTGACATTTCGATTCAATGTTATGTAACTCAGTAGTTAAATCTTCACGTGTTTGTTCAAGCGTGGTGTGAAGATTTTGTTCCATTGTGTCTAACTGTTGCTGTGTTTGTCTCTGGTGTTGTTCCATTGTGTCTAACTTTTTAAGATTTTGTTCCACTGTGTCTAACTTTTTAAGATTTTGTTCCACTGTGACTAACTTTTTAAGATTTTGTCCCATTTGTCTCTGATTTTGTTCCATTTGTTGCATTAATTGCAATAATAATGTATTAGTGTCTGGAATCTGTTTCTCTACGCTTTTCGGCAGTGCATTTGCAACGGCAACATTCACATTTTGACAAGCAGAAAATGTGTCTTGACTTATTTGAAAAAACGGTGATGACCCAAAACCTGAATCTACAGTATTTGCGATATTGTGTTCTGTCATTCCCGATTCTTGAGGCGAGCTGTTGCCGACCAATCGATCGATAACGCTTCCCTGTTCACTACCTGTTTCACTGTCTACACCATTGTTTGCCGCCCGCTCCATTTCCCTATGCGCAATTACCAAATTACTACTTTGAACATTAGTTAATTCATTACTCTGCGGCGTTAACACACTGCCTTCATCTTCACTGTCATTTCTCAGTTTACTTTGGAGCCTAGTATTACGTTTTTCACACGCCATAATTGTCACAATATTTCACACGATAACACAGAAAAGCACAATTTGAAGAGCAAAATAAAATAACATAGCAATGGAAATAATGTCTACTTAATTGCCAGCGCAGCTGCGAAATACTTGGTGCAAATCTACATGCATGCCACAACTGTTTTACTGTACAACAATGAAAGGCTACAACTACAAAGGAGATTCTCTCTACAATTACGCGCTAGCAATAAACAAAATCTACACTAATTACACAAACTACAAGAAAAATCAGAAGATTCCAGTGAGGTATCCTAGGCTAAGGGTCGACATATGAAACGTCCCCTTTGAACAATTTATATATGGCTGTGCTTAACCTGACACACAATATTTTGTTAGCGCAATGCAATCTGACTTTCAAAAATCCCTACAAAAGAATGGCCCTGACTAACATTAAACTACACCTTTCGCAAATCACTTACCTCACAAAAATCTTCGCTGCTCAAGCTACTGCAATACAGCGAGCGCCACTACTGCCAGCTAAATAAAAGATTCAAACTATGGAAGGCACTAACTACTGATAGGGATAGTTAGCAAATGAAAGATATTAATAGAGATCAAACAATGTATTTACCTTGATATCATCATATATAAATATAGCAGTTCATGAAAAATTTCAAAACTCCGCCATCTCTCTCCCCACATCCACCACTGCTGGCGGCTCACCTCCAACTGCGCAACGCTACGCGCTGTTCACAGCCAGCTGCCTAACACTACAATGGCGAGTATTGCAACAATGCAAAGCAGCCACAGACTGCACACAGCACAGCCAGTGATTTTCATATTGAGCACTACGTAACGTTGCCAATAAGAAAACATAAACAGCCTACTTACATAGAGAAAACATAAACAGCCTACTTACAACCTTAGTGCTGCAGTCTTACAGATAAAACTTTAAAGACACAAAAATGACAACTACAAGGATGACTCTACAGCACCGTCGTGCGTCTCCACTTAAGTCCACGACAAAATAAACATCATCTCAAGGCAATTGGCTCTGAGCCGTACGGGACTTAACATCTGTGGTAATCAGTCCCCTAGAACTTAGAACTACTTAAACCTGGCAAAGCTAAGGACATCACACACATCCATGCCCGAGGCAGGCAGGATTCGCACCTACGACCGTAGCAGTCACGCGGTTCCGGACTGAGGGCCTAGAACAGCTCGACCACCGCGGCCGGCCTCAAGACAACTGCCTACGGAGTTTCCTGCTACTTCTCGTACAAGAGCTGCAGACACAGGAATAATCTAGCTGTTGGAGACGTATGGCCTTATACAAGGCGCCCAGTTTGTGTCCAACTCGTAGCAGTGTAGGGAACATTTCAGATTACGCTAGTGTCACTTACTTCGTGAATGAGTCAGAAATATGTGGTGGGATAGACGGTCTTCCGTCGAATACAGGACGTGAGTAAGATCTCTTCAAAAATAATTAGTTAGGACAGAAGACGTTTGAAAATCAATAAAAGAATACTGCAACAAAGAAACTTTTCCAGTACATTCAAAGAAAGTATGACAGGACATCGAACACTGAGCTTATGTTTCGAAAGACAAGGTAGAGCACTCGAGACAAACCTGGCATACGGATTGTGAAATATTAACACTATACTCGTACTTTGACACACTACTGAAATGTGATAAACCGACACGGAGACTACAGTTTGAAAAACTAGAAGCTAAGGTGGCTTACTAATCCCAAACTCACGAAAATATCGTAAGCATAATGCAATCGTTGAAAAATAAGACACAACCTATAGAAGATTGATTGATTTCGAAAATTAGGAAATTAGACCACCAAAGCATTACCTCCTCATTAGATACTGTAATATTTCTGGCTTTGCAGCCATCATATTCAGGTACATGAAGCAGAGTTATCACGTAAATGTCGATGTATAAACTCAGTGAAGTGTTAGTAATGACGTCTTTGTCGTCTTAAAAGCATTCTTCACTAAATCAGCTTACCACGTCCAGCTCCAACTTACGCTCACCACAACTGCAGAGTGATTTTAGAGCAAACCTGATTTGCATCCTCATAGTAGCGTTACTGCCATCACTCTTAGGTGACTGGCGCGAAATCTGAACTAAATTCATCTTTCAGACGTAGAAGCATGCCTACTAATTTTCGCCTGTGTCGCACAATTTCTTCCTGGTGTTGCGATTTTTTTCCGTCAGTGCATGTCAGCTAAGTTGAGGGAGGAGTGTGCCTCACTTTCGTGCAATGGCTGAGGCATGTTGCAGTGATGAAATATAAAAACAGTCTTACACCAGAATTAATCGTATTAAATATCGTAATCTTCCAAAAAAGAGAATTCATAGGACAGAACACAGTCTCTTCTAATCACAAGGGCGTAAAGCAGCAGAGTAAAATGTTGTTCGTATCCGTATGATCATCCCTCCAAAATGATGTAATATGAACAACATAGTTCTTAGAAAAAAACAGGGTTTTTCGGTGTTAATATTTGTGTTTGATTTAGTTCATATGGCATGAGGCTAAGGATGTAGTTTTGACTTTATGAGAGTTGGAGTTAGGGGTAGCAGATCTCGAGGCGCCGCCAGGAGTGCCCAGGTATGGAATGAATGATTTTATTCTACGGACTTGCATGCGATCTTATTCTTTAAACATTTTGAATAGTTTTGTTCCAGTGTAAATATTTTATTGTAACAATATGTTACGTGTCTATTCTTTTCCTACAACTTCTCATTCTTGCCTCTGTAATACTCTGTTACAACACTATCTGAGCAGTGTACACGTTCTCTACCAATTTTGGAGTGAAAAACAGTTCTGATCTTGCTAATGAGATTAAAGATATACATACACCAAATAATGCTACACTAGCTTCCCTAGATGTTAAAAACCTCTACAGTTGTGTCCCGATAAAGAAAACGATTCAAATCATTAAACGTAATCTGCAAACTCATAACAAGATTAGTACTGCAGAACACACAGAATTAATAGAACGTTTAGAATTTGCGTTAACTTATAATTATTTTACCTTAAATGGCAAAATATATCAACAAAAAGATGGTCTTGGGATGGGTAACAGTTTAGCTGGTACGTTAGCAGACTTTTCATAAACGACTTTGAATGTGAGTTCTTTGGTGAGTTTCCACAACTGAGAGACCAGATTATAAATATTATAAACGTTATGTCGATGACATCTTGATACTGTTAGAGCAGACGAGAATGAGGTTACCGCATTTGCTGAAGCCCTAGGCAGCATGCACCAAAAAAGAAAGAAAAATGTTTACTACAGAAATAGAAGAAGCGGGCTCCATTAACTATTAATACCTTACTATTAAGGAGGTTGATGACAGACATAAATTTTCGATTTTCAGAAAGCCTATTTGTACAGATACTATTATCGGTGCCAGTTCATGACATCTGCCACTATATAAAACGGCCTTTTTTACCTTTGTGATCCACTGACTCTTTCGATTACCATTGGCCGACAACGAAACACGCCAAGAACCTAGTATATTAAAGCAAATTGCAGTAGCCGAAAGTTTCTCAGCAAATGACGTTATGCGCCCGTACAATCGGATAAAAAACAAAAAGTAAATAGTAGGCAGACCTGCAATCATCCAGAAAAAAGAAACAATAAAGAAAAACTGAAAACTGTTAGAATGAAATTTTACAGAAAAATGCCGGTACAAATAGAAACGTGTTTGAGTAAATCTAAGCTTAGATGCGGTTTTCAAGTTAACAACACTCTGACACTCGGTGCAAAATATAATTTGAGTAATTATTCACATAAATTTGATGGGTCTGGGATTTATAAGATCGTTTGTGACAATTTTCATATGGGTCGAACTCGCCGTTCTTTCAAAATAAGATTCGGGAAGCATTTGCAGGCACATAACAAAACTGCGTTGGGAATGCATTTGGAAGAAAGTTGTCACACTGTAGGCAATATTGAGCATTAAATGTGTATTCTACACTGGGCAGAGAAGGGACGCGCTCTCTACTTTTTGGAGAAGTTGGAGATTTACAAGGCCCTAAAACATAAGCCCACTAGATTACTCAATGGCCAAAGCGATTTCGTACCCAACATCTATTTGCTTCGTCAGATAACCAATTTTTTTTTTCCTTTATTGAGTTTCGATTCCCCCTAAAGGGGGCGGGCTGGCAGCAGTTTATTACGCCGCTCTTCAGCCTACAGAATAACCACTTAATGCCTCGCGTATTTAAGCCTAGCCTTGTTTGATGTTTATGATGAGAACAGTATGCGTTTCCCTTAGAACCATACATTCGTCGCTCTAATCCTACAACTGATTATTTCGTACATATTCGTGGATTGCATGACCAGACTATATAATGTTATTTATTGACTGTTAATGTGTTGTATAAACGTTTTCGGTGGGAGACGTATCACGACGTATGAAAAGCCCTCTAATGGTTAAGTTCTCACGAACGTTGCCCGCCTACCTAATATCCCGGCGGCCGAGCAAACAGAGGGCGCTGTTCATGGATCTGTGTTTTCTTCGGTTATTTTGTCATATAGACATTTTAGCTTTCATCGGTCATTTATAAGTAGCGACAGGCAATGTATTACGTATATTTTATTTTTGACCGTAAATTCACCATAAACGTGTTAAACCTAGTATTTTTATAAATTTTCTTTTTTAATTTTATATGGGAATCTGTATTCGTCTTTTACTTTATCACAACTGCTTTCTATAATGGTTACCAAATTTAAAAGTGTGCTATATGTATTTTACCTAATGTGTTTTTATCAGATTATGGTCTTACGTAAATTATGACTACATCTAAGCCCGCAGTAGTGACACAGGCAAACAGTTTTTTGGTAGCCACTGCACTTCAGTAGGTTTTGTACAATAACGACAGTAGCAATATGACTGTGTGGACGATGTGGCCTATTTTATACCGTATTTTTTTTATGTAACGATGATGTGTTGAGCATATTTATATGTTTTGAGATTCCGTTACGGCCTTATCTGATTAGGACAATAGGTACGCTTTACCTTACTTTATCTGAACATTTATCAGGTTTTATGAAACTACATTGTGATATGAAATGCTATACTGTGTGGAAAAGATAGGCTGCCCACTAGGTTATATATTTTTATATTGTAGATATGAAGATGGTCATTACTGACTGAAACCGGTCATCGTAAAGAATTTACACTGTGATCAAGGACTGGAATAAAAAAACATTTGACCATTTAAGACATGCTGATAAGCTGCGTCAACATGTCAATTAATACTGTTATATCCTAGCCAGTAATGCCACCCGAGACCGCTGCCAAACGGTTGGCAGCATCAAAGTCCGGACGCCGTCCGCATAAGCAGCGCCAGCGAGACAGGAAATCGCCGCAAGTCTGCGCGCGCCACCGCTGGCTTCTGGTTTCTTAAGCGCTGGAGTCGCGAGCGCTAGGACAGTTCTGTATTCGCCACTCAGTTGTATACTCGCCACCGAATTGTGTACTTGCTAGTCAGTTGTGTGTTCATCGCAGCAGAGTTGTTGTTTGTCGTCAGCCGACGCTGACCTAGCCGCTCCGACTCGAACTAGACAGATTTCTGTAGACACGGAGTTCACTACTGTGTTTCTTTATCTTCGTTAATAGAGATAAGTACCGACTTTTATTTAATCAGAGTGTTTGGGTTTTCATCTTTCTGTTTACTGTTCCAGCGGACCGGTCGGCCCGCTATTAAATGTGTGGCGGTGACTTCGTAAGCCGTTTCCAGAGCGAATTGTTTGTCGCTATGAACGCCGCCACAAAACTGGCGACGAGGGCTTCCGAACTCGTGTGCAGGGCTGGTTCAACTTGTTTCTGGTTATACTAATTATAGCGATAAAATTTTGAGGGCTGGTTTAATTTGTGTTCACTATGTCTGCCGAATTACAACAGTTGGTCTTGTTACAGAGTCAGCAAATACAAAGTCTGGTGGAAGCAATCGCCAAACAAGCGGCTAATCCTCCAACACAACAGGAACAAGCACAGGCAGCACCACCTTTCCGTGCTTTTGATGCATCAAAAGAAGAATGGCGAGAATATTTCGCGCAGTTGCAGGCGCACATGACAGTCTACAAAATCACGGGTACTGAGCGGCAGCTTTATTTAATTTCCACTGCAGGCGTGGAAGTCTATCGACTACTTTGTAAGTTGTTCCCGGAATCCAAGCCAGAAGCTTTAGACTATGACGTTGTTGTTAACAAGCTTGCTGAGTATTTCGAGTCGCGAGTTCATGTGACAGCAGCCAGATTCAAGTTCTCCAGATTAAAGAAACTGCCACATCAATCTAATAAACAGTGGTTAACAGATTTACGGGGCCTCACCCATTAGTGCCGATTTAATTGTGTGTGTGGAGCTTCCTACAGTGATGTCATGTTACGAGACGCTATTACTCAAAACATTGCAGATTCTCGTATTCGTGCTGCTATCTTAAAGTTGCCTGACCTGTCATTAGAGACTGTGATGAACATCATTGAAGCCCAAGATACTTTTAAATATGCTGAGTGTGAGTTAGATCAGCCATGTATTTCTCAAATTGCCTGTGCTAAGCAAGTTATGTCACGCCCGCGGCTCCACCGGCAGAGTCAGACTGTAGACACTAGCCGGACGCGTCATGTTAAACACATTCGTCAGCCGCGTGTGCAAAATGATAGAGTTAAGTCTCGCCCTAAGTGTGTTCTTGCTCATCCTCGTGAACGTTGCTCGTTAAGAAACGCGGTTTGTCACTTTTGTCAAAGGAAAGGACACATCCAGACTGTTTGTTTGCGTAAACGCAAGAACAATTCTAGTGCTGCCCAGCCCATGGATATTCATGTTCTTCAAAGCCAGCGCGCCCAGAAGGTCGCGTTTAAAGACTCTTCCACGGTTCGTGTGGGTAATAAACTTGTTCGCAATAAGCCACCCACCCAGCCCTCTGCTATGCGACCCAAGCGTAATTCAAACGCTGTAAAAAGTAATGTACAGACTGCAAGTGAAGCGGGAGTTGTTGTTCCACCCGCCCGACCCACGAGTTGTCGTAAGCAGCGAACACGCGCTAAACGCGCTGATTTTATGTCTTCCGCCTCCACTGCACCGATCCAGAGACAGTGTAATAAACTATTTGTGAAGCTACGCATCCAGGATAAGGCCTTCAATTTTCAATTAGACACAGGTGCGTCTGTGACTCTCATAAATAGTGCTACGTATGCGGCTATAGGCCGCCCTAAACTTTCAGCGGCAAAACATTCTTTGGCTACTTATAGTGGAGAACCAATTCCTGTGTTAGGTGTATGTAGCGTGCCAGCCACATTCCGTGGGAATACAAAAACAGTTTCATTCACAGTGCTCCGCGCTACAGACAGTGTAAACATTTTCGGATTAGACTCTTTTGACTTGTTTGGCCTGTCTATCCAAGACAATGTGTTGCAAATTAATTCTGTTGTTGTTCCTCAAGACAGCATAACCGATTTGTGTAAACAATACAGTGACATATTTAAAGACGAACTAGGTTGTGCTGCGAACTTTGCCGCTCATATTACGTTAAAAGATAATGCTGAGCCTCGATTTTTTCGTGCTCGTCCAGTGCCTCACGCCCTCCGGGCACCTGTAGCAGATGAACTTCGTCGTTGGCAAAACAACGGTGTTATTCAACCCGTTTCAGCGAGCCAGTGGGCTTCTCCCTTAGTTATTATAAAGAAACCGTCTGGCAAGTTACGTTTGTGTGCTGATTTTAAGTCGACAGTTAATCCTCAGACTGTCATTGATTCTTTTCCTTTGCCTAGACCGGACGAGCTGATGGATAAGTTAGGGGAAGCTTGTTTCTTTTCCAAAATTGATCTCCGTGAAGCATATTTGCAATTGCCCCTCGACGAGCAATCACAACAGTATTTTGTCATAAACACGTCGTTGGGGTTGTTCCGTTTTCTGCGTTTGCCTTTTGGTTGTGCGTCAGCTCCAGCTGTTTTTCAGCGTTTTTTGTCACAACTTCTGGCTAATGTGCCATCGTGTTGCAACTATTTAGACGATATTGTTGTGTCCGGTCGGACGCCTGCTGAACATTTCCGTAATTTGGAGTGTTTGTTTACAGTGTTGTCTCAGGCAGGCCTACGTTGCAACATCGATAAATGTTCATTTTTCCTTACGGAGATGGAGTATCTGGGACATGTTATTAATGCTCGAGGCATTCATCCCTCCCAGTCACATTTAGCAGCTATTCGTGATTTGCCCGCCCCTCGCAATCTGCATGAATTGCAAGCAGTTCTTGGCAAATTGACATATTATATTAGGTTTATACCTAATGCATCACAGATTGCTGCAACGTTGCATCGTCTCCGCTGTAAGAATGTTCCGTTTGTGTGGTCAGCTGATTGCCAATCAGCCTTTCAGCAGCTTAAAGAGGCGTTATTGAATGATCGTTGTCTGGTACATTACGACCCTAACAAGCCTCTGGTGTTAGCTTGTGATGCCTCTTCTTTCGGCCTCGGTGGTGTTGTCTCACCGAGTCGGTAACACCGAACGTCCTATTGCGTTCGCATGTAAATTGCTAAACAAGGCTCAGTGTAATTATAGCCAGTTGGACAAGGAAGCGTTGGCTATTGTGTTCGGTGTCACAAAATTCCATCACTACCTCTATGGTAGACCATTCTATTTAGTAACAGATCACAAGCCCCTGACGTCACTGTTTCATCCGTCTAAACCAGTTCCTCAGCGGACAGCTCAGAGACTACAACGTTGGGCTCTTTTGTTATCACAATACCAGTATGAGATACTGTATCGCCCTACAGCTCAGCATGCAAACGCTGACGCGCTTTCTAGATTGCCGATTGCTGCGGATGATGTCTTCGATTCCTCTGACGACTCTTGCCATCAGATTGACGCCGATGAGCATCAATCCCTCCGGGATTTTCCGATTGATTATCGTCAGGTGGCACGTGAGACAGCTACGGATCCTCATCTGAGTTTACTATTACGTTTTGTTCAATGTGGTTGGCCGTCCAAGGCAAAGGACATATCGGATCCTGTGGTTCGTCGCTATTATCCGCAACGTCATCTGTTGTCTGTTTCGCACGGAGTTTTGCTGTTGCGCACCGAGAATGACCAGCTTCGTGTAGTGGTTCCCCAAGTGCTCCAATCCCAGGTCCTCGACTTGTTGCATCAAGGTCATTGGGGAGTGGTCCGCACCAAGCAGCTTGCCCGCCGTCATTGTACATGGATCGGCATTGATAAGCAGATTACGCAGATGTCTACAGATTGTTCGACGTGTGCCGAACACCAAGCTGCTCCTCCTCAACGTTATTTTGAGTGGGCACGCCCTGCCGGTCCCTGGCTGCGAGTACATATTCATTTCGCTGGTCCATATTGGCATTCTCGTTGGTTCATCGTGATAGATGCATTTAGCTATTTTCCGTTTGTTGTGCCCATGCAGTCTACAACGTGTGCACAAACTATACAGGCGTTGACTTCACTTTTTTGTATTGAGGGTCTTCCAGAAGTTTTAGTGTCTGACAATGGTCCACAATTTACCTCTGCTGAATTTGAAAGTTTTTGTTCTGCCAATGGCATTCGCCATGTTCTTACTCCGCCGTTCCACCCTCAATCGAATGGTGCAGCGGAACGTTTTGTACGCACATTCAAGGATCATATGGACCGCCTTCGTGCTACGTACTCTCGTCAGCAGGCCCTCATCACGTTCCTGTCGTCGTACCGGACCACGCCACGCGACGGCCCTTCGCCTGCGGAGCTTCTCCACGGCCGTCGTCATCGCACCCTACTACGGTTGTTGCTCCCCCGGATCGACCCGCCGCTTCAGAGCATCGCACGCGTTTTCAGCGCAACGACGCCGTTTTTTTCAGAGTTTATCACGGTCGCCGTCGTTGCGAACGTGGTACCGTGACAAGTGTCCAGGGTCGCGTTTTTTATACTGTTCAAGGTGCTACTGGGGTGCACAGGAGGCATCAGAACCAGTTGCGCCGCGCTGGCCGCCCGGATTCTGCCGCTCGTTCTTTGTCCACAGATTTGGTCCGCGGCGGGTTCCAGCCGCGCCTTCCGACTTCGCTGCCGCCCCCAGGGCAGCAGCAGCAGCCGTCGCCGCTACCACGCCGACACCCCGTCCCGTTGATGCCTCCCGCGCAGCTTCATCCGGGAGCGCCCCAGGTGGTCGCTCCGGCGCCTGCGGTCCCTCTTCAGTCGCCACCGCCTTCGGAGCTGATGTACGTCGACCCCTCAGCCGGGCCGACTTCCCAAGCGGTGGCTGTGCAGCCTGTCCTGCAGCCGCTTTCCTTGGGCACCCCCAAGGAGTCTGACACCGCAGCGCCTTGTCCGGCGCCCACTCAGCAGCCGTCGACGCAGCGTCAGGCGACGCTGCCTCTCTTCGTGGGTCCCGACGCCCCGTCGCGTCCAGTACCAGAAGTTGCGCCCGTGGTCACAGGCGTGTACCCTGACCTCTGTTTTCAGTCGGTGTTTCCCGAGGCCCCGCGCAGCCAATACTGGGGTGCGGACCGGGGACTGCCACCGACAACAGTCTCCGCCCCGGTCTCTTCTGCTACGCCTGCGGCCAGACCCCTCTCCCGCCGTCGACGCTCGCCACGTCATTACTCAACGACGGTGCGGCGATTTGGGGGGGGGAGGAGTGTTATATCCTAGCCAGTAATGCCACCCGAGCCCGCTGCCAAAAGGTTGGCAGCATCAAAGTCCGGACGCCGTCCGCATAAGCAGCGCCAGCGAGACAGGAAATCGCCGCAAGTCTGCGCGCGCCACCGCTGGCTTCTGGTTTCTTAAGCGCTGGAGTCGCGAGCGCTAGGACAGTTCTGTATTCGCCGCTCAGTTGTACACTCGCCACCGAATTGTGTACTTGCTAGTCAGTTGTGTGTTCATCGCAGCAGAGTTGTTGTTTGTCGTCAGCCGACGCTGACCTAGCCGCTCCGACTCGAACTAGACAGATTTCTGTAGACACGGAGTTCACTACTGTGTTTCTGTATCTTCGTTAATAAAGATAAGTACCGACTTTTATTTAATCAGAGTGTTTGGGTTTTCATCTTTCTGTTCACTGTTCCAGCGGACCGGTCGGCCCGCTATTAAAAGTGTGGCGGTGACTTCGTGAGCCGTTTCCACAGCGAATTGTTTGTCGCTACGAACGCCGCCACAAAAAATACCGCGTATTTTTTGTGTTCGTACGTTCATTGTCAGTTATCAGTTTTCCGGTAGTTGTTGGACCGCTCGGATCCTGCAGGAATAGATTACCTTTCGTAATTCAGAATAGTGAGTAATAACAGTGAATGGCGAAAAGAATCCTGAGAGGTTACAGGAAGAAAATTGTATAAAGCGGTTACCAAATGCTGGTAGTGGAGGATGTATGTGTAAGTGGGGAATATGCAGTACCTCATTTATCGTTAAATATGACAGCAAGGAAGCTGTGAATAAACGTTTACAATTAGAAAGACATAAGTGAATACTATAAGACAAATGAAAGATCAATGTCATCTTAAATTCCCAAAGAAATTTTCTGTAGAAGACAGCAAAATCACTGCTGCGGAATTAACTTTGACTTATCATGGTGCGGAACATCATCATTATTACAATTCTCATGATAGCGGCAATAATTTATATCCACATGTTTCCAACGGGAGTAAGGCATTAGTAAATATTGTGCTCCTGCCTTATGCTAATGAGAAGCTGTTAAGTGGATTAAAGCAAAATGTTTCGTTCTCATTAGGTTCAGATGCTTCAGATAAGCGCTGTAAGACAACATTACCCAATAGTTGTAGCGTATTTCTCGAAGATGAGGGAAAATGTAACGAATTTTTTGATTTCTACGAAGATGTTAACTAATTGGCAGAAGCCACTTCGTATAAACTAACATCTGTTCAATGGTAAAATGGTTTAACACTAGGCACTTTCGTGTCTCATTTAGCTAACAATGCTTCCGTTAATTACGGCAAACATAATTCTGTCCTTTCTAGATTAAAAGAACTAAACGCAAACATAATCAAAGCCAGTTGTTATTCTCTTATACTATATAACTGCGTTAAATTCGGATTGTAGCTTCCAAATATGGTGTAGAAAGATTAGTTATTATAATGTACTCAGGCTTTTCTTCGTCATCAAAATATTCCGACAAAATACACACATTTTGCGAGTTTGCTTAACATGACGATAGTGAAATATTACGACACACTGTTGTGCGATGGTTGCCTTTATTGTCAGCTGTGGAGAGTCTTGTTCAGCTGTGGTGAGTTTTAAAGATGTATTATGTGACATGGGACGAAGAGAAGCACAATCCCTAATTTGGAAATTTATTTATTCACGACAAGACGAAATAAACGAACATTCACTAACACTACCACAATTTTTTCTGAGCTTTTATGTTTCCGCACCTTAGTCTGTAAAAACAGAACCATTATAACATTCTTTTTGTCCGTCTGTCTGTTCGTCTTTGTCAGATTATTAAGGACTCTTTTTCTCAGAAATCGGTGGACTTATCAAATTCAAATTTACATCACATGTTAAGGTCTATGGTCCCTTCATTTTCTAAGAATTTTAAACGTCTAAATCACTTAAAGGAAAGATACAGTCATTTATGTTACTTATTTCGAAACTCGCGCATCAAAACCTATAGGGTACGTTAGCCAATAATCATGATATCTGAGAGGAGGTAAGATTTTACAGTACAAAACCCAGAAACTGTAAATGTGTAGTAATATCACACGAGAAAATGTTTATTGTCCTTTGTTACCTTACTCTCTGACAGTTCGTCCATCTGTTATGACCATTTGTTCTCACGAACGAGTGGATGTATCATGCTGAAATTGATGTCACATACAAGGTTTTATGGGCCCTTGGCGGTGTAATAAACGTAAGATCTTAAGTTCATGAGATCAAAAGATATGGATATTTATGTCAATATTTTGGTACTCGTAAACACACCCATCAAAACCTCTAGGGTACTGTATTATATGTATTGTATTGTCTGTTAACCGGGGGCCTAGAAACGACGGAGAGGCACCGTTCCCGCCGCAGCCGCAGTGGTCCACAACCCCACGACGACTACCGGAGTCCACTTCACCCTCCGCCGCCCCACACCGAACCACTATTTCAGGCCTACTGTGTGATTCGGCCACCGGTGGACCTGCCCCCCCCCCCCTTTCCACCAGGGAAGATCTCACACCAGACGATTGTAACCCTATGTTTGCGTGGTAGAGTAATGGTAGGGTACGCGTGTTTGGAGAACTGGTTTGCGCAGCTATCGCCGACACAGTGTAGCTGAGGCAGATTAAGGCGAACTAGCCGGTATTCGCCGAGGCAGATGGGGAAACCCCTAAAAACCATCCACAGACTGGCCGACTCACCGGACCACGACACAAGTCCGCCGGGCGGATTCGTACCGGGGACCAGGAGCTTCTTCCCAGTCCGTAAAGCCGTGCGTTAGGTCGCACAGCTAACCAGGCGGGCAACCTGTAGGGTACTTCGCGTTGATCTAGGATCACGAAATTTTGCAAGAATGAAGGTTTCACAGTACAAGCAAAAATAAAAAAATTCGAATCTGTTAATTTGTAATCATGTCACTCGAAAACTATTTGCCATTTTTTATCCGTCTGTCTGTCTACCCGTGTTTTAAGACCCCTCTTTGTCTGGATCATGTCAGCGTATCTGGTTCACATCTATGTCACATACTAAGGTCTATGGTCGCCCAGTGGCCTAAGATATTTATTCTTCTAAGTCAGTTCAATCAAAATATTTGGTTATTTATGTCACATATTTTCATACTCGCAAATTCATTAACAAAAACCTTCTCGTTGAAGCAAAATCATGGAAATGGGCAAAAAGCAAAGTTTCACAGTACAAATAAAGTACAAAACCGGAAACTTGTTAAATTGTAGTTATATCAAATGAAATACCTCATGGATTTGAACATACATTGTATTCATCATCCGTCAAAGGCTTAATAGACGTACGTTACTGCATGCAAACAGAAAGAACGAGCGAGGTGACACAGTGGCTAGCACACTGGACTCGCATTCGGGAGGATGACGGTTCAAACCCGCGTCCTGCCATCCGCATTTAGGTTTACCGTGATATCCCTAAATCGCTTCTGGCAAATGCCGGGATGGTTCCTTTGAAAGGGCACGGCCGACTTCTTTCCCCTTCCTTCCCTAACACGACGGGACCTATGACCTCATTGATAGGTCCTCTTCCCCAAATGACAAACCAACCCACCAACTCAGTCGCAAACATAAAATGTAAGCTGTAGGCATGCCTTAGTAAATAAATAAAAGTATTTTTAAATATTCTCTTTCTACAAACATAAACTGAAGTCCTCTGCTCTTGTAAGTCTGATCTAGTCTGATGAACTGCTGTAGAGATTTTTATATGGTCCCTGAAGTCCAGGGACCAATATCTTTCCAGTATCGATATCGATAACAGGCAAAAGTCTAAGATTCTCGATTCCCAGGATAAATGAACGATGTATACATATAATGAAGACGCCAACACCCTTTCCACAGATGATTACGAAGTTCTGATGGAACTGAAAATACAAATGAGGCGATCTGAGTACAAGTGGTGTAAGTCCACCAAAATTGTGTTTTGAGAACAGAGGCGTAAAATAATTTGCATAACGAAATCTTTTCCTCGTATTAGTGAATGAAGTCTCTTGTTGAGCTATGTGGTGCCAGATAGCATCACTTTACTTGGCAATTAAAATAGCTGTTTATTATTTCAGACGACAAGTTGAGCAAGTCCCCAACGCATGCTGTGTCTCATAGTTTTCTAGTTCCATTACACCAAATAATCGTTACTGTGGACAGAGACGATTGTCCAGAAGAAAATGAATGTAATTCAAAACGTACTGCGAAACAAGATCACGTTTTTATCACTTATATCAATAGTATACATGCTCTGACATCAACGAAACCTGTTTTGGACCTTGAAAGCACGTGATCGTATATTCTGACAGCCTCATACGACAGAATATGAGAGTAAAAACGGTCCTTGCTTCGCAAAAGCTATTAAAAGAACTGGGTATGGAAGCCATATAGCATAAATGTCTTCCGTCATGCATTCGTACTTACCAAATGAAGCCACTTTGGTTCGATAGGAGCAAATAGTAGAAAATCAACCCGTATTAATTTACCAGATAACTTAATAACCATTGCGAAAGAATCCAATATGAAAAATCCGTTTAAAGTAGTCCACATGATGAATGTTGACTTTTTATCCACAAAGACATTGGAAGCAGCCATTATAGACCAAAAAAATCGTTGATAGTCAAAAATTGATTTAGGTTGACATTCAGTGGTTGAGATACGAAAAGGGATGTGCATATTCACTAAAATATAAAAACAGCCTGGATCCTTACATATAGTTCCATGAAATGAAATTGGCAATGTTAGAGGAAGACCACCACGTCAGCTACCAGAACAAGAAGGTCTGTACAAGCAGCGACATGCAGTTGCGTATGCAAAGAGGAAGAAGGAAATGTTGGATTTTTTACTTTTTATCCTCTCACTCAGCACCATTACTACACACATGTTCCTTGCACAGTAGAAACACGTCAAAAACGGTTTTCTGCAATTGACGCCGAGTCTGAAGAGAATGCTGAATTGTTCTGTGTGAATAGGTGGATAAATGCAATCAGTACAAGAATGGATATGGAATTATTAAACATGGAACTGCCAGACTGTGTACTGCTTCATTTGTAATTATTTTCGGGAGGCTACTGAAGTAAGACCATATTATCCGTTTCAGACACTGTTGAAGTTTCCAGTGTTTCATCTGTGTACTCTATTTGGCATGGAACAAGAGAAATAGAGTTGTCTGCTTCAAAGTAAAGTAAACTTACGTTTGTAAAGTGTATGCTGATCCAATTTTTTTTTCCCACATATCTTAATCCTCAGATATCTCGGAAACGCTTTCGCTGTACTTGCACCACTAATATTCTGCGTTCCTCAAATAAAGAGTTGTAAGGAGGATAAGTTTTATGGATTTGAAATTAATAAGTTTTCAGAATACATTACGAAACAAGAAAAGACAATTGTTTACGACAGATTATTAAAGTAACTCCATAAATGGTACAGCTTTAATGAGAATGACAATGTGTATAATATGTACGTGAGGCAGAAATATTTTCATTCAATAAATTTGCCAAAAGAGGAAATAAACTGAAAATTAATTGCGACGGAAACGAAATGTATCATGAGTATTTGTTCTGAAATCAGTAGTATCAGATCTTATAGGAACGATAATAATTGTTGTATAGTGTGGAGTGAGTTTTTAGAAAAATCAGATGCACTAAATCTGTCGAAAACAGTGAAACATGTCCTCCCAGTTTCCATCAGTAAAGCGTACGTTGTACCAGTCTTCAGAGTCAGGAGTGCATTGTGGTCGGATACAAGAAGCAAAATTCCAGCTGAACTTGTGAAAGCCCGGATTTGTGTTTAGATGAATTTGAAAATGATAGTATGGTACTTAAAACAAGACCCTTAATCATGCAACGAGATCCTCAACAAAATATGAATAAAGGCGTGTTTATAGCTTTTTACTACTACTCTTTTTATTTGGTTTGCTATAGAATCTGTTAGTAGGGATGACAATATTAGTTGGTGACTGGTGGTGGTATTAGTAGTAGTAGTAAATTTTATTTTGTTAGTAAATATTGTGCGAATAATATCAAAAAAATTGTTTAACATAAAGTGCCCCAAATTATAACAATGCTCTTAGCCCCTTGGTTCGTCTCCGTGCCTCCCTCGAGTTCAATTTAGCAACCGCACTGGCAGTAACTTTTTATTCATGTGTGTGTATTGCGGAACTTTTGACGTAGGTAGAGGAATGCAGCCTAGAGTACTGCTGTCTGTTTGTTTACCATTGCAAGAACCGTCCGTAACTACTATTCCGCTCACACGGCGCAGGTGTTGGTTGCGTAGGAGATGGTACAGTCAGTTGTTGATGGTCCATCACTCGAAGCAATGCGCAGATTTCATAACCCGTGCAGCGCTGACGTTACTGTCCAGCCGAGGTCTGAATTTCAAATCAACGGCTAAGCTGTGAAACAATCAGTTTAGATCACTGTTTACATGGAGCATGGCACTCAGGGCGTGTTTGAATGAGGCTGTGACGTTTCAACATGGCTAGCGTTCCACAATACATAACCAATTCAGCCTCGGATAAAGTATCACATAAATACTTCTCATCGCCTATAGCAGCGTCTGAGAGGTAATCGGTTTCAAATATCTTGACTTAATGCAGCAGCACGGAGCTGGCCGCTTACACACCATTAAAGCAGAGCCTGCACTCAGTTTCTCGCACTGTTTATTGTTTACTCCGGCAAACGAGTAACAATAAGCTGTATAGAGCGCCAGACTTTCTCTAACTTTGCATAATAATTCACTCTACAGGGTGTTACAAAAAGGTATGGCCAAACTTTCAGGAAAAATTCCTCACACACAAATAAAGAAAAGATGTCATGTGGACATGTGTCCGGAAACGCTTAATTTCCATGTTAGAGCCCATTTTAGCTTCGTCAGTACGTACAGTACTTCCTCGATTCACCGCCAGTTGGCCCAATTGAAGGAAGGTAATGTTGACTTCGGTGCTTGTGTTGACATGCGACTCATTGCTCTACAGTACTATCATCAAGCACATCAGTACGTAGCATCAACAGGTTAGTGTTCATCACGAACGTGGTTTTGCAGTCAGTGCAATGTTTACAAATGCGGAGTTGGCAGATGCCCATTAGATGTATGGATTAGCACGGGGCAATAATAGTAGCGCGGTACGTTTGTATCAAGACAGATTTCCAGAATGAAGGTGTCCCAATAGGAAGACGTTCGAAGCAATTGATCGGCGTCTTAGGGAGCACGGAACATTCCAGCCTATGACTCGCGACTGGGGACGACCTAGAATGACGAGGACACCTGCAATGGGCGAGGCAATTCTTCGTGCAGTTGACGATAACCCTAATGTCAGCGTCAGAGAAGTTGCTGCTGTAGAAGTTAACGTTGGCCTCGTCACGCTACGGAAGAACCAGTTGTCTCCGTGCCATGTACAGCGTGTGCAGGCAGTATCAGCAACCACAGTTGCAGTTTATGGGGGCATTTGAAATCTTTTGTCTACGCAACCCCGGTACCTAATGTAGAGACTCTTCGTGGTCGTTTTGTGGGCGGCGATGATATAATACCCCATTCTCCAGGGCTGCATCAGCGCATCAGGGATTCCATGCGACGGAGGGTGGACGCATGTATCCACGGGTACACTTCGGAGAATGGTTCATCCAACAATGTGTCAATCCTCAATTCAGTGCAAATGTTCTCTTCACGGATGAGGATTCATTCCAACGTGATCAAATTATAAATTTGCACAATCAACATGTGTGGGCTGACGAGAATCCGCACACAATTCTGCAATCACGTCATCAACACAGATTTTCTGTGAGCGTTTGGGCAGGCATTGTTGGTGATGTCTTGATTGGGCCCCATGTTCTTCCACCTACGCTCAATGGAGCTTGTTACCACGATTTCATACGGGATACTCTACCTGTGCTGCTAGAACATGTGCCTTTACAAGTACGACACAACATGTGGTTCATGCACGATGGAGCTCCTGCATATTTCAGTCGAAGTGTTCGTACGCTTCTCAACAACACATTCGGTGACCGATGGATTGGTAGAGGCGGACCAATTCCATGGCCTCCACGCTCTCCTGACCTCAACCCTCTTGACTTTCATTTATGGGGGCATTTGAAAGCTCTTGTCTACGCAATCCCGGTACCTAATCTAGAGACTCTTCGTGTTCGTACTGTGGACGGCTGTGATACAATACGCCATTCTCCAGGGCTGCATCAGCGCATCAGGGATTCCATGCGACGGAGGGTGGATGCATGTATCCTCGCTAACGGAGGAGATTTTGAACATTTCCTGTAACAAAGTGTTTGAAGTCACGCTGGTAGGTTCTGTTGATGTGTGTTTCCATTCCATGATTAATGTGATTTGAAGAGAAGTAATAAAATGAGCTCTAACATGGAAGGTAAGCGATTCCGGACACATGTCCACATAACACATTTTCTTTCTTTGTGTGTGAGGAATGTTTCCTGAAAGTTTGGCCGTATCTTTTTGTAACACTCTGTATACGCAGTCCATCACCAAGCTTAGAAAGTCATTTTAATTCGCCAAATGTCAGTCGCCAATGCCATTTTCTTGAAGATAACGGATACTAATACTTCCCAGTAAATAACAGTGGCTCTGAAAACACTCAAGTTAAGTATCAGTACTGTAATAGTACTGTAATGTGTACCTCTGTGTTCCCCTTGTGAATATTTACATAAAAATAACAGTCAGATTACATCAAGTAACAGACAAATGCTCTTGTCCTCAGCATTGCTGACTGATAAATGCATTCACCGCACTTATGACCTGAGCTATGAATTGAAAACGAAATTTTCCCCTCATAAACGTGTCAAAACACTGCACTGAGACAGTAGCGTCTGTCAGAAGAATAACATGTCACGGTATTGAAAACGTTTGTGGTATATGAAAATAGGATAGTAACGGAGCATGCACATGTCATCGGAACAACTGGCATGTTTCTGGCAGTGTAGTACTAGTTAAAATTCCCCATACATAGCCATAACTTTATCTAACCAAAAGGTATGTGTAGTAAACACACACGAAATACGTTAATCTATGGCATTCGATAACGACGATGACACAAGAGTGACATAGTCTTCTATCATTTTCCTCCTTAAATGAATATTTTACTGTAAGGTAATGCTCGTAATCTGCGTGTATTCGCTATGAGGCACACGTAAACAGCTCTACACAACAGGCTGTATTGAAATCAAAATTAGTTCTTAAATTTTTTGTTAATATTTTCAAGTCTTTCAAATTAAATGAATTTTGTAATTGTGAACATTAATTTCCCACAAGTTTAACGAGAGTTCCGTAAAACACAGAATTTATAATGAAAATTGCCGGCTAGCTCTTAGAGGCATCAAGAGATTTTAATTGTTGCTCTCAGCAGCAGTTAACTTTGTTCTTACCAAAAACTGCTTCTTCTCTAATTTCCCAATATTTTTGTTTTTGATAAATCAGAGTAGAAACTAGCTTTTTGTTTAAGACAGCAACATTTTTCTCTTGTGAAAATACATGAACATAACAAGAAGGTGGCCGGAGTTTAGCAGTCGAGGAATTGAACAGCAGAGGTTGGAACAATTCCTTAACTTTGTCTACTGATAATCAGTTTTGATTTTGAGTTTCTCGCTATTCTCATATCTTCTGCTTCTAATTACTTTTGCTTTTTTCGTTAATTTCAGTACACGTTTTGTACTTATTAGACAGTTCATTCAATTCAACAGCTCCTTTAATTCTCCTGTGCCTTCTCTGAGGATGTTAGAATTGATATCCTTTTATCCTGAATTTTAATCCCAGTCTTGAACCTCTCTTTTCTTCCATCATTTCTTCTTCGGTGTATAGAATGAATTGTACTGATGAAATACAGCATACCTTTTAGCCACGCTGTTTAGTCTGAGTGCTTCATTCTTTTTCCTCCAGTCTTACGATTCCTTCTTGTAAATATTGTGCATTACCTATCTTTCCCTAGGGCTTACTCTTATTTTTCGCAGAATTTCGAAAATCTTACACCATTTTAGATTGTCTTGATTTTTCTCCAATTTTTCTTTCGTTTTATCAAGTGCAACTTCAGAACTGCCTCTTTGGTGCCTTCTTTTCCCCTAAATTCAAATTCTCATCTAACGCCTAAATCATACTATTTTATGGACATTTTAGTGCTCGCTAATTCCCCAGTGACGCATGTCAGTAGGTCCGATGATGGCAAAAATCAATTCTACATTCGCAGCCTCGGATGATCCCTGGACGTTCCTTGTAGGCTGTTAATAACTGCTCAACAAGAGATTTTGAATAAATCACAATACACGACACCATGTCGGCAACTAGTATCATGATGATGATGATGATGTTTCGATTGTGGGGCGCTCAACTGTGCGGTTATCAGCTCCCGTACAAATTCCCATCTTTTTCTCAGTACATTCTTGCCACTTTCATGAATGATGATGAAATGTTGAGGACAACACAAACACCCAGTCATCTCGAGGCAGGTAAAAATGCCTGACCCCATCGGGAATCGAACCTGGGAAACTATTATGGGGAACCACCATCACGGGTAATTCGTTTATCGTAGTGCAAATTTTCGATTGCACTCTAACGGACACTAAAGTCATTACGCTTTTGGTACAGCTCTTCATTAACTGTCACACCATCACTATATTTAACATATGAAAATTATATTCAATGACTCTAAAGTTCGTTGACACTAGGCCACCAATGCCCAATGCTCCTTCCAGTCCCGTCTCGTTTGACGATTTGACATAAATGTTGTCAGAGTGAATTCCATGAAATGCACCCCTTGGTCATGTTTTTGGAACGGTTTTCCTTCCTGTCCGCTCGGCAGTCATGCCACAATAAAAATGGCTGTCTCTAATTCTGACTGCGATCGGACCTATCACACCAGTCGTGGTATTCATTATTTTTCTCACAACTTTCTTTCCATGGATTGCATAATCGCGACGTGTAGTCTGTTGGGTGGTGATGTACGGTTGGAATACTGCTAGTTGTCACCTTGGCATCGCACATTGCTATTAACTTGCTGCTCTCTCTGTCCTGCCCCAGCATCCTCATGAATTAAATCATGTTATCCACAGTGGATACAAATGCATCCAGACCTTCGTCAGGGACTTTGATAAATTTTTCGTACGTTGAACGGCCACACTTTGCATAGATCAACTGAAAAACTTTATCATTGCATCCCTCTCATTAGTGAGGTAGTATCCCATGAAAGATTGAATAAATATCACGCAAGGGGTGAATTTATCTTCTGGCGTAAATACATTCAATCATATTTTCCCTCTAACATTGCATTTATTATTAGAGTTGGAGTTTCTGGTACTTGACCCAGATTACAGCATAAAACTACCACGAGGATAAGATAAATTGTTTGCTTGTGTGACCAATTAGCTATCACTATCACTTCACTGATATGTGTTATACATCCTGTTTGATTCTAGAGACTTCTTTCACCATGGACTCATGCCACTTTTTAACTTCATAGCCTTGGAATCCTTCACATCTTCTCCCTGTCTGGTTAAGGTTTGCCCGAATGTATCATGTTCCCACTCTTTGTATACTTCTATAACTTCGCCGACACTTTTGCCGTTGGCCTCTCTAGAGGCATAAAGTGCAGACTAATTGTCCACTTATTGTTCTTGTTCCCAGCGGAATTTTGGTTCGATTAATTCGTTAATCTTTTTATCTATTTCTTGTAGCCATTTGTCCACGTTTGCTTTAAGTGAATAATGGTGGCGTTTGAACTGTTTTACCTAGTTTTTCTTTTCTTGTTGCTAGGTTTTATAGCCTGCTCACCACATCAGTGAATGCTTTCACATTATCCGCTGATATCAGTTTGACCTACACTACCAGGTTAGCTTACACTGTGAAGGCATCGTACTGCGTGCGTGAAATTTGCTCCATTGGCGATATTAAACTGGCTTGCACTGTGGACGATTCGTCGTGAGCGCATGAAATTTGCTCTGTTAGCTTCTTCCAAATCTGCTTGCGCTGTGGTTAATTCGTCAAAAGGACGTGAAATTTCTTGCTGAGCAAGAGATATTTCATTAGTTTTCATCTTTCGTTCATATTTAATCAATTCTTGAGTTACGAGAACAGTGCTCATTGCAACTGTCTGCTTTAAAGTTTTTCCAGCACCGCGTCCATCTCACTACCGGGGTCTATATTTGCTGACTGTTATTACCTCACTTCATTCAGTAACAATTACAGTGAAAAAACGCACAAAAATAATAATTACCAATGCACTACACCAACACAAATCATTAGATGAAACAAACTCACGACGTTTCCTGTTCTACAAACCTGGCACAGATGGCTTCCACCATAAACTGAACTACAAATAATAGTGGGCCACGTGCATGATACCTTGGATCTGAAGGAGGCACTGCACGTCAAAAACTTGTAAAAAATCATAACTAGAACACTGTGCTGAAGCTTAATCATTAACTAAAGATAATTTCTGACCTTTTTCTCCAGCGACAGAAGTTGTTCAGCCTCATCTTGAATTTTCTCAATTCTCTTTCTGTTGGTGTATCTCCGTGCATTCCAGATGGTAAAATTCGGGATATTTTGTCATGAAACAGAAAACAATACATGAGTTAGTAAACAATAATCGAGTGCTGCCTTGCTCCCTAGGGTAGTGTCCACATGAATTAATATATGTACATTGTACAAATAACTGAACCGAATAGAATATTGAATTAATGAATAAAATATCACTGAACCATAGAATTCATGTATTTCTGCGTAAAAGACTGTTAATTAGGCTTCAGTCTCACTCAGCTCCAATTCAACAGACACTGAAATAACAACTGCTGCCTTCAGCGAAGTTGGATGATTTTCTCTCTCTACTTATATGTTACTGCACAGAGATAAATACTTGACAATGTTACCTTTTTAAATAATTGTCTCCCACAGCAATAATGAACATGAACTGCCACATTTCTCAATACATGGGACATAGTTTTTCCACAAAGAAATTTAGAAATACTTTTGAATTTATTTGGTTCACAACTAACTAGCAAGTAAATTAACCGAACAATGTATTTTTCCTTAGTTATCTAATATCTTCTTTTCATTAGTGCTCTAAGAGACAACTATTTTTGCAGATATGCCTGTGTTTGTAGTCTGCAGGAAATTAAATAGCTGTACATTATTATGATAGTGCAATGTCCGAAAGTACGTCGTTTGCTTAGGTGTTTACGCCAAAAGAGAAGTGAAAACAAAATACTAGCAATCTTAAAACCGAATGAAACGCAAGAGGAACAAAATCCTGTCAACCATAAGCTAAAAACTGTCTTGCTCTTCTCTGAACTTCAAAGACATGTTTCTGTGTGCAAATAAAATTAATATTCAATAAAAATAATTAATGGCAGTGTTCTGATAGTACATGGGAGAAGACAATTGGGGTTACTTCTTTTGTGAGCCGGGACGCTGAGCGGCAACACCGGCTAGATAGCCAATTACCACATTTTTCGGCCAAACTTCGACTATTCATTCATTGTTTTGATAAAGGAAAAATGATAGTAGATTAAACCTAGGGTGCTACCCTCACAGACATGTTCTGTAGCTGTTTACAATTTCCACTTTGTTACAATTTGTTTGTCCTGACGGAGACAGGCTGAAAAATTATGATGCTATTTATGTACATTTGCACACTGGATGGGGTGCATCGTGACTGGGATCAGTAACCTAATAAAATCCGTCAGAGAAATAGTTTGTTTGTTCAGCTCTTGGGCCCCCACGTGCCCCAGCACAAAAATAAATTGAAAGAAGTCCAAAATCAATATTTCTAAAGTTTTTGAATGTGCGAGTAGCTTCGTGATTAGACTACGTTACTGTGTTCAATCCATTACTCGCAAATACCTTCACAAAACTAGCCATAAAAGTTAAAAAGAAAGGACAGTTGGAACATGCAGAGATGAATTGAAGCAATAACTGTCCAACACTGTATTATAGTAATGACTGTGTGAGAGCTTAGCAAAACACGCGAATTAACGCGTAAATTATGGTACAATCTCGGAAATAAGTCAATGTTCATTCAGAATAAGTTTTAGTCCAAATTTTCGCGTTGACGTACTAGTTAAAATCACAAGTTGAAATGAGCTCCAACCAATAGCGGAGTAGTTTCGGTGTTCTTTCTACTTCACCTAACATGTATTAGTTTGAGTTCACAAGATAGCTCACTCACACTAAGACTTAGATGGCAACAGGCGCGGAAAAGCACAAGTCCATGAGCTTAACACTCGAGTCGTGACCCTCTCAGTGCTCATACATATGCACTTCGCAACTCCAGCTCCGGTAAACGACTGACCAAGAAAGTTCCCATGCAAGATAGCTCCCGGCTACTTAACCCCTCAAATAATCTACGTTTAAGTTCAGACACTTCCGTCTTCTGCTTCGTAATTAAAAACTATTAATTTTGTGATATAAGCGTATGCATAGAGGTGACAAAATTCACGGGGTAGCGATATGCACATATACAGCTGCCGGTAGTATCGCTTACACAAGGTATAAAAGGACAGTCCATAGGCGGGGCTGTCATTTGCACTCCAGTGATTCGTGTAAAAAGATTTCCGACGTGGTTATTGCCGCACGACGGAAATTAACTGAATTTGATCGCAGCATGGTAATTGGAGCTAGAAGCATGGGACATTCCACTTCGGAATCGTTAGGGAATTCAACATTCTGAGATTTACAGTGTCAAGAGCGTGTCAAGAATACCAATTTTCAGGTATTAACTCTCACCAAGGACAACGCAGTGGCCGACGGCATTCATTTAACGACCGAGAACAGTAGCGTTTGCGTAGAGATGTCACTGGTAGAAGACAAGCAACATTGCGCGAAATACCCACAAAAAATCAATGAGGGACGTACGACGAAGATATCCGTTGGGACAGTGCGGTGAAATCTGGCGTCAGTGGGTTATGGCAGCAGACGACCGAAGCAAGTGCCTTTGCTAACCACGACATCGCCTGCATCGCCTCTCCTGGGCTAGTGACCATATCGGTTGTTCCGGTAGGGCACCGCAAAACCGTGGCCCGGTCACATGGGTCCCGATTTCAATTGGTAGGAGCTGATGACAAAGGTCGAGTGTGCCGCAGACGCCATGAAGCCATGGGTCCAAGTTGCCAACAAGGCACTGTACAAGCTAATAGTCCAGCTGAACCGATTATTCAATGGAAATGTTCACTTACTTATGAGTCTGTATCGTGTATGAAACTTTAGCTACAATTACGAAGAGATCAAAAACAACCAGGACATAATTGTCATTCATTCTGAATGCTTTACAATTTTAACTCCCTTGATTTTTTCAGACTTTCTTCCATGTATTCTACTAATAACTTTACTAATACCATGATTCACACATTTAGTTTCTGGTTGCGTCAAAATTTGAAACGAAACAATTTCAGAAATAAAAAATCTCTTCCACACCTTAATTTACATTTTTCATCATCGACAATCATTCACATTCAAATGACATCGCAAGCTTACCAGAATTCATTCACACACATATTATAAGAGATTTGTAGCATGCGTTCATATCAACAATAGCAACCACTCATGCACAAATGAAATAGCAGTTTGACAAAGGTACTGGCACTATATTTATGCGAAAAGTACATACATTTAACATTCCTATTAAAGAGGAATTAAACACTGTTATAACGTTTGTAGGTTAGCGCCCACTGCTACGCTCGTATGGACTGTACAGTCCACACAGGTTTTTTTTTTTCATAACTCGAATTAGTAAGTTGTAATGCCCATTGCTCATGTGCGAAACTACTCAGTGTGCAAAGAGTGTACCACGTCTATGCAATCTAAGCTGCAGACATGGTATTAAATTTTAAGGAAGAAATTTTTCTTATAATTTTTTATATTTTGAAATGCAATTGAGTTTATACATTCTTATGCACATTGTTCATGTGCAAATCAACAACTGAGAAGTAGTGCACCTGGTCATCTCAAACTGACATTTCTGTAAATGCAATCTCATTTACGTGTGGTGGTTATGCTGTCATCGGTAATGATTAGTTCGTGTATTAATTACAAGAAAAATATTCTGAAATGACTAGTTAAGACTCTGACACGAATGCAAACATTCTGTCAGGTTACATGCATCCATTCATGTACATTGCGCAATTCCAGTAGGATAATGCGACACCCCACACTTTCAGATTAGCTACAGAGTGGCACCAGGAACGCTGTTCTGGGTTTAAACACTTCCGCTGGCCACCAAACTCACCAGACATGAACTTATTGTGCGCATCTGGGATGCCTTGCAACGTGCTATTCAGAAGGTTTCTTCACCCCTCGTACTCTTAAGGATTTGTGGTCAGCCCTGCAGGATTCGTGTTGTCAGTTCCCTCCAGCACTACTACAGACATTACTGGAGTCCATGCCACGTCGTCTTGCGACACTTCTGCATACTCGCGGAGGCACTACACGATATTAGGCAGGTGTACCAATTACTTTGGTTCTTCTGGGTATGTTCGCATGTTATCTGATAAGCCACATCCAAACCGATACTTCCTTGCATTGTAGAATGTTATGGTTTCTGGTTTCCCCTTTCATTCTTTGTTTGTTACTGCTTCAACATGCAGTGTTCTCAGGAGAATGAAGCTTTTGTTCTTCGTTCTTTGGATACAGTAGTGGTACAGTCTGTGTTGCCAGACCGGAACAGGATGCTGTTGGAATGAATTTCAACTTTTGGCTTCTTTACCCAGTCAAGGGAGTTCATGATGAATCTTCCTCATTGTACGCACTAATGAAGTTTTCATTTCTTTGAACTTCTTGGGAAGCTGAGGAGACGTGAAGAAACTGTCTGCCGTCATATTTCCTCGTTGACTTCGGTATGGCTACATTGGACGCAGAACGAAGTACTCTCCAATTGGTTGCTTCTCTTTACGCTTTCCCTTTTTTTTGAGGTATGGGAAAGCATGACGTATATACTTCGTCGCTAAGCTGGCAGCAGTCAGGAATTTTAGACCATATTTGACGGGACTGTTGGACCTGAATTCAGTTAACTTGCAGTTTGTGTTGTTTGGTTAAGAGTTGATCATCTCTGATAATATTTCCTCCAGGACATTAAGGTCGAATACCGTTTTCCATTAATGTTCTCCAAGCGAATCTGTTGGCTGGCAGGTGCTCAGCTCAAGCTGATTTTTCATCGACATAGAAAAATCTGCCATCGGCATAACGTCACTAACCCCAATAATGCAACCAAACATCCACAGACATACATTTTCTTCAAATGGCAACCTGAACAAATGTGGTGGCTATCAAATTTTTTTTCCATTTCCCCTTGTGACACGGTCCAGTTGTTGATATCTAATATTTATCTAGTGTTTAATTCTGGGTATTTCTTCATGCTTCACATTTCGTCAAAAATAAGACGGAGAGCACTGATAAAAGAGTCGTCTACTCCTTGAAATCCGTAAGTAAAGTGACATCCTCTTTCCTTTAGAACGTTCTCAGCTGATCATCTTCCAGAAGAAAAATGGGTTACCTACCAATTGTTTCCATTCCTAGCGATCATGTTTGTAGAGGCATTCGTCTGGTTTTTTTTTTTTTTATGGATCGATGAGGTTTGATGTAGAATCCTCATTCACTACTAGCTCTATATTCACAAAGTATTCATCTCAAAGCGAAGTCAGTTCCCGATTCAGCATCAGAATTCTCTAACAGACATAACATCTCGCGATCACAAGGTTCACGCTGACGAGACATGTTCAAAAATGTCGTTCAAGGGCAAAGAACATTACGTTCATTACACGATAGAAACTGTAGCAGATTGGAATCTGGAAAAAAAAAAAAAAAAGACCCAAAAATTAGCAGCAGCAAGTCTGTAAGACTGATGATTATTGCCGCTTCATAGTTGGATTATTTACGTACACTCAGAAGAGGAATTAGTTCAAAAAATGGATCAAATGGCTCTGAGCACAATGGGACTTCTGAGATCATCAGTCCCCTAGACCACAGAACTACTTAAACCTAACTAACCTAAGGACAATACACATATCCATGCCCGAGGCAGGATTCGAACCTGCGACCATAGCGGTCGCGTGGTTCCTGACTGTAGCGCCTAAAACAACTAGCCCACTCCGGCTGGCGAGCAGTTAGTAATAGTTGGATGGTTTGTGGGATTAAAGGGACCAGACTGCAACGGTCACCGGTCCCTTGTTCCAAAACGTAAAAACACCCACACAGAGTAAAAAAAACGGATAAAGGACACAACAAACGACACAGGACAAGAAAAACTCAGACAAAGAACAGACAAAACGAATTAAAATCACACAGTGTGTGACAGTGGATGGCCGATCATAGAGATAAAAAAGTAAAAGCCAACCACCGGGAACACATTAAAAACTCAGTCTAAAATCGTACGCGAAAGGCCAGAAACAAAACAAAAAGGAAATAACAAACACTCAGATTAAACGATAACAACCCCCTGCCCGAATAAAACGCAAAACTAAGTCCACCTTGGCAGAGCCATCTGTTAAAAGGGCAGGCAGCGTGTCAGGCAGTGCGAACGTCTGCCTGAGCACAGCTAAAAGTGGACACTCCAACAAAATGTGGACCACCTTCAAAACGGAGCCGCAGCGGCATAAAGGTGGGTCCTCACGTCGCAATAGGTGGCCGTGCGTTATCCATGTGTACCCAATGCGCAGCCGGCAGAGGACAACAGACTCCTTGCGAAAGACCCGCAAGGAGGAGCGCCACACACCGGTAGCCTCCTTAATGGCCCGAAGCTTGTTTCGTGAAAGCAGGGAGCGCCATTCAGTGCCCCAAAGTTCGAAACTTTTGCGGCGTAAGATCGCTCGCAAATCAGTCTCCGGGATGCCAATGTCCAGAGATGGTTACTGGTGGCATCTTTCGCCAGGCGGTCTACATGTACATTGCCGGGTATCCCAACATGGCCTGGGGTCCACACAAAGACCACAGAGCGGCCGCAACGGGCAAGAGTATGCAGGGAAACACTGGTCGATAGCTCGTCAACTGCTCAGGGAGTCGCTACAGATAGCAATGGACTCACCTGAGCAGGAGCGGATACACTCTATGGCACGAAAAATGGCGACCAGCTCAGCAGTAAAATCGCTGTAGCCAGCTGGCAATGAATGTTGTTCATAGTGGTCCCCTAGAGTCAGAGCATATCCAACACGACCAGCAACCACAGAGCCGTCAGTGTAAACAACGCAAGAGCCCTGATACGTTGCGAGAATGGAAAGAATGCTGCGGTGGAAGGCCTCCGGAGGAACTGAGTCCTTTGGGCGCAGTGCGAATTCCAGCAGAAGGCAAGGGCGATGCATACACCACGGGGGTGTACACAGGGGTGCCCGGTAAGGAGGCGGAAGAGGTAAAACCCCAAGCCTGGAGAGAAGCTGTCTGATGCGGACCACGATCGTACAACCCGACCGGGGCCGATGTTCTGGGAGATGGACGTACGACTGTGGGAATAGTAGACGATAGTTAGGATGCCCAGGCAAGCTACAAACATGCGTAGTATATGCAGCCAGCAAATGTTGGCGCCGTAACCGCAGGGCTGGTCTGGAAGGCACCAGTGGCAAGTCGTATCCCACTGTGTAGGATTGAGTCTAGCACCCGCAACGCAGATGGGGATGCTGAGCCATAAGCCAGGGTCCCATAATCCACACGGGACTGGATTAACGCCTGGCAGAGCCGTAAGAGGGTAGATCGGTCGGCGCCCCAGATGGTGTGGCTCAAGCATCGCAGAGCATTTAGATGCCGCCCACACATCTGTTTATGCTGCCGAATATGAGGCAGCAAAGTCAACCGGGCATCAAAAACCACTCCCAAAAACCTATGTGTCTCCACCACAGCAAGAAGGTCGCCGTCAAGATAAAGCCGCACCTCCGGGTGAACAGTGCGTCGCCGGCAGAAATGCATAACGAAGGTCTAGGCTGCCGAAAAATGGAAGCCATGCGCTACAGCCCAAGACTGCGCCTTGCGGATAGCGCCCTGCAGCTGACATTCAGCAGCTGCAATGCCAATAGAGCTATAGTAAAGGCAGAAATCGTCAGCATACAAGGACGCTGAGACAGACGTTCCCACCGCCGCAGTAAGCCAGTTAATTGGTATTAAAAACAGGCAGACACTTAAAACAGATCCCTGTCGCACCCCGTCCTCCTGAACTCGGGAGGAACTATGGGAGGCTGCGACTTGCACGCGGAAGGTTCGATGCGACAGAAAATTTCGAATGAAAATCGGCAGTGGACCCCAAAGACCCCATCCATGACTCGTAGAAAGGATGTGATGATGCCATGTCGTGTCGTACGCCTTCTGCATGTCGAAAAAGACAGCTACCAAGTGCTGACGGCGGGCAAAGGCAGTACAGAAGGCTGACTCCAGACTCACGATTGTCGGTGGCGGAGCGGCCTTTACGGAACCCATCCTGAGACAGCCAGAAGGCCCCGAGACTCCAGTACCCAATTCAACCGCCGGCTCACCATCTGTTCAAGCAACTTGCAAAGAACGTTGGTGAGGCTAATGGGACGGTAGCTGTCCACCTCCAAAGGCATTTTGCCTGGTTTCAAAACGGGGACAACAATAATTTCCCCGCCATTGCGACGGAAACTCACCCTCGACCCAAATACTGTTGTAAAGGTCGAGGAGGCGTCGCTGGCAGTCCACTGAAAGGTGTTTCAGCATATGGCAGTGGATTAGATCTGGCCCAGGAGCTGTATCAGATCAAGCGGCTAGGGCACTGTGAAATTCCCACTGACTGAATGGAACAGTGTAGGATTCAAGATGGTGGGTGCGAAATGAAGGGCTCCGACGTTCCGTCCGCTCTTTAATGGAGCAGAAGTCCAGTGGGTAATTTGCAAAAGCGGAACTCACAGCAAAATGCACTTCCAAGCGGTTTGCATTTACGTCGGTGTCTGTACAAACTGCTCCATTCAGTGAGAGCGCAGGGCTGCTGACAGTGGTTCGATAGCCATAGAGGCGTCTAATCTTGGCCGAGACCTGCGATGGAGAGACTTGGAGGCCAATGGTACAGACATACCGTTCCCAGCATTCCTGCTTGCGTTGGCTGATAAGGCCACCCCACAGAGTGTTATGGGCGTTGAAGTTGCCCAGTAACATGAAAGATGGCGGCAATTGGGCTATCAGCGCAGCCAAGGCATTTTGCGTGACATCACCATCCGCTGCAAGGTAAAGACTGCACACAGTAACAGCCTGTGGCGTCCACACCCGACAGCGACAGCCTCTAAAGGTGTTTGTAGAGGGACAGACTCGCTGTGAAGAGAGTGAAGAACATAGATGCAAACGCCACCAGACACCCTTTCATGAGCCACCCAGTTGTTATAATATCCCCGATAGCCACAGAGGGCAGGGGTTCGCACTGCTGAAAATCAATTTTCCTGAAGAGCAATGCAGAAGAAAGGGTGAAGGCTGATAAGTTGTCGGAGCTCAGCTAGATGGTGGAAGAAACCACTGCAGTTTCACTGGAGGATGATATTGTCCATGGCAGACAAAGGCGTGAATTGACTGGGGAGGCAGATTACGCCTCCTGGGCTCCTGCTGCTACCAAGTCACTACCTGCGCAACAGCTATCCATCGCATCTGAGGGACTGGCGAGATCCAGGTTCTCAGCGTACACCAGAATCTCCACCTCATCCTCAGATGCAGAGTGGGAAGGTTGCGGTGGGACAGGTTCCACCGCAATGTCAGGATGATTATGAGCCTTCTTCTTCGTGTGCTTTGCACGCAGTACCTTTGGTGGGTCTGGCTGGGAGGGCCTCACTGGTTCAGTGTCAGCGACGGACGACGACCGTGAGGCCCTATGACCAGCGACTGGTGGTTGCTTTAGAAATTTGTGGGTGTCCACTTTGGCACTGGGCAAAGCCTTGAATGGGAGGGCCCCAAGGGACCCCTTCCTGGAGACAGTAGCTGAAGAAGTCTCACGCTTCTCCAGCTGGGAAGGGGGAACTAATGTCTCCAATGGTTGGGGTGGTGTTGTTACTGAAGTAGATGGAGCAGTAGCCACAGAGAGCAAAGTGCCCCCCCAAAACTGAGGGGGCTGGTGAATTCTGACACAGCTGAGAGGCAACTGTATATGACGACACAGGAGAAGATCGAACCAGTGTTGCAGCAGTGGCATAAGTTGATGGCATTGGGACAGGATGTAGCCTCTCATATTTTCGCCTAGCCTCGGGGTAGGTCATGAGGTCCAGGGTCTTATATTCCATTACCTTCCTTTCTTTCTGGAAGATCCCACGGTCCGGCGAGCAGGGGGAATGGTGTTCTCCACAGTTAACACAGATAGGAGGTGGGGCACATGGAGTATTGGGATGTGAAGGACGTCCACAATCCCGACACATGATGCCAGAAGTACAGCGGGATGACATGTGCCCGAACTTCCAGCATTTCAAACATCACATCGGAGGAGGGATATATGGCTTCACGTCACAACAGTAAACCATCACCTTAACCTTTTCGGGTAAGACATCACCCTTGAAGGCCAAGATGAAGGCACCGGTGGCTACCTGATTATCCCTCGGACCCCGATGGACACGCTGGACGAAGTGAACAACTCGTCGTTTTAGGTTGGCGCGTAGTTCATCGTCGGACCGCAGAAGAAGATCCCTGTGGAAGATAAGACCCTGGACCATGTTGAGACTATTATGGGGCGTGATGGTGACGGAAACATCCGCCAACTTGTCACAAGCGAGCAACCTCCGTGACTTGGCAGAGGATGCTGTTTTAATAAGAACGGAACCAGAGCGCATTTTGGACAAGCCCCCTACCTCCCCAAACTTGTCCTCTAAATGCTCGAGAAAAAACTGGCTCTTGGTCTAGATATATGATTCACCATCAACTCGTGTACACACGAGGTACCGGGATAAATAACCTCCACAGCTATCTTTCGCCATACGTTCCTCCCATGGAGTGGCCAGGGAGGGAAATGATCTTGGATCGTATTTCTTGCCGTTGAGGTTAGACCTCTATCGCTTAGAGACTGCGGATGGAGGCCCACCACCGAGAGATAATGTACCACGCTTCATTGTGGGACATCCGCACTGATGCCACCCACTCTGACCAGGGGCTCTCCCCACAGGCGCCATCCAGCCACAGCAAAGACCACCTGGCAGGATGGGCTTTGCCAGGAGTCTCGATGCCCCAGAGGGATAGGCATCTACTCCTCGACATATGTGGGGAGGTAGCAGCTCAGGCATCAGCAGGGCGATCCCTGTGTAGTCAGGGGGCTACCACCAAGAGAGTACATGACGACCCCACCACAACTGACTTGCTACCGTGCTCGTTGCCGGGTGTCGAATATCCATTAATAAAGGGAGCAAAGATGGAAGTGCACAATGGAGGGAATGTAGGATACCCGGAACACACTACAGCCGATGTGGCCAGAAGCTCGGTGAAAGTCCAACTCCATGACAATAACGAAGTTGCCTGATGTTAGGGCAAGATGGGTATATAATATAACACGTAAGGCGTTCTTCCCCAAATGGTACACACTAACAGAAAATTTTGAAACGTAGTGGTCAAACCCCTTAGGGGACGATCACTTTAAGGCCAAAACGTTTGAGACTCCTTTTAGTCGCCTCTTACGACAGGAGGAATACCGCGGGCCTGTTCTGACCCCCGAAATCGCAGAGGGGAGTTGGTAATAGTAGTAGTAGCTTTATTCATCCGTAGATCTCTTTTTACAAGGATGTAGGACATGTCAAAATATTTAAAAATTCAGGTCAATTTAAAATAAGGTAATTCGTGTACACACATATTTACAGACTTCTAGTTAGAGACTATCATTAAATTTACTCCTGGTATTCAATACTTTCTTCACATATAACTAATTGAAGAATGTAATGCCACATTGTTCACTCACATCTCACTATCAGTCACTGCACACACTATACGCACATTGTTTCATATCACATCACTCACTACACACACGCACATACACTGGTGATCTATTGGCCATTTTCTGTACCGCAACTTCCCATTTGCTATCCTGAAAAACTGAGTCGGCATCCTTCCATAATGAGTGAGATTTTGAGCTCAGAAAGAGAAAGAGGTGTTAGTATTGTGCTATGCATTGCTAGGGGATAAGTATTTGTAGAAAGGAAAAAAGAAGGAAAAAAAGATAAACGGAAGGCGTTATGCGGAATGTTGGATATCTTATAATCAATATTATTATTATTATTTATTTGCATATTACTTTTATCAAAACCCTACTGTGTTTAACCTACGTAGTCCTTCAATGTATAAAATGTATTGCGTAACAGGTACTTCTTAGCTGCTTTTTTAAATAAGTGTGGCAACGGCCTCGCTGCAGTGGATACTCTGGTTCTCGTAAGATCACCGAAGTTAAGCGCTGTTGGGCATGGGCGGCACTTGGATGGGTAACCATCCAACCACAATGCGTTGTTGCCATTTTTCGGGGTGCACTCAGCCTCGTGATGGCAATTGAGGAACTACTTGACCGAATAATAGCGGCTTTGGTCAAGAATACCATCATAACGACCGGGAGAGCGGTGTGCTGACCACACGCCCCACCTATCCGCATCCTCCGCTGAGGATGACAAGGCGGTCGGATGGCCCCGGTAGGCACTCGTGGCCTGAAGACGCAGTGGTTTTTTAAAATAAGTGTATTTTTGAAATTTCTTTAATCTCTTTTGGTAATTTACTGTATAGTTTTATTCCTTGGTAGAAAACGCTATGTAAGTTGAGTCTGTCTCTTGTTGCATGGTCATGGACCGAGCTGTTTGTGCAGTAATTACCAATGTTATTTTTGATGTGTACTACTGACTGGTAAATCTATTCACATGGAGCAATTAAAATCCACAGTGTTCTGAACAGATCTTTACAATGAGTGCAAATGGTTCAAATGGCTCTGAGCACTATGGGACTCAACTGCAGAGGTCATTAGTCCCCTAGAACTTAGAACTAGTTAAACCTAAGGACATCACAAACATCCATGCCCGAGGCAGGATTCGAACCTGCGAACGTAGCGGTCTTGCGGTTCCAGACTGCAGCGCCTTTAACCGCACGGCCACTTCGGCTGGCACAATGAGTGCAACTAGTATTTTTGGTTATTATTCTTCTGGCTCTTTTCTGGAGTTTGAAGACTGTTTTCATATTTTGTGCATTTGTTCAACAAAAAAGAATGCCATAGCTAAGAATTGAGTGTACATATGAATAATATGTAACTAAAAGACACTGCATGTTACACACTGGTGATAGGATTCTAAGGGCATAACATGCTGATGACATTCTGTCTGCAAGTGCTTTTGTGTGTTCACACCACTTCGACTGAGAATCAATATTCATTCCTAGAAATATTGCATTTGTTACACACTTTATAGAGGTGCAATCTACTTTCAGTGTAACATTGTCATTTTTCCTCCTCAAACTGTAATTCATGGCATTAGTTTTCTTTATGTTCAATATCACTTTATTACTTATTGACCAGTCATAAACTTCCTTGAGAGTTTCATTTGCTTTCTCGACAAGGAGTTCTCTTCTTTTCTCAGTGACTATAATATTGCTGTCATCAGGGAAGAGGATTTTTTCGCCATGAGTAACACTACTGGGAAAGTCATCGATGTATATCAGGAACAGTATTGGTCCTAAAATGCTACCTTGCGGAACCCCTATATTAATGTATTTTGGTTGTGATAAGTGTTTTACTAAATGCTTCGATCTATTTGAAGTACCTGTTATCTCTACTCTTTCTACCCTATGTGTTAGGTATGATCTAAACCAGTCATTAGCTACCCCGCTTATTCCTCATGCTTCTAATTTATTTAATACAATCGTGTGGTCGACTATATCAAACACCTTAGAATGATCCAAAAATATGACTGTCACACACTCATCTTTATCAAAGGCATCAAGTACAACTTTTGTAAATTCTATATGACTGAATCCGTATTTTGCCACTTCAGAAACCAAACTGTGATTCGCTTAAAACATTGTATTTATTCAGGTAATTCAATAATCGGTCTTTCATAATTTGCTTCTACTATATTTGAGAATGCTGACTGCAAGGAAATGGGCCGGTAATTTTCTATTTCTTCTGCATTACCTTTCTTAAGCAAAGGTACAACATTTTCCTGTTTTAACTGCTCTGGAAATATCCGTGATGTGAAGGATTCATTTATTATATTTGTTAAGGGGCCTTATGTAATCCCTATGCATTGTTTTGGTAGGCACACTGATCCTTCATCTAAGCCTTCTGACTTTTTTATTTTTTTACTTTTTAACTTGTTTCACTGAGTTCATTCTCTGTGCTTGGAAGTAACATCATTGTATTTCGTGCAACATTATTTACAGATGTTACATTGGTTCACTTCCCTTAGCAGTATTTTATTCTGCATTTGTTTGCCTCTCCCTGTTTCCTTTTTTATAACATCCCAGACTGCTTTGCTTTTATTCTCTGCATTATATATTATTTTGTCATTAAATGACTTTTTTGGAGCTATAAGCCTCTTCCTATAGATCCTTTGTATCTATGATAGAAATTTAAGAATTCTGGATCATTGCGAATCTTTTTCATGGAACTGAGGTGTTTAAGTGTTTGGGAGGACTTCTTAATACCTGCTGTTATCCATCCGTTTTTGTGAGATGTTGATACAGACATGCTTAGTTTTGTAAATGCCTTTTCAAAGTTCAATTTAAACAACGTAGAGAATTTAGAGAATTACATATTCATATTGGTTTCCTTACACACTTCATCCCAGCTTTGTTTTTCTACTTCTTTTGAAAAATCTTTTATTTTGATTTCTGATAGATATCGTTTGTAGGCTTGTAGTTTAGGAAATGATTCGATGCCTGACTTTACTGTTGTTATTTGACAGAGATGGTCTGATAGTCCAAGATCTTTTACAGCTACATCACATTATTCCCTGTCCATGTTTGTGGCCACATGGCAAATTACTGATGAAGTCGTTTTGGTAACCCTTGTTGCACTATTGACCAATAGGGCCATGCCAAAACTTTGAAGGATGTTATTGAAGGTGCTTCTGGATTCGTTTATGATGTTAGTGTTGGTGTACTTGAAACTTTATCTCGAAATTCTGTTAACTGGTTGAAGAAAGTGTTCACACTATCACTGGGAGATCTATACACACACAAAATGATTAATTTCTTGATGATATCAAGCACTGTTAATTCAATAGCTGATATTTCAAAGTGTTTGTCTTCACTTACGGCACTGAGGTCACGTCTTGATTTGAACTGTGTTCCTCTTCTGATATTAATGCCTGATCTTCCACCCCTTGAAATAGTTCTGCAGCAAGAGTTAGCTTTTTCATACAATGATAGTACTACAAGTAGGATTTCTGTGTCTCTACACCAGTGCTCAGTAATACAAACTTCTGTGCAGTTCAAAGATTGGAGCTCAACCTCTAACAGTTGTGTTTAATTTTTTATTGACTGCCTGTTTTGATGGAGGATTATTAAGTCTGTGAAATGCTCCATGTTACTCTTTCCTATGGCTTGTTTTTCCTTGTGACATCTGGTATTTGTGATATTTGAGGTGTTAAAATCTCTCTTGTCAGTGACTGTTTCAGTATTTTCTAAAGTGCTGAAGATACTCTTTAGGTAGGTGAACCTGTTGCCTGGATTTTTGTCCTAAAAATACCTACTTTTCCTACCTATGACAACAGGTATTTGACCATGCGTGGCCCGATATCCTCCCCCTTTACTTTCATGAATCAGCTGTGCCAATCTTCCCTTCCCAGTCCTGGTTAGGTGTAGGCAATGCCTAGTGAAACCCCATCTGTTGATTATCCCGACAGGCACCAGAGAAACATGGGCAACGTTGGCTGTGGTCGATCATGACAAAGAGTACGTTGGCGCCATGAGTCAGGGAAGCTATCTTGTCCAGGTCAGCACCTATGTCACATGCCCCATCCCTGTCCAAACAGTTTCCCGCCCCACCCACTATCACTACATGGTCCTCTATTGCAAAGTCCTTACATGAAGATCCTATGTCCTCTATCACATGACTTAGTTGGCTTGAATATACTGGTGGTCTGGTACGCTAACCCTAGACTTTCCTGTAAGTAAGGGCCTATACCTCGCCCATGGCTACTACCTAACAGCAGCACTTTTTTCTTGCTAACACTTTGTACAATCCTAGGCTTCTTGACCTCGGTTGAAATGTGCTGCACATTTCCTGCCCATCGTTCTACCTGAGGCTCTTCTCCTCTCAACTGTGGCAGTGGTAGATACCAGTATTTTGTATTTATGATAAAACTCAGATCGCGTTCTCTCTCTTCCTATACTCCTACCAGCTGCCATTTCCCAACCACCCTCAGCCCCCCCCCCCTATCTCCCTTGATCCTTATGAGTTCGTTCCTTGCTTACTCCAACTGTGCCTGAAGGGCACAGAGTTTCCTTTCCTGTTCCCCATTCAAAATGCTCCTATTGCATACTCTGCTGTTCTCCCAACATTCACTCCAATGTTTCCCCCCGCCCTCCCCCCCCCCTCCCAGTGAAAATATTTCCTACAAGATTTGCAACAAATCCCTCTCTACTCACTACCCTATAACAGCTCCCACATTTCTCACTCATTGTCAGTTGCGAAAGAACAATTAACTTTAAAGAAAGTTTTAAATTTGTTAAGGACGCGAGATTTTCCGTATGTCATCAAAAAATTACACAAAGGTGTTATGTGCGGTGGTTGTTTCTTTGTACTGATTTAGATATACACTGACAGAAGAATGAATTTGTTATTAATTTGCTTTTAGGGAATTTACGTTATCAGGCGTTTTTTGATCAGGTTTTTAAACTTTTATAACTCGGAAAATTTAGGCCTAGATTGCGTCTAACTAGTAAACAATACGAAATGTGTTGGTTAAATACGATTTAGAAACGTTTAATTACACTTTTATTGCGACAATTGACACTGATGATACTAGTACCAGTCTTTTTTAAACGAATTTGGCACTATCAATCAAACTTGAATAGCTTTCTTTGTGTTTATGTCACGCAAAATTTCGGGTTATGTCGCGAATATCTTGACTTCAGCTGAGTAAAAATTGGGAAAACTGAAATTATTTCATGAACGAAAAAATAGGGGAAGAGATTGAAAAAAAAGTCTGATTGTAGTAATTTTGACACTTTCCATCGTTCTAGTGGCGTAACACTCACGTCGACTCCCCTTTGAAATTCTCATAGTCTAATAATTTGCCACAATCCGATTTCTCTCCCGCTGCCACAAACTGACTTTTCTCTCATGATCCTTGAACGCAAGGAGTGATCTTAACGTGTCATTGTCATTCAAGAGAATTGGGCATGGATAATTCGAGCCTTCTAGTGGAATTCTAACTTCATGCACTATCATTTCCCTATTCCTGATGGTATTCTACGGTATTTTGCAGTTTCCGTCAATCTGTTCTCATGTCCTGAGATACTTTCTTAACCTCCTCTTCGACTGTCTTTAAACTGAGATCGACTTACTTAATTCGAATTTTATACTCATTTTGGCATAGTTATATATAACCTACTTCTAGCTACATTTTACAAATTAAAGAGGTGAGGTTAAAGCCCCCTGTGGTTGTCAGTATTGTGCCGAGCAGTGTACAGTGAGGAATATATGTCCACGCTCAACAGTGTCAAGATAACATTCTTCACAACGTAACATTTATTAATCAGAAATACAAGGTTGTCTTACCCAGGCGCTGGCACCTCAGTCGGGCCAGCGTTGTGTGGTCCCAGTCAGCAGAGGCGGTAGCAACTCGCCAGGCAGCAGAGCTGCGTCTACAGAAGGCTACCGTAGCAACTGTTATGTCGATGGGCCACAGGCGTTGCATCGAGCGTGCTCCTCGATGGATGGAAGCGGACAGCAGCCTCTGCAGGCTGATCTCCTAGGCTTTCTCACTGAGGCCGTGAGCCCAGGGCACTCGCCCTCCAGCCTGGCCTGTAGCAAACGCTGTAGTGCGGAGTTCAACTCGGGGCCTCCAGTTAGAGTCTGGCAGCATCAGTGTCAGCTGCAGGAACTGGAAGATCAGCAACAGTGGCTCCCTTTCAAGATGGCGCTGGAATTTGGCTCTGCAGCTTACAGTGGAGAGGTCTCTCCAGCGCTGCTTGTGACTCCATAGGCGTTTGTAGAGTGCATAAGATCGACTGGCATAGCCTCCCCTGTATCACAGGATAGCTGCAACTAAGAGCGAGATTAAGAAACGCGAAGTTTTTATGCTTTCGCTTTCCGTGCTCTCTACTCGGTGGGGATAGCGATGACATCAGCGTACCAGTTTTATCGTGTGGTCAGCTCTTCTAGTGGCTTTAAACTTTAGTAACTTCGTCTTTCAGATGCTGTTTTCTGCTACGTCACTGGCTGATTAGTTACTGTTGCGTTGCAATTGGGTTTTCTTGTGACGCTCTGCTCCGTTACCAGTAAGACGATATCTATGATTAGCTATGATGGCACTGTGCTTTGTTTGCGATCTGTAACGCTAAATTTGTCCCGCTTGTCGCAATCGCTTACGTATTCACCTCGGCCTGCTCAGCAGTTTTCAGGTTATAGACCACTGCGGCTTCATACCTGGTGCCGCCAGTGAAGAACTTTAACAAACTATTAGCATTAGCTTGCGATATTACTCCGGGGTGCAACGGAATTTGTTCTAATCGAGTGCTGGCTTCTACTAATCGCGTCTCCATTGCGGTTAACCTCTCAACTTTTACGTACACGAGTTCCTAGATCTGCATGAACTGCTCTTTGTGTTTGCCAGAGACGTTTGCTAATTTTCTTGCCCAGTTCGGAAACGTTTGTGAACCCTTGTACAATTTTGTTTCATCTCTCACAAACCCCTATTCGTTTTCCTTGATTTCTGTTTCACAACTCTCATCTCCTTATTCATATCTCACATAGTTTTTATTTATAAGTGACATAAGGCACTTTTGTTGCTATCTGTAGGCGGAAGGGCAGTGGCATTTAGTTTACAGCAGAAAGCTGTTGATACCAAATTTGAAATTTATTTCTGTAGAGTCCTGAATCACCCTTATCTATTGAGTAGGAGAAGGTAAGGAATACCAAAGTGGTTGGTCAGAGGCACCCGGAAGGTGCAGAGCCACTCGGCGGATTTGCTGAAGCCTGTGAAGTGCCGTTGTAATTGTGGGCCGAGTATAGGAAGGATGAAACACACCGCAGCAGCACTCCTTTGGAAACGCAATTTTTTGTATTCAGACAGGATTCTACAGGAAGATCCCTGGGGCACCAACTACATGTTGCTCGTCGCCAGTTTCGCCTAAGCTCTGTTTTTCCCACTTGGAGTGCTGCTCTAAAAGTTCGTGCTTTATGATTCAGTTAGTGACTGCCATTTCTGTTAGCTCTCCTCCCCACGAACTCAGGCACTGAATACTGTTGTGCAACGAGTTGTACCCTTTGATTTTTCTTATGTTTAAAGTTGATGTACAGTGTAGTAGATAGTCTGACTGCAAATAAATGGTGTTAATGAGACTCTTGAGTGTCCTTGAGTCTCCCGCTGCGAGAATTCCGTCGAGTCCGAAAATCCGCGCCTCCCGCAGGTGACTTTTGATAGTGTTTTGCGCCGATTATGCGTTCAACGTGGCTTCACTTGTAATATGTCTTTCTGCATTTGCTCCTATCTGCTCTGGTATTCTTGACTGTAACCATTATAGTTGGGAGGGTAAGCTATCTTACTTACGATAATTACTGATGAAGAAATAGTCACGATGGCTAAATATCAGTTATTTAAAACGACCCATTTCAGCTCAAACGATAGGCCATCTTCAAATTTACTGCGCCGTAAAGATTATAAAAATGCATCGTGGTTAGGGAAGTCAGTCTTAGATAAAATGTACAAAGATTATACTAAAAAGGCGTGATGTTTTAGCCGTTTGCTGGAGCTGGCAACGTGCCGAGCAGCTGCGTGTTGTCAAGGCGATAACTGCTGCTAGTGGCAGTACTACCATGCGTTGAAATAGTACTTGATAAAGCGCAAATTAGCCGCATTACGACAGCTGCAGTCAATGGGATCTTACTTTACGTAAGAATATGAACATGTAAATGAAGCATAAAACTAAAAGATCAGTTATACGTGTCTCATTATACAAATGCTGCTGTTTACATAAATAGTGCAGGTCATTAATAAAATTGCCTAATCTTAAATACAAGCGCACCATCAGGAAAGGTTACGTGAACTTTGAACGTCAGCTGGTGGTGCTTGTAGGTTGTTCTGTGAGACGCTGTTTCCGTGCAGATGGCGATGTATTGGGCGTTGCTTGTCAAAAGCAATGCTGAAGCACGCTGTTACCTAGGCGACGTTATATAGTGCTTATTGGCCTCGGATGTTGTATGTACCAGGTGATAAAATGTCAGTATAAATTTGAAAACTTAATAAACCACGGAATAATGTAGATAGAGAGGTAAAAATTGACATACAAGCTCTGAATGACATGGAGTTTTATTAGAACCGAAAAAAAAGAAAAAGACAAAGTTCACAAAATGTTCGACAGATGGCGCTGGACAGCAAAACGTCAGTAACTGCTGCACTGACGGGTGAGAGGTACGCCGATATGTTACAGAAACGCATCATCCCCAGCCTGGCTGATAAACACCTGCTGGAAAGTACGATGTTTATGCAGGATTGCGCTCCATCGCATATTGCTAGACGCGTGAGAGATCTCTTGCGCGCGTCGTTTGGTGATGATCGTGTGCTCAGCCGCCACTTTCGTCATGCTTGGCCTCCCGGGTCCCCAGACCTAAGTCCGTGCTACTATTGGCTTTGGAGTTACCTGAAGTCGCAAGTGTATCGTGATCAATCGACATCTCTAGGGATGCTGAAGGACAACATCCGACGCCAATGCCTCACTCACCATAACTCCGGACATGCTTTACAGTGCTGTTCACAACATTAATTCCTCGACTACAGCTATTGTTGAGGAATGATGGTGACCATATTGAGCATTTCCTGTAAATATCAACATCTTTGCTTTGTCTTTTTTTGTTATGCTAATTACAGCTATTCCGATCAGATGAAGCGCCATCTGTCGGACATTTTTGAATTTTTGTATTTTTTTTTTGTTCTAATAAAACCCCATGTCATTCCAAGCATGTGTGTCAAATTGTACCTCTCTATCTACATTATTCCGTGATTTATTCAGTTTTCAAATTTATACAGAGTTTTTGATCACCCTGTAGGTTACACTGTTTCCATGGACGTTGACCAGGTGGCAGTTACTTTGGCGGAATCGCCGTTGTGCTTGAAATTTTCAACGTCATGCTTAGAGAATATCGTGATTAATAAAAGACTGGAAGCATTAGACGACATTTGTAGTAATTATAATGTGTGCGTAAAATCAGTGTAGCATGAGGGCAAAAACTTTTTGATAAGTAATTAAAGTTTGTAATAAGAGCTGTATGGCTATATCAGTCGTAAAATAAGTACAGTGACGTCTTCAAAAGATTTTTTTTTCCTGTATCACACCATATCGGTATACTTAAAAGGTTCAGGAAACAAAATGTAAGAAATGACCGAGTAAATTGGTAAAAACGAGATTCGTAAAATGTAATACGTTCAGAAAAACATATTTCAAAAATTTGGCATGTGAGCTTATTAAATGAAAAACTGGACAAGCATCAGTACTTCTCTACATTATTTCTGTAAAAAGATCGGTAAAGGTGGGGTAACCACCTATCATCTCTGTTTCGTGTTAGAATATGACATAGGTAAACAATTTCTGATGCCAGGTGTTGTGTTTCCTTAATTATTTCTTGAGATAGATACGCCATATGATCAAAAGTATCCGGACGCTTGGCTGAAAATTACTTACAAGTTCGTGGCGCCCTACACTGGTAATATGGGAATTCAATATGGTGTTGGCCCATCCTTAGCCTTGGTGACAGCTTCCACTCTCACAGGCTTAACGTTCAATGAGGTGCTGAAGGGTTTCTTAGGGGAATGGCAGCCCATTCTTCATGGTGTGATGCACTGCGGAGAGGTTTCGATGTCGGTCGGTGAGGCCTGGCACGAAGTTTGTGTTAAGGGATGTTACTGTCGTGTAACTACTTCGCCACAGGCTGTGCATTACGAACAGGTGCTCGATCGTGTTGAAATATGCAGTCACCATCTCCAAATTGTTCTTCAACAGTGGGACGCAAGATGGTGCTTAAAACATCAGTGTAGGCCAGTGACAGTGCCTCGCAAAACAACAGGAGGTGTAAGCCCCCTCCATGAAAAACACGACCACACCATAACACCACGGCCTCCCGAATCTTACTGTTGGCATTAAATGCGCTGGCAGATGACGTTCGCCGGGAATTTTACAGACCCACACCCCGCCATAGGATCGTCACATCGTGTACCGTGACTCTTCACTCCACACAATGTTTTTCTAACGTTCAATCGTCCAATGTTTACGCTCCTTACACCTAGCGAGGCGTGATTTGGCATTTACCGGCGTGATGTGTGGCTTATGTGCAGGCGCTCGGCCATGAAATCCAAGTTTTCTCACCTCCCGCCTAACTGTCATAGTCCTTGCAGTGGGTCTTGATGCAGTTTGGGATTCCTGTGTTATGGTCTGGATAGATGTCTGCCTATTACACATTACGACCCTCTTCAACTGTCGGCGGTCTCTGTCAGTCATCAGACGAGGTCGGCCTGTACGCTTTTGTGCTGTACGTGTCCCTTCACGTTTCCACTTCACTATCACATCTGAAATAGTGTACCTAGCGATGTTTAGGGGTGTGGAAATTTCGCGTACAGACGTATGACACAAGTGACAGCCAATCACCCGACCACGTTCGAAGTCCGTGAGTTCCGCGAAGGACCCCATTCCGCTCTGTCACGATGTCTAATGACTACTGAGGTCGCTGATATGGAGTACCTGACAGCAGGTACTCCATATGTTTTTGGGGGTGTCCGGATACTTTTGATCACATAGTGTAGTTAGTTTGTCCATCCTCAGCCCGACATCATGACATGACTGACGCCTATGAGACTCATACGAGAAGCATCGTCTGCACTCCAATGAGAACAGAGCGAGAAGCAAGTGGTCGGCGCCGGATGAGGGAAGACGCAACCAGGACAGCCCTCTCCATACGACAACGCGGGGGTCTCGGGAACAGTCGGGCGACAACGGAATGGAGCGGTAGTCGCAATCCTAATAGGACCGCCAGGTTCACGTCTAGCGGCGACAGCGCAGTCCCGCAGCGGAAGGCGCGCGGTGCCTTAAGCAGTCGGCACACAGACCGTGCATCCGAACGTTGGGCGTTGAGCGTGCTGAGTTTCTGACACCATAGCGTGGAATAGAACGTTCGGGAGTCTTTCCGAACGTGCAGAATAATATCTAGCATGTCACATATTCTGAGCGTGCGTCTCAGCGTTGACCAATGAGATGGCACAACGGCACTGCGTCACACACACGCCGTCTCCCTTCAGTACAGAGTTATATTGGCATTCATTTCAAGCCTATACGTATATATGCCGTTTCTGAGCACCAGCAAATAGAGAATCACTGGAAAACACGTTGTTAACTGTTTGATTCGTTCCAATGAAATAATGAGAAACATCATATTCGTGGCAAAAGAATTATTGTGACTTGCGGATTATGAGAGTATGCAATTTGAAGGCTGCGACACATTGAAGATCCACCCAAAACGCATTGTTCTTGCTACAATTTGTTATAATTAGATTTCAATTATTAACATAACTACGATTGAACTTTTCAGCAAGTGGTAAGATACTATGATTACAGACCAATACTGTGTTGTTGGTTTAGTGTAATGAGTAGCGTCACCCAGCCGTTGTAATGGTTCAAATGGCTCTGAGCACTATGGGACTTAACTTCTGAGGTCATCAGTCCCTTAGAACTTAGAACTACTTAAACCTAACTAACCTAAGGACATCACACACATTCATGCCCGTGGCAGCATTCGAACCTGCCACCTTAGCGGTCGCGCGGTCCCTGCCTGTAGCGCCTAGAACCGCTCGGCCACCCCGGCCGCACCCAGCCGTATCGTGGTTGCTTGGTAGGGCGGTGGTTCACGTCACGACGCTTCCGAATTGTTTTCCTAACGTTTGCATTTTTATTAGGTTCTGATGCTTTGTTATTAATTTAATATATGTATATACTATAATATTTCATATAAGTTCACCTTTTTTTGAGGGGTGACTTTGTTCTATTGGCTTAATCTACAGGACAGCTTGCGCTACTTGTATAAAGATATTTTGCGCCTTTTTCTTTTACGCTTCGGAATTCACATGTTGCAAGGCTTCTGCTATTGGGTAGGAACACGGATCAAATAAAACTGTCTTTGAGCTTTTACTAAAATGTGGGAATGATGATATAATGTTTATCTTATGCGGAGAAGTATTCCAAATTTGTACCGCACTGTTTGTAATAGAACTTCTATAAGCCTTTGTCCTTATTGATTGGACATGTTACTTTCCTTTTCGTGGACGATGGATAAAAGGTGCATTTTAATAGAGCTAACTTGGGAATTTTACGCGCTCCCGTTTAGTAAACAGTGTGATTTACGAACTAGAAACATCCCGCAACTGCCGCTGGAGTGCGTTGTGATCGCGTATACCACGTTGTGGCGCACGTACCGTATGCACAAGTCGCACGATTTCTGAGTGTTCATCAGCACGTTGAACTTAGCACGCTCAACGTTAATGTTCCTAAGCACGGTCCGTGTGCCGACGGCTTTAGCGAGCTTCAGCAGCAGCGGTGGCCAAAGGGCAGCAGGGAGCAGGCCGCGACCCAGCACGCAGCACCTGTCACGTCTGGCTCAACCCAAGGGGAAAACACGGCAAGTGGCATCACACGAATTCCCAGGACCTTCGCTCAGTGGAAAAGGGGTCAACTTATCTGTATATACTCGACCGTACTTGAAAAACGGCGATCTAAGCTTCAGCGGTATTTTCCGTGTACTGTATGTGGCTTTTACTGCGCGAGACTTCCACACCAAATAATGGCACGGTGTTTAGCGTCACAGCTCCTTAATTTGGCGCCACGTCTTCGAAACCCATTTATTACTTTTATTTTTGTATGCTCGTGTCTGTAGGAGATTACTACATGAATATTTTCCTGTGTATATTGATGAAATATTTTCCTTATTCGTCTACTAATTGTACGCCTGATGAAAGAATAAAAAAGAATGAGAAAATTATTTGAAATTGTTTTCGGTGAAATTCCTAGAGTGTATCTTGATTCATAACCAGTTTCAAGCTCCAGTTTTCGAAAAAGTGTTCCGTTATGTATCGCCTACTGCGAAATTATTCCAAACAAAGGAAATCTTAAACACTGGTAACGAAGTTTTCTTCCTCGAGTGAAATTCAAAGAAATACACTACTGGCCATTAAAATTGCTACACCAAGAAAAAATGCAGATGGTTAACTGGTATTCATTGGACAAATATATTATACTAAAACTGACATGGGATTACATTTTCAGGCCATTTTGGTGCATAGATCGTGAGAAATCAGTACATAGAACAACTACCTCTGGCCTTAATAACGGCCTTGATACGCCTGGGCATTGAGTCAAACAGAGTTTGGATGGCGAGTACAGGTACAGCTGCCCATGCGGTTTCAACACGATACCCCAGTTTATCAAGAGTAGTGACTGGCGTATTGTGACGAGCCAGTTGCTCGGTCACGATTGACCAGACATTTTCAGTTGATAAGAGATCTGGAGAATATGCTGGCCAGGGCAGCAGTCGAACATTTCTGTATCCAGAAAGGCCCGTACAGGATCTGCAACATGCGGTAGCGCATTATCCTGCTGAAATGTAGAGTTTCGCAGGGATCGAATGAAGGGTAGAGGCACGGGTCGTAACACATCTGAAATATAACCTAAACTGTTCAAAGTGCCGTCAGTGCGAACAAGAGGTGACCGAGACGTGTAACCAACGGCACCCCATACCAAAACGCCTGGTGATACGCCAGTATGATGATGACGAATACACGCTTCCAATGTGCGTTCGCCGCGATGTCGCGAAACATGAATGCGACTATCATGATGCTGCAAACAGAACCTGGATTCATCCGAAAAAATGAAGTTTTGCCATTCGTTCGTCGTTGAGTACACCATTGCAGGCGCTCCTGTCTGTGATGCAGCGTCAAGGGTAACCGAAGCAATGGTCTCCGAGCTGATAGTCCATTCCTCTGCAAACATCGTCCAACTGTTCGTGCAGATTGTTGTCATGCAAACGACGGCATCTGTTGACCGAGGGATCGAGAGGTGGCTGCACGATCCGTTACAGCCATGCGGATAAGATGCCTGTCATCTCAAGTGCTAGTGATACGAGGCCGTTGGGATCCAGCACGGCGTTCCGTATTACCCTCCTGAACCCAACGATTCCACATTCTGCTAACAGTCATTGGACCTCGACCAACTCGAGCAGCATTGCCACGATATGATAAACCGCAACCGCGATAGGCTGCAGTCCGACCTTTATCAAAGTCGGAATCGTGATGGTACGCATTTTTCCTTCTTACAGGAGGCATCAGAACATGTTTCACCACGCAACGCCGATCAACTGCTGTTTGTGTATGAGAAATCTGTTGGAAACTTGCCCCATGTCAGCACGTTGTAGATGTCGGCACCGGCGCCAACCTTGTGTGAATGCTCTGAAAGCCAATCATTTGCATATCACAGCATCTTCTTCCTGTGTGTTAAATTTCTCGTCTGTAGCACGTCATCTTCGTGGTGTAGCAATTTTAATGGCCTGTAGTGTATCTTTGTATCAGTCCTGCCCACGTTCGGTGCTCGTTGTGTTCGGAACTAGCCCAAAGCTCTGTTTCAGTTCATCCCATTAACACCGGTATTTATGTCTTTCTTTCTTCGTCTACTATGTGTTATTTAGCTTATAAGGTATCATAACTTCTTCGCTTTGTCTACGTCAAGGCTCTAGTTTTGAAAGTAGTACTGTCAATGATCCCAATTTTGCTACTCCTCATTACTCTTATCTTCCTTCAGTTTACTGCAATCTGTATCATGTAATCATTCCATTGGAAAGGTCCTCTAATTCTTCCTCTCTTTCACTGAGGATAGGCACACCAGTAAATCTTGTCACTGACATCCTTCACTTGAATCTTAAACCTACTATTGAAACCTTCATTTACAGGGTGTCCAGAAAAGGACTGCTTGATTTCAAAATTAAATATCTCGAAAACAAAGATCGATAGAGGAATGCAGTAAACGGTATGTTTATTGTGAAAGCTGTAAGAAGTTTATACAGCAGTTTGAAATAATAGTTACAAAAGCCGCTTACAGATGGCGCTGTAATCGCCATACGTAATGCCTAGTATAAATAGTGATCCGAAGCCCAGAGCGATCAGTTCCACTATTGTAACGTAAAAGGAGGTTAGCGTACCGAAGGAAGAGATTAAAGCCATGTACTCCATTGAACAACGCGTTTCTCTGGTGCTAGAGTACCACAGGTTAGAAGAGAGTCCTACGGCAACAAGGCGACGTTTTGAAGCAAGATTTAATGTTCCAAAATTAACCGATGCGAAAACCATTCGTACGCTCTTCGCAAAATTTCAATGAACAGGCAGCGTAACTGATGATCTAGTGGGGCATGTTGGCCGCAAGCAAACCGCAGTTACGCCTCAAAATATCACCACAGTTTCTGGAATTATTCAGCGAAATCCAATGTCATCCGTCCGTAGAATTGTATCTGAGACTGGTTTGAAGCGTTCCAGCACGCAGAAAATACTGAGAAAGAGCCTACACATGTTTCCATTCAAAATTCAAAGAGTTGCCTTTGCTCATCAGATGCTCACAATGATTCATAGTGAAGGATTTGATGTTGGCTGCATCTGGTTTACAGATGAAGCACACTTCCACCTGAGTGGATACGTGAATAAGCAGAACTGGTGATTTTGGGGTTCCGAAAAGCCATATTGGTGTGAAGCGAAACTCCTGTAATCTCCTAAAGTTAATGTGTGGGCTGCAGTATGCAGCAGAGGCATTATTGGCTCATTTTTCATTCGAGAAACGGTCACTGGTGCACGTTATGTTGCAATTTTTGAACAATTTGTCGCCACACAGCAAGCGTTAGAGGATCGACCAGGTACTGAATGGTTTATGTAAGATGGAGCCCGACCACATCGGACCGAACAAGTGTTTCGCTTTCTTGAGGAATACTTCGGGAATCGAGTCATTGCTTTGGAATATCCCAAATTTACTGGTGCAGGCATGGATTGGCCTCCATATTCGCCGGATTTGACTCCCTGTGACTTCTTTTTGTGGGGCACGGTGAAAGACACGGTCTACCCGAAGCATCTCGCCACGCTGGACGAGCTTGAATCGGCTATTTCTGTGGCATGTTAATCAATTTCGGTTGAGACACTTCGGAATGTGATGGCGAATTTCATTCTTCGTTTGCACCACCTCTGTAGTGCCAATGGTGAACATTTTGAAAACATTGTGATGTGATTGTTTGCAAAGATTGTTCTCATACGACTATTTCACTTATGTATGCTGATATGAGCTGTACAGCGTACAGCGCCATCTGTTAGCAGCTTTTGTAACTATTATTTTAAACTGCTGTATAAACTTCCTACAGCTTTCACAATAAACATACCGTTTACTGCATTCCACTATCGATCTTTGTTTTCGAGATATTCAATTTTGAAATCAGGGAGTCCTTTTCTGGACACCCTGTATTTACATCATTGCTCTTATCAAGTATAGATTGAACACTATGGGCGAAAGAATGAAATTTTCACTCTGCAGCGGAGTGTGCGCCGATATGAAGCTACCTGGAAGATTAAAACTGTGTGCCAGAACGAGACTGGAACTCGGGAACTAGCCTTCCACGGGTAAGTACTCCACCATCTGAACTACCCAAGCACGCCTCACGACCGGTCCTCAGAGCTTTCATTCCGCCAACACCACGTCTCCTACCTTCCAAACTACACAAAAGCTCTCCTACAGACCCTGCAGGAAAGACAACGGTTCCGAGCTCGAGCCTGGTTTCGGCACACAGTTATAATCTGCCAGGAAGTTTCAGTATGGGCGAGGGATTGCATCCCTGTCTTACACTCTGTTTAATCTGAGGACTTCGTTCTTGGTCTTAGTGTTACATTTTACCACACATCACAAAAACTGTACAGTGAAACTGATGTGACCACAGCCCATGTTCGACATCAGTTTGCCATTACCATTTACAGACAGCATGAGGCAGCACTAGCAGTGGAGGGTATACAAAGTGTGTCGGGTGATGAAGAAACAATACAGTCGTTGACATCTTGGATTTTCAGGAAACCAGCCGGATGTTCGCGTCGTTCTCGCATGATATTTCAACAGCGTGCCTCGCTGTCCTCTTCAGGTGCTACCTGAGACTGGTCCTTGGGTCGATCGAGTCCTATATTTATGCTTGGAAGGAGCTGGGCATTCCGTCTTCGGTCCGAGCCGAGTCGAGTGTTCCTTCTGTGGTCCGCGCCCGCCGGACTCGGCTGTAGAAATCACAGTAACAGTCAAGAGACAGAGTACCCAACATCTCAGATCGGGTGTGACACACGTCTGATGACGTCCACAACCGTTGGGGACGGCCAAAACGGGCGCAGACGGCAGTGGGAACATCCGCGACTGGAGGGGTCCAATGTAGCCGAGTATGGCGGGTGCGGACCACAGAGGGAACATTCGACTCGCCGCAGACCGAAGTCGGAACGCCCAGCACCTTCCAAGCATAAATACTGGACTCTATCGACCGAAGGACACGATCATTAGTTTTCAGGCGAAGAGTGCAAGCAGTACCGAAATGGCTAAGGTTGTAAACTTGTCGCTCGTCACTGTGGTTACAGTATATCATGTATGGCAAATGACGCTGTCCAAAACTGGCGCCGCGGCAACTGTGGGCAGCATGGGGCACAGAAAACAGACATGAGCGATGTCTGCGTAGATGTATGTGGTGAATAGACGTACCACTAGAGAGCAACAGACTACCCAGCTGAACCAAGGGGCAACGAACAGTGCCTCCTCAAAGACCGTTCAGCGACCGTTGCTGAATAGAGACCTTTGCAGCAGGCGTCTAGTTCTCGCACCAATGTTGACTTCCGTACATCTTTGTTCAAGGCTGGAATTCGTATCTCAGTCCGTGACTGGACTTATATTGAGTTCGAAAAAGGGCCTTTTCGAGTGAATCAACTTTTATGCTCCATCATACAGATAACCGTTGTCATGTACTCCATGAAACGTCTGAGATTAAACACTCTGCAACATTCGTCAGAAGGGTCGTGGGTGGAGGGCATTCCCTGGGTGATCTCGTCATTCTGGAAGGCGCTATGAATCATCACAAGTATACTTGGTGACGACGTCCAGCCCTACATGTAATTTGTTTCTCCTGGCCACGGTGGCATCTACCACCATGACGGTACAACGTGTCGCTCAACTTGCAGCGTACCTGCATCGTTTGAAGAGCACTAGGAAGGGTAAACCGTGCTCCCCTGGCCACTAAACTCCGCTTATTTTAACCGAATCGAGAGTCTGTGGGACCGCCTTCAATCGAAAATGTTTGCTTTCATTTTTCTTTTTTTTATGAACATAAATCAAATCACCCATCTTTTATCGTCGTTGTTTGTAGTGAGGTATATCTCATTGCTACAGCTTGCCCCTCCTACAATTAGGCACTTGGTTTCACGTATCGTTGGGCAGTCTATGTCGTAGTTAATCCACAGTTGATCTTATTCTCTGAAATGATATAGCCTAAACATATAAAATCTGTTTCATTATTCTTTTATTACATCACAAGATTACGTCACACTCAACTGACTCTTATAAAATCTGTAATAAAAGTAAGTACTTCGAAACTTGTTACAAAACTAACTGCCTCCGGCTGTTAGCGCCGAAGTTTATGATGATGCCGAGAATCAGAACATAGCTATTTACATTGCTTAACATAATAACTTTTATAGTTGGAATTAAAAGTTGCACAATGTTAGAGGGTGTGTTGCAGAATTTAGATTAATAATAATTACAAACATTCCAGAGCAACAAATAGGCCAAAGAATCTAGTTTAATATTGCCTAAACATAGAAAATGTAGTTGTACAACATATAATTTACAAAACTAAATAAACCTTTAAATACATAATGGGTTTATTTACTAACATTTTACCTGGATCTTTTCATTAAATCGAACGATAATAACAAATGGTTTTTCTGGCATGAATTTTATAAATGAATGTTCTACTATTTGTACATATTCATGGAGTACATCATCGAATGAATACTGTATTTCATAAGATTTTCATTATAATCTTCATAACTCCGTTCAAGGTAGATTAATTCCATCAATTTTATCAATTAATAACCTTACGAGATGTGCTTTTTAAGATTCACTCATTGGGAAATGGTATCTAACAGTTCAGTTTCACAGGAATTGCTGTTTTCATCAAGAATCAACCTACTCTCTTACATTACACACCCTCCCAAGGTGTGAAACATAGGAACCACTAGAGTCACATCGTCATACCATGCAAGCACCAGAACAGATTGTCATGGACAAAATCAAATGAACTTCTAGATCTGTCAGTATCTCACTATTACTGTAAAATTGGTAAACTGGAAATGTTAACTAAGGGCTGTTGTACACAGAATAGGGTAACAGATTAATAATTGATTACAAAATACGCTTTTGTAATTAACCAAGGAAAATGCATTAATTTCTTTCTCCTATTTCACACATCTGCCAATTTTTCTGTTAGTTAATGTTTCCCATAATCGGTCATGGAAACCGCCCCCCCCCCCAATCCACAATCTAAATCATTGCTTATTCCAGTTCCTATTAACATAGTTCTCTACTTTGCTTTCGGTGATAGAATTCGTAGAAAATAATTACAAAATTTTCATTCCAATCAGTAGTTCTTACTCATTATCGAATTACTTTTACTTTATGACATACATCCCTACTAATTATACAGTTTACAGTAAATTCAGAGGTTGCTACATTCTCATATTTGCAAAATTAGCTATTCACAACATTATATTTTCTCTTCTCACAAATTCTTTCATTAATTGCTTCGCAAAATTACTAATGCTTTTTCATCAATCAATTCTGTGTGGCTGGAAGAATAAGTTTTACTACATTCAGTAACACAAGTCAATAACCATAGCTTCTCCATCCTATATCATAATAAGCCCAAGTACATCATCACCATCAACACCATCAACTGTCTCACCATCATCATTTACGTAACCATCATTAAGCTCAATGAACCCTAATGCCAACATAACAAACCTCATACAATTCCCAGCATGTTGTTATACTATCATCTCAAAATAAAACTGGATTGCTTCAATATCTCAATGTATTTACATCTCATATAATCACTGTATAATGAAAGTAGTAAAACTATGTTCACTTGACCATCACTACAACATAGAAAACCTTCTGAAACCCATTAGCCAATATGGTATCATTCAGATAAAGACAAGAATAAATATTACTTCAGTAACCACTTTCCCACAAAATTTTCATTAAATTACGAAGTCTTACTTCTTATTTAGCTATTCCTCTTTAATATCACGAAACATACATGAAAACGCAATAATGGCTATTAGATATGAAAAATTTTTCATTTATATGTCTCTTTCTTACATAACAATTATTTTTGTATTCTTCCGTTAGTCATCCATTTTCATTATAGTGGCATGACAGTAGAAATCGTAATATTAATCAGCCTTCCTACTCGCAAATTTACCCATAATGAGTTAAAGTTTGCATAACACTTTACAAGAGTCACAATTTTCCAATACAGAAAATATAATAATTGAATTGTCACTAAAATCTATGAGAAAATTAATTGGCAATTACAGTGCAAGAGATTCTTCGTTCCCAGAGGTGAAAAGAGAATTAAGAAAGCATATTTAAACAAATGACTTCAAAAAGCATTACTTAAGCATATAATCACAATTAAGTTTTAATATATTGTATTTAACACTACAGTAAATTTTAACCAACAGTAAATGCCACTCTCAATTGAGCACCTTATTACATAGAAAGCAAGAAAAATTTAAAAATACAATTATATACAAAGTTTCATCAATTACCAATTAGTAATAATATTGTTTATCACTGATTATTCCATCCCGATTACCTAACTCAAGCATTTTTCATTCAAGAAAATGAGAAATCAGTTACACAGCAAGAAATACTGAGAATGTAACTACTTTCAAAATGTGTTAGAATATACAGATCAGCATTTCAAATGTAACTCATATCTTACATCCTATAATTAAATTATTTAGTTAGTATTGTGTGTTAGTTATTCTTATTAATTTTAGTAATCAATTTAATTATCAGTTAGATGAACAGATACTCATTCTTCAATTAAATTACTGAAAGGCCCACTAGAGTAGTTCAGTTAGTATGACAGTTCAGAATCTCAGCAAAATGGTACATAACTAATAAAAATGTTAATCAAAATTAATTGTAAGACAGCATCGATACCTCACATGGTCATTAAGATCATAATTCATTATCACAGATCATAGTGTAGTATAAGTTTTACATGAATCACATCATTGCTCATATGTTTGCCTATGTTAGTACACAGAAATATTTCTGGAAGTTGATTTTTACAAAGTGAATGACGATCCTGCGGTCGTCCTAACAGCTACATTCTGTCACAGGTAATCATTCATGTAGTCACTTCCACCACAACACTCAATAAAAAATTACAGTTCTTAGTTAATGATAACACACTGTATCATTCCTACGTGCTCATTCTTTCAGAAAAATTACATCACTTAGTTACTTCAGCAACAAGACATTCTTATAAAATCTTAGTCAGTTAAGAACAAAATCTAAAAATGCATATTTCGTGTATCAAATAAGGAGAAAGCAGAGTATGTTATCAGCAAATAAATCTTTAATTGCTCATAATGTGTTTTAATCATTGTTAATTGGAATTGAAATATAAGTTAGTCCTCACTATCTCCTATGTCACTGTACACCATCAATTCCCAGAAGTATCCATAATTACTCATTTATTTCTTACAATTTACATTACCTTCTGGTAGGTCATGGTATAACAATTCAGCGAAAGTACAACATTATTAATTTCTGTCTATATACTATATCACTACAATGCATTAACTTAATTTTTACATGATTTCTCACTATTTAAACAAAGTAATCAACTTTCTTAATTATCATATAGTAATATTGTCTTTAAATATGTTGACTCCAAAATTCAAAGTTATTGACTTTAGATTAGAAGATCATGAATAATAAAGACAGCAACATATTACTGGCCCTGTAAATCATAGATATATTTCGTCAGTACCGTTACTCCCTATCTATAATTAAAGACTGCAACAGGTTATTGGCCTCCTAAATTGTAGTACCCATTACTTCCCAGCAACAATTATGTAGATTTGTAAAAACTGACTTCAGTAGTTACTTGTAAATGATCCCTTAGTTATTCACAGCAACAGCAAAATCCTTTATCCACTATGAGATCAAATTAGAACAATTTATATTAACTACAGAGTAACTTTCTTACATTTATCAACTAGCAAGTAGTTCAAATGGCTCCAAGCACTATGTCAGTTTACATTGGAGGTCATCAGTTCCTGTAGACTTAGAACTATTTAAACCTTACTAACCGAAGGACATCACGCACATCCCTGCCCGATGCAGGATTCAAACCTGTGATTGGAGCAGCAGCACAATATCAGACTGAATCGCCTAGAACCGCTTGGCCACATCGCAAGTAGTCTCTAAGTAAATCTAAAGTATCTTAATTTCACACTTCACCTAAATAAAAATCAGTGTTCAGTTTTCAGTTCATTTTTCTTCACAGTGTACTACTTTCCTTATCAATAATAATTATCACAACATACTAGAACTCGAATCACTGACCCCTGATCATTATGGGATGTGATAGCCATTAATTCATAACTAACTTACTTACAAACTTCTTTCTGATGTTAATTACTACACAGTAAATTGAACCATATAGCAGATCTAGACCTGTCCAGTTGATAAATCTAAATACTAAATTATTCTCCCTTGCAGCATAACACAAGGCTTTCTCAATGTAACATTCCTCCTCATAGCAAAAAGAAAACAGTAATGCATTCCATTAAAACTTTGACTTAACTCCCTATATTAATGATTAAATATCACAATTATTACTTCCTACTGTAATGCTGAATCTGCATAATGCATTATATTTCCTAGCGGTTCTTTCTGTACTTTGTAGTTCACAAATTAATAAAAACACGTAGTCGCATTTCTCAGAGTACACCATGATAGCACCAAATAGCAAATAGCAACAGAAAAAGACACAATCAAAAGTAAAACATTACATATTCTGAACATGACCTTAACCCTACTACAAAATCAGTGAAAGGTTAGAATGAGAGAAATCTACCTTTGTTCAATACTCACATGAAGTACATCCGAATGTAACAGTCTAACACATCAAACAGTGTTCCGATTACTTCAGTCCACCATAAATTCCATAGATAAACATATTCAGTATCCAAAGTTACAGTCCATGCAGAAAATTGGATTGAAAACTAATATTGTGTCATCATAGAGACTAACTTGTGTGCCTCAATAATGATCTTGTATTACATTTATTCTACCAGATGGTCTCCATGGCCTCTCTTGTAGTACAACTTTAAGATTATCTCGGCCATAATGAGCATGCGAAGTTTCTGAAAACAGACACAAGTCGCACTTTATATTTTTTTACTGGCCAGCTTCGCTCTTCAAATGAGTGGGAGGGTCTTCACAATATACAGTTTAATGTTGGCTGACAGTATTAACGATTGCCTTAGAAGTTGGCTGACAGCTTTGAAGATTAATCTCGCAGTACTGTAGTACTTAAACTTACGTTTAAATTATGTTCAGTGTACTGTAGTAAATGATGACATTGACAGTGCCAAAGATGAAATATCTGCTCTTGATAAACAATGAACATGGTTCTGCTTGTATAAATTACAATTACTTTTTCCTTCACATCTGTTTTCGCGTTACGCTATATAACCTTTTAACACATAAGCACTGTTACTCTTTCGGTTGAAACATATGACAGCTCAAAACCAGTAAATTCAGTACCATGTAGGTTTTGGACAGCGCAAGAAGCTACAGTGTTAACGTTAAACTGGTTCACATCAGAGTCAAGTGTTTTGCACACGTCTACATTGTTCACTATGGTATTACAATCTTGTCTTTCGCCCTTTTTAAACCGATAACAAAATTCTTTAATTATATATGACTCTTAGTAGGCAATCTGTAAATTCCACAAACTCTAACAAACATTCCCTCATAGCAGGATATTTTCGTGTTTCATGTATTTTCTTCCAAACATACCTTCCAAATGCGACAGGTTTCAAAAATTTTTAGTAGAATCCACTGCAACAATGACTATTTCAGACAGCACATTTGCTACAGTTTCAATGTCGGCCGTTTCTGCGTAGTCACTACGTGGAATAACTGGACTATCATCAAATAGTCTAATGTGTGACTATTCTCAAAGTAAATCACAACATTTTGATCATTTTGTAAAATGAATCTCCCTGTTCACATAATTATTTCGTCTCAAATTTGACAGTTAGCTCATGAACTTCATACTTAATTTCCGCGAGTTGAGCATCACTTAAAGATGTAGAACTGTCCACTTCCGAAAATTCAAATGCGAAATCTTCCTGATCTTCTGTTAAATATTTGTCTCTTGAAACCAGAAAACATATAATCTTGTCATCATTGTCGTCTACGTCGCTTAAAGTATCGAGTTCTATACCGTCATTACACGAATCAGTTACATTGTCATCATTAATTTTGTCGTGTGCACAAACATTTTCGGCACCAACAGCATCACTTAGTTCGTTCTGAAAGTCAAGATTCACCTGATCACTTGCTTTTTCTACCATTTATTTCCCGCTAAATAATAATTCACATGTGTCTGATTGAACTTTTGCAAGGTGAATACTAATCATGGCACTTTTCAAATCGTCTCCTGCCTGCAAAACCTAATTATTTAATACACTACTGAACACAGCTGTTCCACCATTCATTACCAGTAACTGATGATCCGGTCAATAAAACATACCTTCTGTTTTGTTACTCTGTTCCCTTACGTCGTTACCTGCTTGTGCTTTAAGCCATTCTTTAATTTCTTGAAGCAATCGACACTCCAGTATTGAATAACTTTTCATTTCTATTTGAATTTGCCGGCCGAAGTGGCCGTGTGGTTCTAGGCGCTACAGTCTGGAGCCGCGTAACCGCTACCGTTACAGGTTCGAATCCTGCCTCGGGCATGGATGTGTGTGATAGGTTTAAGTAGTTCTAAGTTATAGGTGACTGATGACCACAGCAGTTAAGTCCCGTAGTGCTCAGAGCCATTTGAACCATTTCTATTTGTGTTTGCTGAAACTGCCCCTTTTTTTTATCTCTATCCCGCAAAATTGTTCGATTTCGACACTTCTGAGTCTAGTGATATTTATGAAGTTCAGAAAGAAGTTTCGTCGCACGTTCTGCTTTTGCACGGTACTCAGAAAAAATTAAATAGAACTTTTGTTCTCATCTGTAGTCCATTGTGTTAGTTGTTGCACTTTTTCCATTCCACATTTCCATTTATAATTTTGAAAACAGCAGGCAGTAGACTTCGTTCATTGCAAACCTATTGTTCAATTTTGCCTCATATTGCGTAGTTGTTGATCCTCAGTGCTGTGTATAAGTTTCATTATGGAGACTTCTTTTTTGTTTTGTGTGATGCGATAGTACCTGAAACTTAAAAGAGGTTATACGACCGTCATGACTAATTTCAGTGCATGCCAGATTGTCTGCCAGATTGCAACGTGGCATTTTTTATAAATTCAGCTCAAAATACTCAGCTTTTATTTTCGATATATCTCTTCGCTGCAGCTTCCTCCACATGAAATTTAGACCCTGGATTTCCTGTATGGTCAGGAAATTCATGTCGTAGTTCACCTTCTTCTATAAAATGATACAGCTGAAACATATGAAATTTGTTTTATAACACCTGTATTGCAGCACAAAATTACATCACACACAACAGAGTCTTATAAAATCAGTAATAAAACTTACTACTTCGAAACATCTTATAAAACAGACTGTCTGCAGCTGTTGGCGCCGAGGCTTACCTGGATTCTAACAACCAAAACATAGCTGTTTACATTGTTTAACACAGCAACTTTGATTATTTTAATTAAAAGGTAACAGTTTTAGAGAATGAGTTACATGAATTAGAGTAATAAATAATTACAAACACGCCAAAATAACAAACAAGACAAAGAATATCGTTAACGTTGCTAAAACACAGAAAATGTAATTGTATAATAATATATAATTTACAAAACTAAATAACTCTTTAACTATAGAATGGCATTTATTAGCAACGTATTAACCTGCGTCTTTTCATTAATATGAACGATAATAACAAATAGGTTTTACTACACGACTTTTCTAAATGTATCTTTTACTATTTGTTCATATTCATTGTGTACATCTCCGAATGAAAACTATATTTCATAACACTTTCAGTATAATTCATTACAGCTCTGATCAAAATATCATAATTTCTTCAATTCAGACAGATGATAATACTACAAGACGTGCTCATTAAGATCCGCTACACGTCCCAACGCCAGTATCCTAGACATATGACCAGGTACAACAATTATGCGCCAGATTGCCACAGGGAAGGATGTAACAGCTTCACGCGATCGTACATATCGCGACTTGGTTTGGAACGGTTCATTTGTCCAGGAAGTGCTGTTTTCGTCAAGAGTCAGCCTACTCTGTTATTTTACCACTTCGATTGGGCTCTTCCTGCCATGGAGACTCAAACAGGAACCTAGTGCAGCTAGCCACGGCATTCTAGTTAGCATCGCTCCACATCCGTCGGTATGTTCCAGAACTTCATCGACTCTCTACCGGCGCATCTTACTTGCTTTTGCCAGGTGGTCACGTTAATGTGACTAAACAGTTTATTACTACATTTTGGTTGTATCGCCTGGCAAAAATATAAATAAAAGTTCAAGTAAAATTAATCATCTGTCAGTCACTTTTAATTTTATCCCACAACGCGTTTCGAAATTTTGTACTCCGAATATCTGGTGTAAAACAGCGATATCTTGTTAGATTTGCAACAGCTGGATGCAGCTAGTTGTTTGCTTTAGTTCCATTTTGCTACAGAGAGAGTAACAGGCCCCTGTTATAGTCATTTGGCACTACTATTATGCGTCTGAAATGGTTACGGAAGTACTTATAATCAGCTCCACTCTACAGAACGCTGCAGGTATGGAACATTTTGGAACTTCATCACCATTTCAAATGTATAATCTCAGTGCCATATGATGATAATAACTACCTCTCAAACTTTGTGTATGGAAGTGAAACCAATACAAACAACTAGTTGCATCTAGCTGGTACACATGTAATAAGATATCTCTGATTTCCTCCTGAAGATAAGAGTTTAAGGTCTGGAAACGCATAGTGGGAGAAAATCTTATTTAAACTTTCAAAGCAGTCACAGTTTCCCTAAAAAAAAAACAGTCCGACTTGGACGACATAAGGTTAAAAAATATAACGCGCTCAGAAGACACGTTCAAATGGGCAAGTAACTTCGGACACATATACACTACTGGCAGGAATGTATATGATTAGAGTTGCAATTTTCTGTGAGATGTAGAATGGCCACCAGTATGCGTAAGTACTGTAGGTATTTAGTGTTGGGAGTAGTACAGTGACGGGGCATCATGAATTGCTAACGAATGGTGTCACGTTGTGCTCAGCGATTAATCGCAGTTCTGCGTTACCTGAGATGACAATCGTCAGCTTGCATGGCGGCGACCAGGCGAGAGTTTCAATTCTTTCAGTTTTGGAGAGACACAGCGGTGCTACTCCTGGCATCATGAAGCGAAAGGTCATAGGGTATAACTGTAAGTCACAGTTGACGGTGAATGAGGAAATACTGACGGCCCAACAGTACATAACGGACTTATTGCGTCTTCATTTGTTCGCTCCCATGCAAAAGTATTTTGGCGCGATTTAGCAACAGTACGGTGATTTTCCACACAAACTATATGTCTCTGTCAACGATCTTTGAGAGGTTGAGGTACTCCCATGGCCGTCAAGGTCACAGATCTTTCCGCGATACAACATATATCGGACAATCTTGGATAACAACTACGTCCCATGCCGATATCCTAGACATAAAAGACCAGGTACAACAATTATGTGCCAGATTGCCACAGCTGTACCCCTACACGCCATCCAAGCTCTGTTTGACTCAATGCTCTGGCGTATCAAGACCGTTATTACGGCCAGAGGTAGTTGTTCTGGGTACTGATTTCTCAGGATCTATTCACCCAAATTGCATGAAAATGTAATCACATGTCAGTTCTAGTAAAATATGTTTGTCCAATGAATACCCATTTTCATCTGCATTTCTCTTTTTTGTGTAGCAATTTTAATGGCCAGTAATGTAGCTCAAAATATCGTACGAATATGTGTTGACTTTTGTTAACTATTGCGTCAGAACTACCTCCATGGCGTCTTTATCTTTCCTAACACCAAACCGTTTGTCCTCTAAAAGATTCTCAATTTCATTTTCCATTTTTCTGTATATTTCATTTGACAGCAACTTGGATGCTGAACGTTTGAACTGACTGTGTGATAGCTCTGATAAATATGTAACCTTGTTGTCTTTGGGAATCTGTGGCTCATATTTTCCAAAATTTTGATGTCTCCAGTCTCATAATTTCTACTCACCAAGTGGAATAATCGTTTGGTTTCCACTTAACAATTTCAGAAATTCCGAGGGAATGTCATTCATCCACGTATCCAGTTGGCACACATTGCGTGTCCTTAATGCAGTGATTTCCATTGCCTTCTCCATCCTCATGTCCTTCGTTACTGCTGATTCTTCACCCCTTTAGAAGCAGTTTCCCACGCCAGGTGTGATAGGTTTCCCTGGAATGCTGTTTGTTTCTTCGCTTTCTTCGTAGAACGAGATTGACTCCTTATGTATAAATTCTTCTGCTGAAACTTCAATTGTATGCAAAATTGAAGCAGTGGCATAGTACGAACGTGGTACCCAGAACCCTTTGATTGTTACTCTAAGATGCTATCTATAAATCACTTGTTTCATGTCCTTGTAACGCTGGAAATGTATATCCTCCTATTTTCATCTATCGTACCATATTTTTCCCCTTACTTGGTTACCTGAAGGTATGTCGTTTTTGTGTCTTTATGTATTGTAATTGTTTTATTATTTGTATGTATATGTTTATGCATTTTTATCGATGTATAATTGGTTTGGTTTGTAAATACTATTCGTATTTTTACACTGGGTCTTGCCTAGGTAAAACTATGCTATCGAACGAATACATCCATAGGCCGTGTGGAGAATCAAATTGTTTAGGATTTTTGGTAGTGTGTGAGCTCGGTCGCGTGGAGCGCGGGCGTAGGAGCGTCTGGGGAGTAGGGCAGTGGAGCAGGTTTGTTGTGTGACGCTCCAGCAAGTTGCCGCGCTTTCGGCGTTTGGCAGCATGTAATTGCGCTTGACTTCCTATGATAGTTTCTGACACTGTGTTGCGGACGGGAAGCATTAGCTGGCGCACATCAAGAGCCCGTTTCGCCTGGTGACCGTGTCGAGAAAAGGCACGCCAACATCCACCTTCTACAACAGCGACGGCCGACAATGAGTGACTGTCGCCACCTCCCCGATCGACGACTGCAAACCTTCAATCAACCAACAAGGAAGAATAAAAGCACATAAAGTTTTAGAACTGTATGACAGACCTCAGCTTTTCAAACTGTTGCATCACAAAATTACAGCAACTTGGCATGAACCTTTGTTGCTCATTGTCCCAATTGCATTACCTAGCAGGGTCCCTTCCTTTTCCGGAATGAACATGAGTGACGTTGAAATTCAAACGCCAGCATTAAAGTAATATCATTCGATTTCACTGCTTTAATTTCAAAGTTCAGTTAAGGTATTCATTGCTGGCTACAATATTTAGATTACACAAGCACAAATTAAGAGTGCGAGTTTTGTTATCATATTGTAGCTTACCTGTGATTGTAGCTCAGCTTGGTACGTACTAAATTTTAGTACTGTTTATTGTTCAGAATAATATAATTCAAGTTCAGAGTTAAATCTCTTATTTATAAATTGCGTGGATTCAAGTATCTTTTGAAATGGTTGTTGAGGTAGCCCAAGAGTAACCTTATTTTATTTGAAACAAAGTTCACTATTAATTTCAGTCACTAAATTAACTTTCAATTTTCTGGTTTTCTTAATTCTTTGCTAAATTAAGTCAGAGTGTAGCGAAATTTATTACTTCTGACAAACGTTCTGTTTTCACACAACACGTGTCAACGTTCAGTTGCCACGCCTTTAGTGCTAATCGTATGTGCATTAACCTTTCTTTTGCAGTTATTATAGTAGTTACCCATAGGACTGGCGACTGTAATTTTCCCCAAATCTCAAATATCTAATAAACGCCAGTTAATTGTTAACATAACGACCACACATTTACTTTCTTTATTAATTTTACTCTTGTCTCAAAATTAATTTCCACCAATTTCATTTGCATTTTTCCTTTCATTTAGATGTAACGCTTTCCTCCCTCTTTACAGACAAATTAACTTCGTAGACGATTGCTTTTCCCAAATTTTCATTAGGTGCACGCTGTTTAACTGTTACTGTCATTAAGGTCGATAAGTGTGGGGGAGGTTACATCCTATATACCCAGGTTACTTTATTACATGTTTAAGAAACATAAATTTCAATACCAGAAGGATAAAATCACAGTAAATGTCTTCAAACAAAGTATTTTACAATGTTGTCTAATACAACCAGTCAAATGTACATGAAAATGTTATGGTTAAATTCAGCTGCGGTCATTTTGTAACGTAAATCAATAAACTACAATTACACAATTAAAGAGATTAAGTGTGCTTAAAGAAAATAAACGGAGTATGTGTTTTCAGACTTAGCCTTCACACCACATAAAATAGGATGCGTGAAATTGAACCAAAATTTAGCTAGATTGTCAGGTCCAGTTCAGAAATTTTATATTAATTAATAGATGTCTTTCCAACACCCTATCCTTTTTATTTCTGCAAATCAGGCAGAGGAGGAAATTTACTTCCAACTCATCACATATACCTTATGTTTGGTGCCTGTGGTGACAGATCATAAGATCAAATTTCTTTTTAAACCCATGCATACATGTCGGGTCTTTATTCTACCTCAGTGACTCATCCAACGAAAATATGGAACCGACTAGAGCAAACTTTTTGCGTTATTTGGAACAAGCAGGTGTTTAATGTGTGTTACGTCACCAGACATATAGAACCATATATCCAGTTGTCATAAAAAGCAAATATGGAGATGGCAAAAGTTTCAACAATACACTAACTGGTTTTCAATACTTAGCTGGTATGTATAAATATCAAAGAGAGCAAGCATCAGCTCTATTCGAAATAAAACTAATCGCATTTATTTTAGAGGATTACAAACTGATAGTAACAGTAGAGTACGAAAAGTTTAAATTATTGAGAAATAAAATTGAGTAAAAGGAACTAAAACAATTTCATTTTTATTCCTAACATAAACACAGGTGGTAGGCTACCGCCACATTTACATGTATCAGACAAAACTAACGACACATAAAGCACAGAACACAGACAATGTGCTATACTGGTAGTCACAACACTTTAACAGTGCTGTAAAGTATATCACACTGAATGGAATAGACAACACAATTTCCTCACCAATAAGGGCTGTGGGCTTACTTCGTAAAAGAAATTTACCGTTATTAATAGAATGTTTTATTGAGAACATAACACAGCTAAAGGATGACAAATCATTAGCAGTGTCTGGCAGCTTTTTGGCAGTGATACGTTGGTTAAATGTGTTTCTGTATTATTGGTAATGTCCGAGGTTGTCAAATTTCACAACTGTGAGCTAACTATTAGATCCACATGCACTTACAACAAATTATATAACTGATTGTTATTTAAAAAACTAATCAGCCATCTACACAACGTTTCAATTTAAAATTGCGTGAAGAAGTAAAATATTATATTCTGAACATTATGCCTATACAGAACAATTGTCAGACAGAAGTATTCCCAACACTCTGCTTCAGTCACAACCTCGTATAACACTTATGTATACATTCCAGCTGAATTACTGCAGAATTTATCCATCACTTCCGGTCTCTCGGAATTAATTTGACCACTTTAGTTTCCTCTACTATCTACGTCATTTACACGTCGAAGATTTGAGATACTCTCCAATGATGAAACTTCTCTGGGTTACAAAACAAAACAAAGGAAATACGAAACTCCAACTTCGGAACTAATGCTGCACGATGATTTCTGTTTTAAAGTTTTTAATATTATTATTGTAATCATTCGTTCTTAGATACGAAACGTAACAGGTAAATGGAATATTCTATGTATTACTTTTTGTTCGCCGGTTGACTATGCTGATAGGAAACTTAATCCGAACTGGAGAGACGGAACATTAGTCATTTTAGGCTATATTTTTACGTTACAACAGTACTGAAGGTCTAATAATCCAAATTATTACGGTAACGCTCTTTACATCTACATGATTACTTTGTAATTTACAATTAAGTGTCTGGCAGAGGGTTCATCGAACCACCTTCAAGCTATTTCTCTGCCGTTCCATTCTCGAACAGCTCGAGGGAGAAACATTTAAATCTTTCTGTACGACTTCTACCATCTCTCATTAATATTATGATGAACAGTCTTCCCTGCGGAAGTGGACGCGAACAATATGTTTTCACACCCTGAGGAGAAAGTTTGGGCCTGAAAATTCATGAGGAGATCCTGTGGCAATGAAAAAAACATTTTTTTAATGATTGTCACACCAGTTCTTGTATCATATCCGTTGCCTCTCTCTCCTATTTCGCGATAGTACAAAACAAGCTGCCCTTCTTTCAACTTTATCGATGTCGTCCGCCGATCCCGTCTTAAGCGGGTCCCGAATGGTGCAGCAACAGTCCAGAAGAGGACATACATGCGGACTGAAAACAAACTCTTTTGCAGACCAGTAGCATTTTCTCAGTATTCTGACAATGGATCATAGTCTTTCGTTTTATTTACCCATAACATTATCTACATGATCGTTCCAACTTACGTTAGTCGTAATCGTACTCCCTAATTATTTAGCTGAATTTACAACCTTTAGATTGATACGATTACTCGTGGAACCAAAATTTAGAGGATTCCTTTTCGAACTCATGTGGATGGCTTAACACTTTCCGTTATTTAGAATCAATTGTCACTTTTTGCTCCATACAGTTACCTTGTCTACATCTTTTCGAAATTCGTTTTGATCATCTGAGGACTTTACAAAGACAGTGAATGACAGCACCATCTGCAAACAGTCAAAGAGTGCTACTCAAATTGTCTCCTAAATCGTTTATGTACGTCAGAAAGCAGAGGGGCTATAACACTTCCCTGGGGGAACCTCAGATAATACTCCTGTGTTAGTGGACGACTTTCCGCCAGTTGCTACAAACTGTGGCCTTTCTGAAATTGAATCAGGAATCCAATCACACAACTAAGACGATAGTTCATAGGCACCCAATTCGATTGGAAATCGCTTGTGAGGTACGGTGTCATAAGCCTTCTGTAAATCTAAAAGTATGCAATCAATTTGACATCCTCTACCAATAGAATTCAGTACTTCGTGAGAATAAAAAGCTAGCTGTGTTTCACAACAACGATATTTTCTGAATCCTTGTTGGATGTCTTTCAATAAATCGTATTCTTCGACATAACTCATAATCTTCGAACACACAATGTGTTCCAAAACCCTATTTCAAGTAGACAAGATTAATATAGGGCAGTAATTTAGTGGATTATTCCTATTTCCTTTCTTAGATAATGTTTTTACTTGCTCAACTTTCCAGTCCTTAGGTACGTTCCTTTTAACTAGCGATCGGCGTTATATGACTGCTAAATGTGGAGCTTTTGCTTCAACGTATTCTGATAGGTGCCGGACTGGTATACAGTCAGGATCGGAAGCCTTGCCTCTCTTAAGTGATTTAAGCTGCTTTGCTGCACTGCGAATATCCACTTCTAAGTTACTCAAGTTATCAGTTGCACTTGGTTCGCATTGTGGAATACTTATTCGTCTTCTTTCGTGAACATATTTCGGAGAAGGGTATTTAGTAAGTCTGCCTTAGTGGCATTGTCATCAGGGACAGCACCATTGTTATCGAACAGTGAATTTATTGATGGTGTCTTCCCGCTGGTGTATTTACGTACAACCAGAATCTCTTTGGACTTTCTGTCAGAATTCTAAGCAGAGTTTCGTGGTAGAAAGTATTAAAAGTATCTCGCATTGACGTTCGTGCCATATTTCGAGCTTCTGTAAAACTTCGCCAGACTTGAGGATTTTGCGTTGTTTTGACATGCTTTTTTCGTTGCTTCCGCAACAGTGTTCTGACCTGTTTAGTGTACCTCCTGTGTGTGTGTGGGGGGGGGGGGGGGGGACGGGAGGAGGGGGGGGGAGAGAGACATCAAGCGAATTTTAATTTAATTTTTTTTTAAAGTTGATGTGTTTTGAGTTTACATTTCGTGGGTTTGGATGTTAGGCTCTTTAGTCTCTTTACAACAAACTTGTGATCACTGATTCCTATTTCCATCATGATGTTCCCTATTCCCTCAGGATTACTTCTTTCTAAGAAGTCCAACTATGTTTTCGCCACCATTTACACTTCGAGTGAGCCCCTGAACTAACTACTCAAAATTATTTTTGAGAACGCGTTGACATCGATTTCGGACGATGTTTTATGCCCATCTCCGACTTTGAAAGTGTATTTTCTCCAATATATAGATGGTAGATTGACTGTATGAGTGTGGTATCTTCCTGAAATGAGACTCATGTTTTTTTCGAATTGTCCAGCAACTGTATCATCTGAGTAACATGTATCATCTGAGTCGGAGGGTCGGCAAAAGTAAGTAGTTATTAATTTACCCAGGTTGTCAAGCATAACCTCTACACATACTAACTCACAGGAACTATCTATTTCGATTTGACTGCATTGCAAACAGCTTCTGACAGCAATAAACACTCCGCCACTAAATGTATTTAATCTATACTTTCTGAACTCGGTCAAGTCCTTTGTAAAAATTTCAGATGAACATATTACCGGCTTTAGCTACCTATCTATACCTAAAATGATTTGAGCTTAAGTGTTTTCTTTCGCCACTTGGAACTGGTTCTTAAGCAACACACCTACAAAAATCTACAACTACAATACCAACTGTTTCTAGGGCTACTATTCTGTGTCTGTCCTGCACCCTTTTAGACTGACACCGTTACCGTAGTTTCCCCGATGAATTCTAACCTAAAAAACTGCCTAATCTCCGCAACAGAGCCCCCGATACCCGTGTATCGCTTCCTGTGTGTAGTGGTCCCCTGGCATATTAAGCAGAAGCTTGAAACCCCGCACCCTATGGGCGCCGTCGGATTGTAAGGGCACTCTGTACCACTATTCGTTACATATCTCCAGTGATACCGCTTTTCTACACGTCAACACTACAATGAAAATTTTGAGATGGATACCTGTACACAATTCGGAGGCGACTCTGGAGTCTGAGGTGCTCCGATGAACACTCGCCAGTCGATATGCAGCAAAGGAAGTTAAACGGCGATCAGATTAAACACACTTCAGCTCTTACAATTTCCTCATTAAACTGCTGAAGTATTCGTATCAAAGTTCAAGAATTTACTTCATTCTAGGAAAGATTTCGTGCTCAAATTTTACTTGGGACTGAGAGGTGGCTAAACCCGAAGTAGAAATTTCTGAGATATTTTGCGAGTCGTGGAATGCATTTCGGAAAGACAGATTACAGGCCATAGGAAGGCCTGTCTCTAATGAGGTCGAAGTTGAGTGTGGCAGTGAAGTTATTTGACGGATATAACAGTTGTGGGTGAAACCAAGATAATTGTTGGATTTCTTTCACCGGCACCCGATTCTAGAGTTATTCAAAGAAAGTCTAGATCGACAGCGCGTAAATACCCAGGTCATCTAATAGTAGTTGTAGGCGACTTTAAACTCCCGAGTGAAGACTGGGATGGCTATGTGTTCAGTGAGGCGGGAGGGGGGTGGGGTTGGGGGGGTGGGGTGGTGGGAGTGTGGGCGAGGGATGACAGAACGTCATGTGAAATACGTTTGAACACGATTTCTGAAAACTGTCGTGAGCAACTAGCTCGGCAGCCCTCAAGCAATGGATACATTTTAGAACTTGTAACTACACTACTGGAAATTAAAATTGCTACACCACGAAGGTGACGTGCTACAGACGCTAAATTTAACCGACAGGAGGAAGATGCTGTGATATGCAAATGATTAGCTTTTCAGAGCATTCACACAAGATAAGCGCCGGTGGCGACACCTACAACATGCTGACATGAGGAAAGTTTCCAACGGATTTCTCATACACAAACAGCAGTTGACCGGAGTTGCCTGGTGAAACCTTGCTGTGATTCCTCCTGTATGGAGGACAAATGCGTACCATCACGTTCCCGACTTTGATAAAGGTCGGATTGGAGCTATCGCGATTGCGGTTTATCGTATCGCTACATTGCTACTCGCGTTGGTCGGGATCCAAGAACTGTTAGCAGAATGTGGAATCGGTGGGTTCAGAAGGGTAATATGGAACGCCGTGCTGGATCCCAAAGGCATCGTATCACTAGCAGTCGAAATGACAAGCTTCTTATCCGCATATCTGTAACGGATCGTGCCCTCACACCTCGATCCCTGAGTCAACAGATGGGTATATTTGTAAGACAACAACCATCTGCACGAACAGTTCGACGATGTTTGCAGCAGCATGGACTATCAGCTCGGAGACCATGGCTTCGGTTACCATTGACGCTGCATCACAGACAGGAGCGCCTGCGATGGTGTACTCAACGACGAACCTGGGTGCACGTATGGCAAAACGTAATTTTTTCTGATGAATCCAGGTTCTGTTTACAGCGTCATGATGGTCGCATCCTTGTTTGACGACATCGTGGCGAACGCACATCGGAAGCGTGTATTCCTCATCGCCATACTTTCGTAACACCCGGCGTGATTACACGATTCGGTCACCTCTTGTTCGCATTGACGCCACTTTGAACAGTGGACGTTACATTTCAGATGTGTTACGACCCGTGGCTCTACCCTTCATTCGATCCCTCCGAAACCCTACATTTCAGCAGGATAATGCACGACCCCATGTTGCAGGTCCTGTACGGGCCTTTCTGGACACAGAAAATGTTCGATTGCTGCCCTGGCCAGCACATTCTCCAGCTCTTTCACCGATTGGAAACGTCTGGTCAATGGTGGCTCGTCGAGATACACCAGTCACTACTCTTGATGAACTGTGGTATTGTGTTGAAGCTGCATGGGCAGCTGTACCTATAAACGCCATCCAAGCACTGTTTGACTCAATACCCAGGCGTATCAAGGCCGTTACTACGGCCAGTGGTGGTTGAACTGGATACTGATTTCTCAGGATGTATGCCTCCAAATTGCGTGACAATGTAATCACATGTCATTTATAGTATAAAATATTTGTTCAATGAATATCCGTTTATCATCTGCATTTCTTCATGGTGCAGCAATTTTAATTTCCATTAGTGTACCAATAGACCGAACTTTCTCCACTATGTCAGTATAGAAACGGGGATTAACAATCATGATGTCACTGTAGGAACTATGGTTGCGAAAGCTAATAAATCAGTCAAAAAGGCTAGGAGAGTGTTTCTACTACATAGAGGAGATAACCTATCATTAGTATCTCACTTAATCAGTGAATTGGCATCACGTAGTTCCAGTATGACGAATGTAGGGAGATTATGGGGAAAGTTTAAGCAAATCGTACATCGTGGTGTGGAGTGTTTTGAGCCCAGTAAATGGATAAAGGATAGTGAAGAGCGCCATGGTTTAGTAACGAAATTGCGACGATGCTAAGGAAGTAAAGGTTGTTGCACTCTCGCTTCAAAATGGAACGCACAAATGACAACAAGCGAAGGTTATTAGAGATTCGTGCGTCTGTGAACAGATCTATGCGCGAAGCATACATCTACCACTGCCACACCTTAGGAAAAGATCTGGCAGGGACCCCGAGGAAATTCTGGTCTTACGTAAAATCGCTGAGCGGTTCTAAGGCTTCCATTCATTCCCTTGTTGACCAGCCTTGTGTGGCAGTTGAAGACAGCAAAATGATAGCCTAAGCTCTAGATTTCACGGTGATAAATAGTTCACACAGGAGTATCGTACAAAAAAATACCGTCATCTGACCTACGGACAGACTCTCCTATGGACGACATAGTACGAAACATACCTGGTGTTGAGAAGCAACAAAAAGATCTGAAAGCAAATAAATCGCCAGGTCCAGATGGGATCTTAGCTCGATTTCACAAAGAGTACTGAGTACTCTAAGAAAGAGGATACAAATGTAGACTGGCAATGGCAAGGAAAGCGTTTCTGAAGAGAAATTTGTTAATATTGAGTATAGATTTAAGTGTCAGGAAGTCGTTCCTGAAAGTATTTGTTTGGAGCGTAGCCATGTATGGAAGTGAAACATGGACGATAACTAGTTTGGACAAGAAGAGAATAGAAACTTTCGAAATGTGATGCTACAGAAGAATGCTGAAGATTAGATGGGTAGATCACACAACTAATGAGGAGGCACTGAATAGGTTTGGCGAGAAGAGAAGTTTGTGGCACAACTTGACTAGAAGAAGGGATCGGTTGGTAGGACATGTTCTGAGGCATCAAGGGATCACCAATTTAGTATTGGAGGGCAGCGTGGAGGGTAAAAATCGTTGAGGGAGATCAAGAGATGAATACACAAAACAGATTCAGAAGGATGTAGGTTGCAATAGGTACTGGAAGATGAAGAAGCTTGCACAGGATAGAGTAGCATGGAGAGCTGCATGAAACCAGTCTCAGGACTGAAGACCACAACAACAACAACTCTAAGTAGCTGGCGTCTTACTTAGCTTGCATTTGTCGCGAATCTCTCGCCCATCACAAATATCCATGCGACTGGAAGAAGGCGCAGATGACTCCAGTGTATAAGTAGGGTAAAAGTTACAGCCCAATATCCCTAACCTCGGTTGGTTACGGAATCCTTGAACACATTCTCAATACGAATTTAATAATCTTCCTTGAGAATGTGAAGCTTATGTCCACAAAACTGCATGGTTTTGTAAGGCATCGCTCGTACGACCTCAGCTTGGCCTTTTCTCACTTGGGTTATTGCAAACCACGGATGAATGGGAGCAGGCAAATTCCATATTTCTAGATTTCCGGAGAGCATTTGACACGGTACCCTATTGCAGGCTGTTAACGAAGATACGAGAATATAGAGTCAGTTCACAGATACATGAGTGGTTCGGAGACTTCTTAAGTAATAGAATCCAATATGTTTTTCCTAAACAGCTATTAGAGGCAAGGGTATCGTCAGGAGTGCCCCAATGAAGTTTGATAGGACAGCTGTTGTTCTCTATACACATAAATGATTTGGCAGACAGGGTGGGCAGCAATCTGCAGTTGGTTGATGGTGATGTCATGATGTACGGTAAGATGTCGAAGTTGAGCGACTGTAGGAAGATACAAGACGACTTAGACATCTCTTCCATTTGGTGTGATGGATGACAGCTAGCCTAAGTATGAAAAAACGTAAGTTAATGCATATCAGTAGAAAGAACAAAGCCGTAATGTTTGGATACAGTATTACTAATTTCCTGAATGACACAATCATGTCGTTTAAGTATCTGAGCGTAACGTTGAAAAGCGATATGAGATGGAACGAGCATGGGAGAACATTGGAAGCGAAGGCGAATGTTCGACATTGGTTTATTGGGGAATTTTAGGAAACAGTGGTTCACCTGTAAAGAAAGCCACATATAGGACGCTGAGGCAAGCTATTGTTTAATATTGCTCGCGCGTTTGGGATCCGTACCACGCCGGATTGATGGAAGACATCGAAGCGATTTAGAGCCGGGTTGACAGATTTGTTACCGGTAGGACTGAACGACACGTAGGTGTTCCGGTGATCCTTCGGGAAATGAAAACGGAATCCCTGGAGAGGTGATGTTTTTTTTTTTTTTTTCGAGAAACCCTACTGAGAAAATTTAGAGAACCGGCATTTGAAGCTGATTGCCGAACGTTTCTACTGCCGCCAACATACACTACTGGCCATTAAAACTGCTACACCAAGAAGAAATGCAGATGATAAACGCGTATTCATTGGACAGATATAATATACCAGGACTAACAAGTGATTACATTTTCACGCAATTTGGGGGCATAGATCCTGAGAAATCAGCACCTAGAACAACCACTTCTGGCCGTAATAACGGCCTTGATGCGCCTGGGCATTGAGTCAAACAGAGCTTGGATGGCGTGTACAAGTACAGCTGCCCATGCAGCTTAAACTTGATACCATACTTCATGAAGATTAATGACTGGCGTATTGTGACGAGCCAGTTGCTCGGCCACCATTGACCAGACGTTTTAAATTGGTGAGAGATCTGGAGAATGTGCTGGCCAGGGCAGCAGTCGAACATTTTCTGTAATCAGAAAGGCCAGTACAGGACCCGCAACATGCGGTCGTGTATTATCCTGCTGAAATGTAGGGCTTCGGAGGGAACGAATGAAGGGTAGAGCCACGGTCGTAACACATCTGAAATGTAACGTCCACTGTTCAAAGTGCCGTCAATGCGAACAAGAGGTGACCGAGACGTGTAGTCAATGGCACTCCATACCATCACTCCGGGTGATACGCCAGTATGGCGATGATGAATACACGCTTCCTATGTGCATTCTCCACGATGTTGCCAAAAACGGATGCGACGATCATGATTCTGTAAACAGAACCTGAATTCATTCGAAAAAATTACGTTTTGCCATTGGTGCACCCATGTTCGTCGTTGAGTACACCATCGCAGACGCTCCTGTCTGTGATGCAGCGTCAAGGGTAACCGAAGCTATGGTCTCCTAGCTGATTGTTCATGCTGCTACAAACGTCGTGGAGCTGTTCGTGCAGATGGTTTTTGTCTTGCAAACTCCCTATCTGTTGACTCAGGGATCGAGACGTGGCTGCACGATCTGTTACAGCCATGCGGATGAGATGCCTGTCATCTCGACTGCTAGTGATACGAGGCCATTGGGATCCAGCACAGCGTTCCGTATTACCCTGCTGAATCCACCGTTCCGATTTTCTGCTAACTGTCATTGGATCTCGACCAATGCGAGCAGCAATGTCGCGATACGATAAACCGCTACCTTTATCAAAGTCGGAAACGTGATGGTACGCATTTCTCCTCCTTACACGAGGCATCACAACAACGTTTCACCAGGCAACGCCGGTCAACTGCTGGTTGTGTATGAGAAATTTGTTGGAAACATCCCTCGTGTCAGCACGTTGTAGGTGTCGTTACCGGCGGCAACCTTTTATGATTGCTCTGGAAAGCTAAATATTTGCATATCTTTCTGTCGGTTAAATTTCGCGTCTGTGGTACGTCATCTTCGTGGTGTAGCAATTTTAATGGCCAGTAGTGTACATTAAGCGTAAGGACCACAGAGATAAGATACGAGAAATTTTGACTCATACGGAGGCATACGGACGGCAGTTTTTCCCCCGCTCTATTTGAGAGTGGAACAGGAAAGGAAGTGGTAGGTTGTGGTACGGGGTACCCTCCACCACTCTCTGTACGCTGGCTTGTGGGATACCTGTGTAGATATACCTTTAGCCCGTATTCAGCAATCCTCGAAAGAGCGGCACGCAGGACATTTGTCACAGGCAGCCGCTGCGTAAGTCTGGCAGACGCAGTGAGCTGGAATCGATAAAGGCGGCGCTTTGAGTCGTAAAAAGGAACATCATGAAACATTTATGGACCACCTTCATCCGTGCAGCTAAGGAAATGGCTTCCGGCCTTCCATTGAAAGCTGTGGCATTCATCTTTTTCATAGATTTCAAATTACAAGACGTTCGATGGGGTATCAGCGTCAAAATCCGTCAGCAAGTTAACAATTATCGTCGATATCAAGGATTAACTCTTTAATATGGGCGGTAGAAAACACGTCCCATATCGCTTATCTTTACGCAAGTTATAAGTCACTGACGAGGTAAAATGACACACTATGCACAATTTTCGTATGTTAGGAATGCCACAGTCTTCGGTTGCAAAGTACTAGAACATCTGTACGCTCTATTTTAGAGGCTGCAAGTGACTGAACATCCCCATGCCAGGGTGGTTGAGATTTGAGCTGTCGTGCCCATTTGCCCTTGAAGACGAATATACCTGTGTTTCCGGTATCGCTAGGTTCAGAAGCATCTCTTGGACGCTGTCTGCACCTTAATGATTCTGTCGGTACAAATTCGACGACTTTCTATGATCTTTCACGCCTACTGCCATCTCCATCTTGCAGCCTAAAAGTATTTTCGACTCGAACGTTGCCTGTTCGCATGCTTTGGCTTAATATTATACTTATTTTTCGGCTTTCTAAATGTGCTTTGTTTGCGACCAAGACTGAATCCGTTTTCCTGATTGAGAGACATTGTTCCTTGATCAAGGATAAATAACGCTCTTCCAGTAGGTCATTCGTGAATGTGGGTCATCCCCACGTGAATATTTCACTTTTGTGGTATTACTATGGACTTTAGAAATAACGTAAGTTTCCATTTGTTATGATTTCGATAATTTGTGGTCATCACATTCCACATGATCCCGTACTGAACATCTCTAATTTCATTACTGAGAAATCGTGTTGGTTTTTCTACAACAGTAATCAACCACTATTACAATTTCTCTTTAACTATTTCATATCCAGCAACCAATCATAAGTTTTTATGCATCCTTGGCCAGTTCACATGTGCTCATTTACACTTATACCAAGCTTATAATCGACGAGCGCGTACCTAGCTGGATATGTTCTACCCTCAGTGGAATCGTTCTTGGGACAAGCTGCCATCGGCAGATAACACAGATATTTCATTGTATGTATATTACAGCAAGAATACGTGCGATATGTAGAGAACTTCGAGACACGTGCTGATCCTGAAATGTGTTGAAAATGACTAATGTAGTTAATGTTTACTGTGAATAAGTGTTAGTTAATTCTATGTGGATTCTATATCTGTATTGCACCCATGTTTCATGTTGCAGAGGATACTATACCCATTTTTCTCCTTGTTAGTAAGCTTTGAATACATTTGACGTAATTCTGCTTTGCTTAAAAGTGTGCACATGATCTCCTATCTTAAGTCTCTACCGCTAGGTTATAAATGTGTTTCCACTTAACGAACGTCTCATAAAAATAAGTCACATCGCATTAATATTTATGGTACAAAAAGTGTATGGCAAGGGAAAATTTTTAGTGAATTGATACTGAAATCACGCCAGGTGTGTTTTTGAGTTATCCGTCGTCTCACTCGTTTAATGCGGCCCACCACGCATTCTTCATGTAGGTCAAACTTTTCATCTCAATGTAGGAATTCCAACCGATGTCCTCAATTATTTGCTGGATGTTTTCCAGTCTCTGTCGATCTCTACACTTTCTACAATCTACATCTCCCTCCAGTACCACAGACGTTATTCCCTGATGTCGTAACAGGTGTATTATCATCCTGTCCCTTCTTCTTGTCAATATTTTCCTTATGTCCCTCTCCTCGCCGGTTCTGCGGACAGTCTCCCCATGCTTTACCTTATCATCTCATCTAATTTTCAACGTTCTTCTGTAGCATGACATCTCAAACACTTTAATTGTCTCCTGTTACATTTATCCCGCAGTCATTGTTTCACTACCATACAATGTTGTGCTCCAGACGCACGTTCTAAGAAATTTCTTCCTCTAATTATGTTCTATGTTTGATACTAGCAAACTTCTCTTGGCCAGCAATGCCCTTGTTGCCCTTGCTAACCTGTTTTTGATGTCCTCCTTGCTCTTCCGTCATAGGTTATTCAGCTGTCTAGGTAACAGAACTCCTGAACTTCGTCTACTTCATGATTCCCATTTCTGATGGTTAGATTCTCGCTGTTCTTATCTCTGCTCCTTCTTACTACTTTCGTCTTTCTTCGATTTGCTCTCAGCCCATATTCTGTTCTCATTATCCTGTAATCTTCTTCATTTTCACCGAGGATGGAAATGACATCAGCGAATCTTATTATCATTGATGTCCTTTCACTCTGAATTTTAATCCCACTCTTGAACCTTTCTTGTATTTCCCTCATTGCTTGACTTATACATTGAACGATAGGGGTGAAAGGCTACATCCCTGCCTTATCGCTCTTCTTAACCTGAGCACTTCGTTTTTGGTCTTCCTCTAGGTTCCTATACATATTGCATATTATCCGTCATCACGTACATCTTAGCCGTATTTTTCTCAGAATTTCGAATATCTTGCTCCATTTCACATAGCCTAACGCTTTTTCTAGGTCGATGAATCCAATGAACATGTCTTGGTATTTCTTCAATCTTACTTCCATTCTCAACCGCAGCGTCAGAACTACCTCCTTCGTGCCTTTATCTTTCTTAAAGCCAAACTAATCGTTATCTAACATATCCTCAATAACATGAATCCTCTGTTCTCTTTCCCATTCTTATGTACATTATTCTTGGTAGCAAATTAGATACACGCCCTGTTAAACTGATTGTGCAGTAATCTCTCAGTTGTGGGCTCTTTCAGTATTGGGAATTCTGTGGCTGATGTTTTTCTCTAAGTCTGACGGAATATCGCCAGTCTCATACATTATACACACCATCGTGAATAGACGTATTTCCTACGAAAGTTACGTCTGCGAGTGGTAAAGTGTAAATTTTTCTCCATCTTCAAATGTGAAATTTCGTTTCAAATTTAATGATCTTCAGAATAAAATATATTATGTTGGTAGCCGCGTTCCATTATTTGGTAATACCAACGGAACAACAACATTTGGTATAACTGTTTTATTTTAGACTGTTTCGTAAATAAGGCCCATTGTGAACTCACGTAAACAAGAAATTGTCAAACTAAAAACCAAAAGTAAACTCTATGTCTCTTACGCAGTGTCATCAATTTCCTGATTTTATGCTCGTGTGTAAGTGTTCGCAAATATGCTCGTTTTCCACCTTAGAGTCTCTATTGTTATACATTTCACGTGCTGCGTGCTCAATGTGCTTTAAGAGTTTGAACGGTCCAGTGTATGGTGGTTCTGGTGGTGCGCGCATTACGTAAGAGCACTTATTAAGATCTCTCTGAACAAAAACTCCATACTTTCCATGGTGGGATGCTGGTGAGGGTAGTGGTTTGGATATATTGATTATGATTTGCTGCATGAAATAAGACAGTTCTGTGGACAGTGGCTGCTGACATGTTTGGAAAAACTACAATGGTGGCCTAATGTTTCTCCATAAACTGTTTCTTCAGTCTATGCCCCAATATATGGCTCACATGCAGTGGCAGCGCCGCGGTTTCACGACGGAGTATTGTCGCTTTTAATGTTCTATGCCGGCGCTCTACTATCCCGTTGCTTGCCAGATGGTAGTTGGTCGTTTAATAGTGTTGGTAACTGTGCGACACGGATAGCTCAAGGAGCAATTCGATTCGAACTATCATCCTTGATTTGTAATGACGTTACGTGGACAGGAAAAACAGGGTATCCAAGCTGTTAGAAAGGTATCTGTTGTTACCTCTGCCGATGCGTCACTTATATTAATGTCGTCTGGCCACCAAGAGTAACTGTCAACCACATCAGATATACAGTGATATCCATGTGATGGCGACAAGGGGCCCATGATGTCTATGTAGCCGTGAGAGAAACGCTCTCTTGTCTCTGGGAAGTCTGCCGACGGTTTCCGTAGATGACTCGGAGCACTATGGGACTTAACATCTATGGTCATCAGTCCCCTAGAACTTAGAACTACTTAAACCTAACTAACCTAAGGGCATCACACAACACCCAGTCATCACGTTCCGTAGATGTCTGCCCCTTTTGCATCACTGGTATGCCATGCATAATCTCACCTAGCGATGGCTGTCTATCTTTATACTGGGGCACACAAACCTCTCCGTCATCATTTTAAAGCTTGCTTTTTCATTGGGGTGGGTGAGGTTATGTATACTGTCAAGAACTGTTTCTACATAGCGGTCGCAGGTTCGAATCCTGCCTCGGGCATGGATGTGTGTGCTGTCCTTGGGTTAGTTAGGTTAAGTCCCATATTGCTTAGAGCCAATTGAACCATTTGAAACAGTCATGGACGACAGCTATCTTGAGCTAAAAGCAAATGTGATTGATTTGTGGTATGAATTATGGCTTTGCCTTAACCTAAAGACGGAAGTGCCACACAGCCTCATATATGGTTAACAGCTCCCAGTCATATCTGCTCCACAATGTCTGGGGTTCCGTGAGCTTATGAGAGAAAAAATTCAAGGGCTTCAACTTTTTCTGACATACCGGTGCATAGCTGTGACTATAGCCTGCTGGCCAACGTCTACCACTGTAGATAATGACGCATATCAGACTGGGTGTAACAACAGCAGTGTTTTCTGTAAGTTTTCTTTTAAGTTTTCAAAGGCACAATGCACCTCTGATGTCCAGCGCAGGCCATTGCCTGGCAATACTGTTGTCAGCAGTGCCAAAATATTCACCACTCTCAGTGACATCGTCAACAGATGTTCAGGAATCTAAGGAATCCTCTTAAGTGCTGGAAATCGATTGGATGTGGTAAATCCTTTAAGACTTAGATTTTCTCGTTTAACGGACAAATACTGGCTGCTGAAGCTGTGTACCTAGTAATGATGCTTGTTTCTGGTGTTAAATAAATTTTCCTTCTTTTATTACTAGACCACATATGCTTATCCAGCTGAACACTCCTTTGACAAAATACTATGATATCATCAAGATAAACAAAACAGAGCTACAGTTCCCTTAACTTATCATCTACAAAGTGCTGTCATGTCTGAGTTGACGTAAATCGCTATCTGTGTCACTGATTGAGTGCTTCTTTCACCCATCATTGTGTAGCCTCTGTCCACTACTGTAAGTATAGAGTTGATATCGCTTCTTTGGCATGCCATCACAGCTGTTTTTATTGGTAATGATATTGCCTTTCCTCCAGCGATGCTCCTCAGATGACACCCAGTCGATGATGACGTCGTTTTGCATAAATGCTATGTCCAACATTGCGAACCAAAAATCTGTTTTTTTGGTGAGGACTGAGAAATCATCACTTTCTTTCTTGTGTGATAAACTGCATTAGACTTATTGAGTATTAAGTTTGTCATATTTTCAGCCATCTCGCCATTTGCAGGGATAACTGTATATTTTTGTGTTTTCGAATTTGAACATGAAGGTCGTTTATGTACCTTTGCACATCTTCCTGCAGCTTTGGCCACTGAATCGTCGTCTGAAAATCTTTAGCATCTTAACGCAATGTTTCTGGACTCTTCAGTGTACCAGTGATGACCAGTTTGTAGTCGCATTCCGTTATTGCATTATATGGATTGAATGAGTCAGCAATGTCTGACAAACTGTTGTATGTTATAGAATTAGGTAAACGAGACTTGACAAGAACTCGTGTAAATAAGGAATTGCCAAACATAAAAACTAAATGTAAAAATAACAGCAGTAGGGTGTGTCTGCAGTCCAAAGAATAAATAAAATACACTTGCATCTTAATCCGAAGTTGCTGCTTCTCAAATATTCTTTGTGGATCTCACCCTCTCAACATTCTCTGTGCAAAGGGAAGCAACGTTTATAATCTGTGACTGACCAAGATATCTGTACTGGGGTGTCATGTCATTGTGAATAATACTGAAGTATGTTACACTCACGCAGATACTCAGTTAAAGCGGTATCTTTGATTAACGGTGGCAATATAGTACGCTTGGTTTTATTTAGTGTTGTCTTCTAGCACATATACTTTCTCGACACCTGTTTCATCAACGAATGGCAGCTATCACAATAAATACAATGGTATCACTGGGGAGCAAATTTGTAACTTAATTTCTCTTGACTTCGATTCTTAGGCTGTTTTAGAGGCAAATGGACATGCTGATTCCAAAACTGTAATTAGTTTTTTTCCCATCACGTCAAGTTTTCTCTCTCCAGTTGTTGCGCATGCGATTACGCTTCTGACAGGTAACTTGTTTGTTACAGAAAGCAGTGCTGCACTCTGTCGGCGAACCATAAACCAGTGACGACTGGAGGGGGTAGTGACGCCGCACGACAGGTTCAGATTCATATTGTTTAGACTAAGGTGGTCAGTTACGCATGAGACACTGTAGCGAACAGGTGCACTTGTCGCTCTAATATAGTGAAGCCGGTTTCCGAAGCGTAGTGCAAGAATTTGTATTTACACAAGATTAGCAGTATTTACTTCTTATTTATATACAAGCGAAAAAGTTTCTATATGTCTGCCGCTGGTAGTTTGCGTCGCAAGTGCTTAAACAGGTCCGATTCGTTTTTTTTATATATATATGGCAGTTTTAGCCTTCCCAGTCAACGGACAAACATCAGTGTCAGGGAAGCCTATTTTGCCTATTTTAAAGTAAAAATTGGCAACCACGATAAATCATGAGCCCCTCACAAAGCCTGCAAGCAGTGTGTGGAGGTTTGAGAATGTGGACAAAAGGAACACGCAATAAACTTCCGTTTGGTATACCAATGATTGGCGAGAAACTAAAGACCACTCCAGTGACTGTTACTTTTGTATAGTAAAAATGTTAGGATATAACCAAAAAACAGATATAAAATGGATTACCCTACTTTAAAGTCAGCTATACGCCCTGTACCGCATTCAGCTGAAATTCCAGTGGGTGCTTCAAAAATTACCCTCTTTGGAAATTCAAGAAAATGCGTCGGGCGAAGATCGAAGTGACTGCAACGACGAGGATTATAAAGGTGACGATGATTCTGTTATTAAAGGATTTAATCAGAATGAGTGAAATAACTTGGTATGGGATTTGGGACTATCCCCCAGAACTTCTAGCATCAAGACTGCACGAAAACAGCTTGTTAGAAAAAGAAGCTAAAGTCAACTACTTCCGATAGAGAGAAATTGGATTTCTGCAGTTCTTTCGGAGTGGTGATGGATTTGTGTATTGCCACAACATACCAGGTCTAATGAAGGAATTGGAAATTTCAGACTATAATGCAAGCGAATGGCGACTGTTTATAGATAGCTCAAAACGTAGCTTGAAGTGTGTTCTCCACAATGGAAATTTATACGGTTCAGTCCCAATAGGCCATTCAGTTTTCTTGTATGAAAAATACGAAGACACAGAGGTCATTGACATGTTGCAATATAACTTGCACCAATGGATCATCTGTGTTGACCTTAAAATGGTTTCTTTCCTTCTTGGCCAGCAACACGGATATACCAAGTATCCATGTTTTCTGTGTATGTGGGATAGAAGAGCTCCTGAGAAGCATTGAGTGCAGTCCAAGTGGCCGCCAAGATCTGACTTGAAGCCTGGTGATCCTAACATTGTAAATCATTCACTTGTCGACAGAAAAAACTTTATATTACCGCCTTTGCATATAAAACTAGGTCTCATGAAGCAATTTGTTAGAGCTCTGTCAACTGAAGGGGACTGTTTTAGGTACATCATTTCGGCATTTCCTCGCTTGTCAGATGAGAAGATGAAGGTTGGTGTCTATGATGGGCCACAGATTCGGCAGCTTATTAAAGATGAGCGTTTCATAGAACCATTGACCAAAATTGAAAAGAATGCTTGGTTGGCATTCAGAAGTATTGTCAAGGACTTTCTAGAAAATACACGAGCTCATAATTACATCGAAACTGTTCAATAACTCTTACGAAGCTTTAAAAAGCTTGACTGTAACATGAGTATCAAACTGCATTCCTTACATAGCCATCTTGCAAACTTTGCAGAAAATCTTGGTGCTGTTAGCGATGAAAAGGGTGAGCGATTCCACCAAGATCTGAAGGTCATGGAAGCATGTTATCAAGGTACATGGGATGTCGGTATGATGGCTGGCTACTGTTGGAGCATCAAGCGAGAATGTCCCCAGATGGAACATTGTAGGAAAAGTTATAAGCGAAAATTTTTACCCTAATATCTTTGTTCCTATTATTTGTGTAAGCACAATGTAACTTTGAATATTATAATAACCTTTGACTGAATAAAATATTCTAATATTCTACTCCGTTTGGTTAGTACCCACTTTGTTTTCCTTTGTACACACAGTTTTAATAACTTTTAGGGCAAAGGGAGAGTATCCTCTAATATAAATCTTCACATGATAGAGAAAAACTGCTAACAGTTTTCAATTCAGATACCAAAAATTATTTAAGAACAAGTCACAGATCTTGGACAACAAAATGGCTGTTCCCCAGTGTATCCGAAATCTTCCAAAATACCTATGTATTTACTACTAATTCCATCATGGACTTGATCAGTAACCATTAGTTACATGGTGGATTTCAACATGGCAGTTTAAAATTCCTCATGTCAGAAACTGCATTATGGTATAAGCTGTGTAAAGGGTGCAGATTATTATCTGAACATGCTCTTCAACAAATTATGCCACAATTCAAATTAAATTTTACATACAGAAAGGATTTGCTCCTCTGACGGATACGTAGTGTGGAGTAAAAGAACGTGACTAGAAGTTGAAAGCAGGGAAGGGGACACTGAATGGAGCAGTATTTTCCAGACAGCTATGGGTAGGAAATGCACATTTGTGGATCTACAGTCATAAAACGACAATCAGCAAAAAGCACTGGGAAGTCGGTCCATTTAAACTAACATGCCTAACCCAATACATTTTGTGCTAATGACTGCAGATACTACTCACATTTGCTAAAGACAGTGACTTCATCAGACACGAGTCAATATGGCGGCGAGTGAGTGACGTGCGTTAGCTTGGCTTGCAAGTTTACGTGAAATCTGGAGGTGTTTCAAGCAGTTAGGCTAGTCTACATATACTAAAGCGGTATATCTACTTCCAAGTGTCGTATTTTACATCACATACTGAGCACCAATTACACGGAATCGCACTTAAAATGGAAAATCGCCGAACAATGCGCAGTGCAGCCAACTGGGAGGCCAGAGACAGCGCAGGCGTGGAGACTACACCGATAGTTGCGGCCGCTCCACCCGGTATCGCTGACTCGTGAAGGATGAGGTGAGTGCCGAGCTGCAGGCTAAGGAGACGCTCGGGCTCGTTGTTCAAACCATCACTGATGCCGTCACCGCAGCAGTGACGGACAAAATACAGAAAACTCTGGAGGCGAATGCGAGCGAGATCCGTGCACTGGACACATCGTTAAAAGCAAGTGAGGAGAAAGCACGACTGCTCGAACACAAATTGATCGAGAAGACGGACGAGCTCGAACAATATCAGAGACGCAATAATCTCAGACTGTTCGGCATTCCAGAGAGCAGCAGAGAGAACACAGATGAACAAGTGATAAACCTTGTCCAAGAAAAGCTAGGCGTGCAGGTGACTCTGAGTGATATTGACAGAAATCATAGAGTGGGTCGTAGGTCGCCAGGTTCTACAAAACCAAGACCTATAATAGTGAAATTTGTGTCCTATAGGAAAAGATCTGAAATCGTCAGAGCAAAGAAGAATCTCGCGAAGTCGTGTCTGACAGTACGCGAGGATCTGACATCTGAAAGACTAAACATTTTGAAGAGAGCGATTTCGAAATTTGGGCTACAGAATGTATGGACAAATGACGGCAGGGTAATGGTTAAGGCCGAAAAACGGAAAGAGAACAATTTGCAGTGTTAATGAACTCTAAAGCCTCTGCTTTATAATCTAAACCATGTCTAATCTTGCTGCCACTTACCTGTATGTTTATATTGTTTACACTGTCAACCATAACTTAACTAATGTATTATCAGATCTTTCGTTTCTCCACATAACTATTTTTTATCTCTAATTGTTTTCTAATGTAATTTTTTTATTATTTGTATTATCAGCTTTTCGTTTCTCCACATAACTATTTTCATCTCTAATTGTTTTCTCATGTCATTTTGTTAATTATTGCGTAAGGTAGTCTCACTTCCTTCTTTAATTAGCAACCCACCATCATACTTTAGTTGTTATCCTCATAAGTGCAATTAATATCACGCTCTACCATTACGTGCAGATTACTCCCGTTGGGTTTAGCGAAATTCCTTCCCCCGCCAGCCCACGGCTACTTCCAGAACCGTTGCAGACCTCGCTGACCTTGGCCGCAGTTCCAATTGCCTACCTGGGGACCCCCCCCCTGCCCCTCTTGGCCACTCTCACTGCTCTGAACTCTGAACTTGGAGGACACTCCCTCACCCCCTCTCCTTCACACGCCTTCCGCATTCCTCATGCCAGACCCTCTTGTCACCGCTAATCGCAACCCGCAAACATCTGTCGGCAGTCTCTTCAGGCAATGAACACCCGAACGCATCAAGCTGCATATTGCACATGCAAATGTCCAATCTCTGCCACCTCACTTCGACGAGTTCAAATATATATTTCAGACTACTGATATACACGTAATCCTTTTGTCAGAGACTTGGCTGATACCAAGTATTCCTACAACTTCCGTAAACCTAGATGGCTACATCTTTCTCAGGCACGACAGATGCGACAGACGAGGGTGCGGAGTAGAAGCGTACATACGCTCTGGCCGGCCGAAGTGGCCATGCGGTTAAAGGCGCTGCAGTCTGGAACCGCAAGACCGCTACGGTCGCAGGTTCGAATCCTGCCTCGGGCATGAATGTTTGTGATGTCCTTGGGTTAGTTTGGTTTAAATAGTTCTAAGTTCTAGGGGCTAATGACCTCAGCAGTTGAGTCCCATAGTGCTCAGAGCCATTTGAACATACGCTCTGATTTGTCACCTACAATACTACACACATTCAACAACAATGTAGATAAACAAGAGGAATATATGATCATAGAGATCAAATCCCTTAACAGAAAGTGCTTAATATGTGTCCTTAACAAACCTCCTAAAGTAGGCGGGTTCGCCTGCTTCGAAACTTCCCTCTCTAGTCTCGAATCGTCATATGAACATGTAATTACAGCAGGTGAAACTAACATTAATTTTCTACGCAATAGTCCTTCCACTGGGAAATTTAAGAGGATGCTTTCTTCCTCAAATATGACGCTACTTCAGCTGGCACCTACTCATCACACGACTACCAGTCACACTTTCATAGATATATTCGCAACGAAATCTCCAAACAGAATAATCCGCACCTCTCAAATATCTGCGCCTGGCATGTCTGCCCATGACATCATTTTCAAGACATATTCACTAGAATGTCCTAGAAAGAAACAAAACCTGTCTACATACCGAGACTTCAAACGTATAAATTAGCCTGAACTCTAAACTGAGGCACAATAAGTAGTTTGGGGGATGACCTCTACTCCCCTCAAGGACATAAACGACAAACTCCAAGATTTCACCAACACAATTACTCAACTATATGACAAATACGCTCCAATACAGCATACAAGATACACTCTACACATGAAAAGCACACTGTATACAAGGAGAAGCGAAACAAAGTAAGCTCAGGCATGCCCGTACATTAGCTAACAATAGATGTAGACCAGCTGTCCTGTGGAAATATCTCCGTAGTCTCGGTTTAGGCAAAATAAAAGTTGCAGAAAATCCTATGGTCCCAGCTTCTTCACATTACCTACAACCACAATTGAACCGCAAAAAAACAGAGAATCATTGATTACTTCATGGGGATGAGCGACTGTAGCAAAGAAAAATTCTATCTACGCCACGTCACTTGCAATACTGTCAAGAAAGCCATAATGCGGATTAGATCAGCATCTACTGGCCATGATGGCATCACTATCCAGATGGTAAAACTTATTATTGATCAACTACTGCCCTCTATAACAGACATTTTCAACGATTCATTAATCACAAGTGTTTTCCCTGAGGCCTGGAAACTGGGACAAATTAAGCCACTGCCTAAAAAGGACATCGCCACAGCACCCCCTGACTACCACCCCATCTGCCTTCTTCCTGCACTATCGGAGGCCTTGGAATATGTAGTCCATGACCAGCTTACCAACTACCTAACTACTAACAACCTACTAGACGAATACCAATCAGATTTCCCTAAATATCGAAGCACAATATCTGTACTGATAAAGGTGACAGATGACCTGAAACTCGCCATGGACAGACAAGAAGCAACTATCATTTGCTTCTTAGATTTCAGCAAAGCATTAGATACTGTCGACTTCGACATCTCACTAGCCAAACTTAGCGGCCTAAATTTCTCACCAAGTGCAGTGCAATGGTTTCGCTCATACACGACGTCTCGTCAGAAACGCGTCCTGTCCAGGAATATAAAATCACAATGGCGGCAAGTAGTGTCAGGCGTTCCCCAAGGCTCAGGACTAGGTCCCATACTCTTCTCTCTGTATGTCAATTATGTGTCATCGGTTTTGACTTATTGCAAATATCATATGTATCCTGATGACCTTCAATTGTATCTAAGTGCGAAACCAAGCAATCTTAAGAAACCTATTGAAAATTTCAGTACTGATCTCGATGCACTGTCAAAATCCGCACAGGACATAGGACTAAAACTAAACCCATCTAAAACCCAAGCGGTACTTGTTGGTCACTCTAAGCACATTAGCCCAAAACATCGGGCATCCGTACCACCAACTTATCCTAAATGGAACAAATATTAACTTCTCTCCCTCAGCAAAGAGTTTGGGAGTAATAATAGACGGAAATCCAAATTGGACAGAGCACGTAACTGCTGTGTGCAAAAAAGCATCAGCATCCCTTCATGTCCTACAAAAATATAAAAAACTCTTCCCTTTCGATCGGAAAAAGAAATTAGTACAAACACTTATACTCCCAATCATTGACTACAGCGATATTATCCTACAAGGCCTCTCTCAGGAAAACTCGCGACATCTGGAACTGGTCATGAATGCCTGCGTCCGATATATCTATGACGTTCGACTTTTTGATGACATTTCACCAGCATATGCAAAATTTTCCTGGTTGCGTGCAGACAAACGCAGAGAGTTCCATACACTCTGTCTCATCTACTGCCTTATAAATGTACACTACCCCTCGTATCTCTCCTCGTCCTTAACGCTTATGTCGGAACAACATGACTGAAACACACGTTCCCATCATAATAAAATCCTCTTTGTTCCACTGCATCGCTCAGTCACCTTCTCCAAGTCTTTTATAGTTGCAGGAACCCGACTCTGGGATAACCTCCATCGTTATGTTAGAGAACTGAAAAACATGTCCGACTTCAAAAAACAGTTAATGACGTATCTACTTAAGCAAACAATAATGCCTCCCTCTGTACACGAATGCACTTCACCTAATTACTTCCCTCATTCCCCTTCCTTAAATCTCCCTCCCACAAAACTCGCTATACTAATAAACATCTACTTTGCACACCAAGATATTAATGTACATCTGCACAAATCTTCATTACTATTGCCAATTTTTCTCATGTTTATCATTATTATTTGACTTTTTTACTGTTAATATTATTGCTTTTATCCTAATTTGTATGTATAGCACCTGTTGTAAAAATACTGCCAGTACTTACCTTATTAGGTCTTAGTCATTACTCTTTATTCATATTGTGACTAGAGTAATCTAATTTCCTTATTTAAAGTATTGTCATGTTGTAACTCTGATGTGTGAAATGCTGCATGTGTGAAACACTGGTCCAATGTAAGAGAGTGCCTGATGGTCCTAATCTGATCAGGTTAAATAAATAAATAAATAAAATAAAAAGTAAATAAAATAATACTAGGCAAACTAAATGGCTATCCATGGTCAGTTATGTTAGGCACAAATTTTATGTAATGAATATGTATTAAATTTACTATGTCAATAGTGTGGTAATGGGATTTCTTTGACCCATTAGGGCCTGAATTATTTTTCATTGTTTTTATTCATTTATTATACCTATGTTTTTTGTTACATTTAAAAAGCATCGTTTAAAGAGAAAAAGCAATTTTTGTCTTTCTACTTTTAACATAATATACTGTGAAACATATGTAATGCTAAGCTCTATTGGGAGCCAAACATATATTTATATGAAAATTGTACACATAACTGTACTGAAAGAAGAAAATTTAAACGTCAGTACAAGTTATAAATAGAAAACAGGTATAGAAAAACGCTTGGTACAGTCGGCAGAAAAACGCTCAACACACAGCCCCAAGACAAATTTCTTGACCTGCTGTTGCCGTGCTCTTTACTCTAGCACTTCGTTTTCTTTTGGGTTCCTGTATTTTAATAATTTTGGCAAGTATCCATTGTGTAGGGGCAGTGACCTTGACTACTTATCGAAAATTCCTAAGCCCCAGGTTCGAACCAGGACACTGCTTATATTCTGAATAAAATTCTTCATAAATAGCAGCCGAGGATTTCCGAGAAAAGAAGTCGCCCTCGTTCTGCCAGCGGCGTTATCAGAGAGATCGGAGGAGCGCACGGAGTTACAGGGCATTCCCTTGTCCTAGGGTGGGAAACTGACACTAAAAGACCGAAGAATCACCAAGAAACAATCACATGAGTGTGCTGAAGGCAAAGGCAGCTACCTCATTAAAGAAACAAAATGTTTATCCACAGGGCATTTGGCCTGTAATCGAAAAAGTTTCATAATGGTCTCTCCATTGGCAAAAGACTGCACACCAGTCGCGCACTCACATCTCTGGGAGGGGACTGCCAGCAGGGAGGTACGATGAGAAAACAATTTAATAACCAACGAAAGGATAACGTTCTACGAGTTGAAGTGTCGAATGTCAGAAATTTGAACGTGGTAGGGAAACAATAACATCTGAATAAGGAAGTTCTAAGGATCAATCCAGATATAGTGTAGGTCAGTGAAGTGACGGGTACTGGGTTATACCAACAGTAACAGGAAAAGTCATAGAACGGGAGCACGATTCGTTATGAATAAGAAGGTAGGGTACAGAATACAGAATGAGTTACTGTCATCAGTTCAGGGATAGGATTGTTCACATCAGAATAGCAAACCAACACCAACAAAAATAGTTTAGGTATACATGCCGACATCACAATCAGAGAACGACTAGACAGGAAAAGTATACGACGATACCGAACGGATAATTCATTACATAAAGGGAGAACAAAATATAGTAGTCATTGTGGAGTTGGAATTACGGTTCTAGGGGAGAGAAGCGTAACGGCACAATATGGACTTGGTAGTAGAAACAAGAAAGAGGAATGCTAATTGAGTTGTGTAACAAATATCAGTTGATAACAGCGAATACTTTGTTCAAGAATAACAAGATGAGGAGGTATACTTGGAAATGGCCGGGAGATACGGGAAGCTTTCAGTTACATTACATCATTGCCAGGCAAAGATTTCGAAACGAGATAATGGATGGTAAGGCATGTCCAAGAGCAGATACAGAGTCGGGTCACAATTTAATAATGTTTAAGAGTAGGCTAAGGTTTAAGAGACAATTCAGGAAGAATGAATGAACGACGAAGTGGGATAAGGAAAAGTTAGGGAATGAAGTGATACGCTTCAAGTTCTTTGAGGCGGTACATAGTTAAATCCTAAATAACACAGTAAGCAGTTAAATGAAAGAGGAACGGACATTTCTAAAACCTCGATCACAGAAGTTGGAAAGAAAATCATAGGTACAAGGGAGGTACCTGCGAAGAAACTATGCGTAACAGGAGAAATTCTCCAATTGATCGACGAAAGAAGGAGATACAAAAATGTTTAGGGGATTACAGGAATCCAGAGATACAAATCACTTTAAATTGAAGTAAGTAAGAAGCGTAGGGAAAATTAGGGAGTAATGACTGCTTGAAGAATTTAAAGAAATCGAAAAAGAAATTTCCGGAAGGGCAGACTCACCGTAGATAAAAGTCAGCACAGTCTTCTGTGAAATTAAAAACAAGGGCGGTAACATTAGGAGTGCCATGGGAATTTGACTGTTAAATGCAGAGGAGAGACCGGATAGGTGGAAGGAGTACATTGAAAGCCTCTGAGTGGACGAATTCCTGTCTGCTGAAGTGACAGAAGAAGAAACAGCCGTCGCCGTGGGAAGTATAGGGGATCCAGCATTAAAATCACAATTTAAAAGAGCTTTGGACATCTTAAGATCACATAAAACAGAAGAGATAGATATCATTCCATCACTTGCGGGGGGGGGGGGGGGGGGGGGTTGGCAAGAAAACGGGTATTCTCTTTGGTATGTAGAACGTATAAGACTGGCAATTCACAAATAGGCTTTCGGAAAAACATCCACACTATGCAGAAGATTACAAGAGCCGACAAGTGAGAGATTTATCCCACCACCTGCTTAACATCTCATGCATTCAAGTTTTTGACACGGATGAAAAAAAATTGAGCATCTGTTAGATGATTATCATTTTAGCTTCACGAAAAATAAATTCCGACGTTATGATTGATAATGAAAGCAAGACTGAAGAAAAACCAACACACGATCACGGGCTTTGGCGACCTGGAAATAGCGTTCGGCAGTGGTAAATGATGTAAGATAATCGAGATCCTGAGAGAAGTAGGGATAAGCTGTAGGGAAGACGGGTAATGTACAGAATGTACAAGAGCGGAAAGGTTACAGTATAACTGGAAGACTAAGAAGGAAGTCCTCAAATTAAAAGTGTATGACATGGATGTAGTCTTCCACCCCTACTGTTCAGTATATACGTCGAGGAACAAAAGACGGAAGAGAAAGAAAACCTCAAGAGGAGATTAAAATTATAGGTAAAAGGATATTAGCGATAAGATTCACTGATCACACTGCTATCGTGAGTGAAAGTGAGGCAGGTTTAAAAGAGGTATTGAATGATACGGACATTCCAATGAGTAAAGCATATGGATTCGAGAGTAATTCAAGGAAAGGCGAAGGTAATGAGAAACAGCAGAAATCAGAACAGCTTGTAAGACGATATCGAAATTGATGATCACGAAGCAGATGAATGTAACTAATTCTGCTACCTAGGCAGCAAAATAACCCATGATGGACGGAGCAAGGAGGACATAAAAAATAGAGTAGCACCAGCAAAAAAGGCATTCCTCTCCAAGAGAAGTCTACTAGCATGATACATTTGCCTTAATAGAGAAAGAGTTTTCTAAGAATGTAATTTTGGTACACAAAGAAACATATACTCTGGGAAAACCGGAGCAGAAAAGAATCGAAGCATTTGAGCTGTTGGAAATTAGATGTGCTGATAAGGTGACGAAGGAGGAGGTTCTCGGCAGAATTGGTGATGAAAGATATGGAAAACACCGAAAAGATGAAGTTAGGATGATAGGAAGTCTGTTACGACTGCTGTTACGACTGCTGTAGACGGTAAAAACTGTAGCGGAAGACAGAGATCTGACTACACCCGGCAGACAAATCGGTACGTACGTTGCAAGTGCTATTCTGAGATGAAAAGTTTGTCGCAGTGGAGGAATTCGTTGTAAGCCCCAGCACACCAGTCAAAAGACTGATGACTCAGAAAAAAAACCGCAATCAAGTGGTTTAAATGACATTTCGAGAAGGCGTCTAAAAGGTTGCAAAACTATGTAGAAAAAATACCGGTATCGTCCGAAAATTGGCCATTGACACTAAATAATGAAAGGTTTGAAGTTGCTGAGAGTTAAAAGGAAACCGTTAAACTTCGGTTAAACGAAAAATCAGTCGAATCTAACGGCCCTAAATTCAACTAAACACTTAGGAAATACAATTACGTAGAATTTAAATAGGAGAAAACATATAGAAAATGTTGTGTAGAAGGCAAACCGAACACGGTGATGTTTTGGCAGAACACTTAGAAAATGTAATAGCTACTAAGGACACTGGCTGCACTATGCTTGTCTTTTCTCTTTTGGAGTATTGCTGCTCGGTCTGGGATCCTTACCAGTTAGAATTAATGGAGTAAATCGACAAGGTTAAAAGAAGATCAGAACATCTTGTATTATAGCGAAATAGGGGAGAGAGTGTCATTGACATGATACAGGATTTGGGATGAACATGATTAAAACAAAAGCATTTTTCGTTGCAGCGGAATCTTCTCACGAATTTTAAATCACCAATTTCCTCCTCCGAATGGGGAAAAGATTTTGCTGACGCCGACCTACGTAGGGAGAAACGATCATCATAATAAAATAACGGAGACCTGAGCTCGCACGGAAGACGGAAGAGAAAGAAAACTTCAAGAGGAGATTAAAATTATAGGTAAAAGGATATTAGTGATAAGATTCACTAATCACACTGCTATCGTGGGTGGAAGTGAGGCAGGTTTAAAAGAGGTATTGAATGATACGGACATTCCAATGAGTAAAGCATATGGATTCGAGAGTAAATCAAAGAAAGACGAAGGTAATGAGAAACAGCAGAAATCAGAACAGATAGGTGTTCGTTCTTTTCCGCGCGTGTTCGAGAGTGGAATAATAGAGAATTATTGTGAAGGTGATTCGTTGAACCCTCTGCCACGCACTTAAGTGTGATTTGCAGAGTATCCATGTAGATGTGTAGACGTAGATGTAAATTAAGTGTTTCATTCCATTAAACACATGAAAAATTCCTCTTTGAAAATTTACATGAGAAACTGTATTTCTATTTTACCTGTAGCACATCCTGGAAGTGTGTATAGTGACATACAGTAAATAACTAAAATTTTACTAGTCTTTCTTATGTTCTCATAGTAAAACGACATTCCTTAGCATATATCATTAGGTAAAAACAGAATCTAAATAAACTGCCCTTTAGTGTACTGTGTATACCTCCCTGGGTCTCTAAGAAACTGGCCAATTTTTGTAGCACTACATACTGTAGTAGAAGCGGTACAATCCGCACTCATCCAATATCGTATCCAGAAGTGTAGTTTTCTGTCTGCTCGGAGCGCTAATGTCGCAGTGCATAACATAAGTGAGGAGGATGTCGTGACTGTATGTTTAGATTGTGGAAATAGTTTATTTCGTACGATTCTTACTTAGCTCAAAAACCATCCACCTTCAAACAATTTCTGATCAAGGTTTCAACTATGCAGAGCCCTTCTACTTAGAGCAGAATGTTGGTATGGCTAATTCAGAAACTTCCTGTAGACACATGTTCTGAAAAATGTAGTAGTAGCCTATTTACATCACGTTTTTAATGCCTGTGAGGAAGTTATATTGGCGTATTGCACTGTAGAATCAAAAGCGCGCAGCGTTTTGACTGACTAGAATATCTGCTGAATTTACACTTTTATATAACACGGTGACCAAAGACAACTTAACACAGAAATATTCTCTCAGCATTACCTGAAGCAGTTAACCGAATAAATTGGATACATTTGGTAGAAGAATTGAGTAACTGAAGATGAATGTATTGTGATGGTATATTTTATGCTGTACGTACTGGATAGACGAGTAATATTTGTAGTCACTTCCATGCTAATTTCACTTTCATTACAACTTAATGAACCCCCAGTTACAGTGTTCACGTATTAACATACATAACTGTATTGAATGCGTATTCTAAAATTGATATTTTCACACGTTCAGAGTCTTTTATCTTCACTACTTCTTTCCTGGTATTAAATGTTGTTCGCAACGTTTTGTATGCAGTGTGTCACCTGTTTCATTGAGAACTATCTAACAAGCATAATGGCTGCTCGCAGTACAACCGATGCTATAAAATATTCGTCATTGTTGCGTTGTCAGTTAATGTGATTCCTCCTTCGAACTGATCAGAGACCTTAACTGAAGGTGTCACAGTGTTATACAAGAAAGTTATCAATATACCACGCTATAGGACTTCAATGCCGCGAAATTTCTTGGAAAGGAATAAGGAACTGTTTTCTACTTACTTAGACATACTGTAAGAAGTCATAATAACATTAAAATTTGGTACAACTCCAATGCGAAAAACTCAAGTTCCTTCATGCATACACCATAGAAAACATGTTATTTACAATGCTTTTTTATATTCATTACTGAATTATCTGTTCTAGATTTCTTTTATCCTTAGTGTCCCCTTTATTTTAATACATATGCACTGTCTTTGTATGACACTACGCCACGGATTTTCTTTTCGCTTCTGGTAAGTGTGCAGAAAGTTTCGCAGCGCCTTGTGTGATGCGAAAACGAACCCTCATGTGTATGCTAGAATGGGTAGGCTCTCTGAATAACTAGCAGGAAGTGCCATAGAAATGTATAAGTTGAGTCTTGAAACTAGGTCTTACACAAATGAATAGATCTTTTATGCAATTGCGACGCAGCCAGGTGCCTATTCAATCTGTCGAGACAGAGGGACTGGGAGCAGGACTGTTGCCAGAAAGTTTCACTCGGCCTTAATCACTCAGCCAGCAGGCAACATCTCAGTTAAGCAGAATACATCTGCAAAAGCGCGATTATTCCCGAAATGGAACAAGGCCGCTGCTATCATATTCTGCTTTTGTTCAGATTAAAGTTAAACGATTCTCTCGCGAAAGACGTCGTCGTAGTTCGGGAGCACAGGACGGAAAGTTAACTGAGAAAGTTTCTGCGATACACTGGGGACGGAGCGGAATCAAATTAATTTCTCTTCCTGGCCACGATAACCTCGGCTAAATGCTCTCTGGCGGTTAGGAAATAAAATACCCGAGGTCTTCACAACAAGTAACCCCTGTCTACTAATTTATGAACAGTCCCACTAACTTCAGCAATAACTGAGGGCATTTGTGTTGCCCTTAATCAAACTTTTTGAATTTTCCGGTATGTCTGTTGCAACCAACGTAGTAATATTAAATGTATTCTAATGAGGAAACTTCAGTTCCAAGTAAACAGAGCCTTGTGCATAAATTTTTACGCAAGTATTTATTGGTATTTTTTGAATCCATAAATATTAAAAATGTGGATGTGTGTGAGATTGTGTGTTTTCCATATCTCGTTCTAAGACACTGGACCGATTTCAACTGAGTTTAATAAACATGTACGTACCTTACCGTCAGGTGAAAACCGCTTGGGGACCTAAGAACCACCTACTATCAAAGGGATGGAGCAGGGAGTGAAACAGTACCATAGCCCGGAACACATGAATTCGCGGACTTATTCACCCAGTATTCGAGAATTGTTGCGCTTAGTGACTTGCAACAAAGTTTACACATCATATCAAACTTTTACGAAAGTTTTTCTCGCTGACAACTCCTACAAAATGAAGAAAGGAAAAATTGTATCGTGTACTACTTTTTCGCTGTTAACTCAATAGAAGTACCGCATGAGGCATGACGTTATAATTTATTACTTGCTTACTAATAACTGTATTCCAGACTGACCTTTCAGGTGGTATTCCCATACACCACTGAATGTATGTGTAAAATTATATCATTGTACGACACATAGTGCAAGATATATGATATCATAAACATTAAGATTCCGAAAAGGATACTGATGTGAAACCCAACTCGCACTTTTCTCGCAAGACAAACTGAAAGCTTTGGATCAAGGCAGTCAGGTACATGCAGTACTTCTTGATTTCCGAAAAGCATTTGACTCAGTTCCACATCCACGCTTACTGTAAAAAGTACGATCGTATGGGTATCAAGTGAAATTTGTGACTGAATTGAGAACTTTATGGTAGGGAGGAGAGTCATCGTCAGATGTGGAAGTAACTTCGAGTGCACCGTAGGAAAGTGTATTGGGACCATTGTTTTTCATGTCGTACATACACTCCTGGAAATTGAAATAAGAACACCGTGAATTCATTGTCCCAGGAAGGGGAAACTTTGTTGACACATTCCTGGGGTCAGATACATCACATGATCACACTGACAGAACCACAGGCACATAGACACAGGCAACAGAGCATGCACAATGTCGGCACTAGTACAGTGTATATCCACCTTTCGCAGCAATGCAGGCTGCAATTCTCCCATGGAGGCGATCCTAGAGATGCTGGATGTAGTCCTGTGGAACGGCTTGCCATGCCATTTCCACCTGGCGCCTAAGTTGGACCAGCGTTCGTGCTGGACGTGCAGACCGCGTGAGACGACGCTTCATCCAGTCCCAAACATGCTCAATGGGGGACAGATCCGGAGATCTTGCTGGCCAGGGTAGTTGACTTACACCTTCTAGAGCACGTTGGGTGGCACGGGATACATGCGGACGTGCATTGTCCTGTTGGAACAGCAAGTTCCCTTGCCGGTCTAGGAATGGTAGAATGATGGGTTCGATGACGGTTTGGATGTACCGTGCACTATTCAGTGTCCCCTCGACGATCACCAGTGGTGTACGGCCAGTGTAGGAGATCGCTCCCCACACCATGATGCCAGGTGTTGGCCCTGTGTGCCTCGGTCGTATGCAGTCCTGATTGTGGCGCTCACCTGCACGGCGCCAAACACGCATACGACCATCATTGGCACCAAGGCAGAAGCGACTCTCATCGCTGAAGACGACACGTCTCCATTCGTCCCTCCATTCACGCCTGTCGCGACACCACTGGAGGCGGGCTGCACGATGTTGGGGCGTGAGCGGAAGACGGCCTGACGGTGTGCGGGACCGTAGCCCAGCTTCATGGAGACGGTTGCGAATGGTCCTCGCCGATACCCCAGGAGCAACAGTGTCCCTAATTTGCTGGGAAGTGGCGGTGCGGTCCCCTACGGCACTGCGTAGGATCCTACGGTCTTGGCGTGCATCCGTGCGTCGCTGCGGTCCGGTCCCAGGTCGACGGGCACGTGCACCTTCCGCCGACCACTGGCGACAACACCGATGTACTGTGGAGACCTCACGCCCCACGTGTTGAGCAATTCGGCGGTACGTCCACCCGGCCTCCCGCATGCCCACTATACGCCCTCGCTCAAAGTCCGTCAACTGAACATACGGTTCACGTCCACGCTGTCGCGGCATGCTACCAGTATTAAAGACTGCGATGGAGCTCCGTATGCCACGGCAAACTAGCTGACACTGACGGCGGCGGTGCACAAATGCTGCGCAGCTAGCGCCATTCGACGGCCAACACCGCGGTTCCTGGTGTGTCCGCTGTGCCGTGCGTGTGATCATTGCTTGTACAGCACTCTCGCAGTGTTCGGAGCAAGTATGGTGGGTCTGACACACCGGTGTCAATGTGTTCGTTTTTCCATTTCCAGGAGTGTAAATGACCTCGCAGACAATATTAATAGTAACAGATGATGCGGTTATCTAATGAAATACTATCTGAAAGATGCTGCATAAATATTCAGTCTGATCTTGATAAGATTTCCAAGGGGTGCAACGATTGGCAACTCGCTTTAAATATTAAGAAACGAAAAACTGTACAATTCACAAAATAAAACAAAACGTAATGATTTACGACTATAGTATCAGTGAGTCTCTGCTGGAATCGGACGGCTCATACAAATACCTGAATGCAACACTTTATTGGGCTATGAAATGAAACTATCAGGCAGGCTCAGTCGTGGGTGAAACAGGTGGTAGACTTCAGTTTATTGGTAGAATACTGCGAAAGTTCAATCAATCTACAAAGGAGATTGCTTAAAAATCGCTCTTGCGAACCACCCTAGTATAAAGTTCGTGTGCGTGGGAACCGTACGAAATAAGACTAGCAGGCGCTATAGAACATAAATAGAAAGGGGCAGCGCGAATGGTCATACGTGTGTTTAATCCGAAGGAGAGTGTCACAGAAATACTGAAAGAACTGAACTGGAAGACAGACGTAAACTACCAGAGAAAGTCTGTTAACAAAGTTTCAAGAACCGGTTTTAAAGAATGACTTAGTAATATTCTACAATCCCCATCATATCGCTCATATGAGGATCGTGAGGGTAAGATTAGAATAATTACTGCACGGACAGAAGTATTTAAGCAACGATTCTTTCCGCCCTCCATACGTGAATTTAACTGGAAGAAAGCCTAATAACTGATACAATGGTATGTACCCACTGTCATACAACTCATGGTGGTTTGCAGAGTATAGATGTAGATGTAGATGTAGAAGCACAAGGCTAGAGCCTGCGTGGTAGAGGTGTGGAGTCACAAATATAATTATATAGCTGGGCACCGACTGGTTTCTCCGCTAGTGAACTTATATGAAATGCTTATTAAGATTCAATACCTGGATTGTCAAAACTTTAGTACAGGTAGAAGATATCGATTTTTTTTACTGTTTGAGTTGATGCATCACTAATCTATTTGCAGCATTAATCAGTACATACACACATATTACAAAAATGGGCGTGTTTGTGTGTGTGTGTGTGTGTGTGTGTGTGCGTGTGTGTGTGTTTTCTACATCTCCTACATCTCCTACTAAATCTCCGGGCCGATTTCAACCAAACTTGCTACACATATCCCTTCCCGTCAGTCAACATCCGCTATACAGGTAATACCCATCTACATATCACAGTTCAGAGTATATGATGTCAGAAATAATGAGATGCATGACGTTTAAATTTTTCGCTTCTGTTCCATCAACGCAATTTGGAATGCATTTTGCACACAGTATCCACTTGTGCCGCTAAACATACCTGGTAAATTATATAATTCGATGGAACACAGATCACGATGTACGACGCCATGAACACTACGCTGTGGGAAAAATTGTCGCATCATGTATCACGTTTAAATTTATTAATTCTATGCAACTAACTCTATTCACTACACATTTCGCTGAGAGTATTGGTGTATGACGCTTAATGTATCACACACACAGTTCAAGACACATAACGTTATAAACACTTAGCTACATGAAAAGCTGCTATATTATAAGTTTGTAATACGTTTATTCTTTGCTGATAAGACACTCCTACACCCGAGTCAACTTAACGAAATTTCTGACAGCTGGCAGTTTTTGACAGATGTCAACAGCGAAGCGCAATTGTCTGTGGGTTAAACCGATAGCCATCTATAGAGTTACGAAGTGGTGTTGGCACAGAGACGTTCACAAGATAGCATTGTAGACACGTGATGCAACTGCGCTCTACATACAGAAACTGTGGGGGATCACGTTTCTTAATTCGGATACTATACCTTCACATATGCACATTGTGCATACTTCTTTGTGCGAATGTTCCACAATTTCAAAGGCATTTTCACGAACACATAGAAATGAATTTTCTTCGATACTGCACCGGGCAGAGCAGGGTTTGTCAGCTAGTATAAGAATAAATGTAAGGTGTTTAGATTTGTTATGAGTGGTTGGGAAGGGAGTAAGACAGGGTTGTAGCCTCTCCCCGATGTTGTTCAATCTGTATATTGAGCAAGCAGTAAAGGAAACAAAAGAAAAATTCGGAGTAGGTATTAAAATTCATGGAGAAGAAGGTTCGCCGATGACATTGTAATTCTGTCAGAGACAGCAAAGGACTTGGAAGAGCAGTTGAATGGAATGGACAGTGTCGTGAAAGGAGGATATAAGATGAACATCAACAAAAGCAAAACAAGGATAATGGAATGTAGTCTAATTAAGTCGGGTGATGCTGAGGGAATTAGATTAGGAAATGAGGCACTTAAAGTAGTAAAGGAGTTTTGCTATTTGGGGAGCAAAATAACTGATGATGGTCGAAGTAGAGAGGATATAAAATGTAGGCTGGCAATGGCAAGGAAAGCGTTTCTGAAGAAGAGAAATTTGTTAACATCCAGTATTGATTTAAGTGTCAGGAAGTCATTTCTGAAAGTATTCGTATGGAGTGTAGCCATGTATGGAAGTGAAACATGGACGATAAATAGTTTGGACAAGAAGAGAATAGAAGCTTTCGAAATGTGGTGCTACAGAAGAATGCTGAAGATTAGATGGGTAGATCACATAACTAATGAGGAAGTATTGAATGGGATTGGGGAGAAGAGAAGTTTGTGGCACAACCTGACCAGAAGAAGGGATCGGTTGGTAGGACATGTTCTGAGGCATCAAGGGATCACAAATTTAGTATTGGAGGGCAGCGTGGAGGGTAAAAATCGTAGAGGGAGACCAAGAGATGAATACACTAAGCAGATTCAGAAGGATGTAGGTTGCAGTAGGTACTGGGAGATGAAAAAGCTTGCACAGGATAGAGTAGCATGGAGAGCTGCATCAAACCAGTCTCAGGACTGAAGACCACAACAACAACAACAATGAGTCTGGGCTGTCAGATGTAAGGTAGTTTGTCGGTGGGCGCCGCTATAATTCCGCAAGCCACCACCGCACAACAAGCAGGTTATATGGTAGGCCCACTGCAGCTCTCCAACCGCCTTGCATGAATATTTCGGGTTGGAACTGCAAGATAAGGGTGCAGGGCATCGCACCAATGGGCTTTTTATGGGAAGTCGGTGAAACACCATGGCATCGCGTGAAGAAGTGACCGAAATAGGTCAGAAAGTTCATCCTAGAAAGTTCGAGAATGTTAAAGTTCGAAAGAAACAGAAGTTTCGAAAAAATTCTAGAATGCTCCACAGTGTTGTAGAAAACACCAGAATGTTCTAGAGTGTTCTAAAATGTTCTAGAATAGTCCAGGATGTTCTAGTAATCGAAAATTCCATTATCCCACTCTAGCGTGATAAGTTCCAGCTCAGAAAGTTATGTACTATCTGATGAATAGTACCCGCACACATCTGTATGGACACAACTCGGGTTGTGCCTACCACTCACCTTTATGACAGCTTAAACCGTATTGGTGACACCCTCAGTGTTGTATCTGAACGCGTATAGAGGAGTCCGACTGCTTAGCTGGGTGGTAACGTGCTCGCCTCAGATGAAAACGGGCTCGGGTTCGATTCCCGACCGGTTTGGTGATTTTCTCCGCTCGAGGACTGGGTGCTGTATTGCCCTCATCATCATTTCATCCTCATCACCGGCGCGCAAGGCGATCAATGTGGCGTCGACTGAAATAAGACTTTTCCTTGGCGGCCGAACTGCCCCGGATGTTGTCTATCGACCAACAACGCAATACGTTCATTTCATTATTTATCTGAGGAGGAAAGATAGCTCATTCTTCCTCATGAGCGGAAATCAGAGAAGATAGTGATATTGGACGCTGTGGGCTTGAGAGACGTCGACGTTGTAACTCATCCCGGAGAAGTTCCATTGGTTTCCGGGTAGAAACTGGCAGTAGATCAACCATTTCAGGAACGTTATTGTCCACAAATCATTGCCTTAGGGATGCTGCTTTGTCAGGATGCGCTGCCATGCTGATACACATAATCATCGTCCACGTACTGTTCCTTTGATATACCCGGTAAACGATGGTGTAAAATGTTTTCATCTCCTTCAGCGTTTGAAGATTTCTGAAACGCAATAATGGGGCCAGACCCTAACCACGAAGAGCTCCCCCATAGCATAACACTATCTCCTCCGTACTTCAGTGTTGGCACTACCTGCGATAACAGGTAACATCCTTCAGGTATTCGCCAAGGCCAAACCATTCCATTTGTTTTCCAATGAGTACAAGTCGCTTCAATCCACTCATCCACCGTCCAGTGCCGTCTCTCTTTACACCACCCGAAGCGTCGCTTGGCAGTGAATATGTCAATCAGTGGCTTATGTTTAGACTAATACTAATGGGGGACTCGAATGAAGTTGAAGGTTACAGGAAAATATGGGCTTGGGACAAGCAAAGAAAGAGGAGAAAGACTAATTTAGTACTGCGATAAATTTCAACTTGTAATAGCGAATACTCTGTTCAAGTATCACAAGAGGAGCAGGTATACTTGGAAAAAGCCTGGTGATACGGGAAGATTTCAGTTAGATTACATCATGGTCGGACAGAGGTTCCTAAATCAGATACTGGATGGTAAGGCGCACCCTGGAGCAGATGTAGATTCAAATCACAATGTATTAATGATGAAGAGTCGGCTGAAGTCAGGATGAAACAATACTCAAAGAAGTGGGATACGGAAGTACTAGGGAATGACGAGTTAAGGTTGAAGTTCTCTAAGGCTATGGATACAGCAATAAGGAATAGCTCAGTAGGCAGTAGAAGAGGAGTGGACACCTGTGAAAAGGAGCATCACAGAAGTTGGGAATGAAAACAATGGTACAATGAAGGTAACTGCGAAGAAACCATGGGTAACTGAAGAAATATTTCAGCTGATCGATGACAGAAGGAAGTGCAAAAATGTTCAGGGAAGTCCAGGAACACAAATGCACGAGTCGCTGAGGAATGAAATAAATAGGAAGAGCAGGGAAGCTAAGACGAAATGGCTACATGAAAAATGTGAAGAAATCGAAAATAAATGATTGTCAAAAGGAATGTCTCAGCACACAGGAAACCTAAAATAACCTTCGGTGAAACTAAAAGCAAGGATGGTAACATCAATAGTGTAACGGGAGTTCCGCTATTAAATGCAGAGGAGATAGCGGATAGGTAGAAAGAATAGATTGAAGGCCTCTATGAAGGGGAAGATTTGTCTGATGTGATAGAAGAAGAAACAGGAGTCGATTTAGAAGAGATAGGGGATCCCGTATTAGGATCAGAATTTAAGAGAGCTTTGGAGGACAACATCAAATAAGGCAGAAGGGATCGATAACACTCCATCAGAATTTCAGACACTGGTATGTGGAATGTATGAGTCTAGCGATATATCGCCTGACTTTTGGAAAAATTTCATCCACCCAATCCCGAAGACTGCAAGAGCTGACAAGTGCGAGAATAATCGCACAATCAGCTTAACAGCTCATGCATCAAAGTTGCAGACAACAATAATATACAGAAGAATACAAAATAAAACTGAGGATGTGTTAAATGACGATCAGTTTGGCTTTAGGAAAGGTAAAGGCGTCAACGAGATAATTCTGTCGTTGCGCTTGATAATGGAAGCAAGACAAAAGAAAACTCAAGATACGTCAGACAATGTAAAGTGATGTAAGATATTCGAAATTCTGAGAAAAACAGGATTATGCTATAGGGAGAGTAGGGCAATATACAACACGTACAGAACGAAGAGGGGTTAATAAGAGTGGACGACCAAGAACAAAATGCTCCGATTAAGAAGGGTGTAAGACAGGGATGTAGTCTTTGGCCCCTACTGTTCAATCTGTACATCGAAGAAGCAATGACGGAAATAAAAGAAAGATTCAGGAGTGGAATTAAGATTCAAGGTGAAGGGGGAACCAATGATTCGATTCGCTGATACATTGCTATCCTGAGTGAAAGTGAGGAGGAATTACATGATCTCCTGAATGGAATGGAGAGTCTAATGAATACAGAATATGGATTGAGAATAAATTGAAGAAAGACGAAAATAATGAGAAGTAGCAGAAATGAGAACAACGATAAATTTAACTTCAGTATTGTGGACACGAAGTAGATGGAGTTAAGGAATTCTGCTACTCAGGCAGCAAAATAACCAATGACGCACACAGCAAGGGGGACTGGCTAAAAGGCTTTCCTGGCCAAGAGAAGTCTAACAGTATCAAACACTGGCCTTCATTTGAGGAAGAGGTTTCTGAGAATGTACGTTTTGAGCACAGCATTGTATGGTAGTGAAACATGGACTGTGGGATAACCGGAACATAAGAGAATCGAAGCATTTGAGATGTGGCGCTACAGACGAATGTTGACAATTAGGTGGACTGATAAGGTAAGAAATGAGGAGGTTCTGCGCAGAATCGGAGAGGAAAGGAATATGTGGAAAACATTGCCAAGGAGTAGGGACAGAGTGATACGATATCTGTTAAGACTTCGGGAACTGACTTCCATGGTACTAGAGAGGGCTGTGGAGGGCAAAAACTGTAGAGGAAGACAGAGATTGGAAGACATTCAGCAGATAATAGAGACGTAGGTTGCAAGTGCTACTCTGAGATGAAGAGGTTGGCACAGGAGAGAAATTTGTGGCTGGTCACATCAACCATGTTAGAAGTTCGATGACTTAAAAAGAATTGACCATGAAGCATTTGTTGCTCAGGTGATTTCCAATGTCTATTCCACGTTCAAAGTCACTGAGCTCTCCTGACAGATCCAGTCTGCTGTTACTGCTTCTCTACTGACAACACAATACGATCCGCCTCCATCTATACTGGTGGGTCAATCTCTAGTATCACCTCGGCCAGTTCTGCATTACATAGGGTTGTCTGGACACTTTTGACCATATAGCGTACATTGGTAATGGCAACAGGCATGCGTCAGCATACTTTTGCAAAATGAATAGAGTGAATCACGGAATTGTGGATTTGATATAAAGTAATACAAATTTAACTGAAAGTGAATTGCTTAACGTAGTAGTGTATTAAGTGGAATTTTTATTTGTTTCGTAACATCAACATCTAAAACTATGCAGAAACGTAAAGGAGGACAAGATCTTGTCAGACATGAATTCAAAAGAAGGAGACAAGAAAGAACAGAGAAGAAATGAGAAGGATGAGAAGCGAGAAGCATGTGTACTTACACGACGGAAGTAAATGAGTAGATTGACAGAAAACGTAACACTTCAAAGATAAGGTGGAATTAGAGAACTGAGTGGGACATTTACCATTTGTAGAACTGCTGCTGAAGTCAGAGGATTACAAAATGAACTAAGCAGAGTTACAATAACTGAAGTTTGTGAAGACGAAGATCGCAAGCACATGGAAAAAAAGGAAACACATTAGTTTACGAGAAGGACAACGCAGAGGAAACATTTTTTCCAAAATATGAGAGGTTTCAATGTTTGCTTTCAAATTTCATCGTTTGGTGTTCCTTTCGTACAGTGAAGAACATCAATCAGATCCTGTGTTTTCGATTGATGGTTAAAATAAAGACCAAACGAGGCAAGACTTTTTCAGATAGTTTGGTAATAGCACATTACCAATACATCACTTCCTTCTCTAAATTGTGTTAAATAACATTCTGTGGTCAGAACTCATTTATAGATAGATTTTGATATCGCTGGTATGTACGATACATCTTGTAATAAAACTGGTTATGGTGAGATAAATGTAGTAAACGATCTCGGATCATGTGAAATGACCAATTCCCAAGTTGGAGACTCAAAACCAGAAATCCGTTACCATATTTTTACATGAAAATGTATAAATGGCAACATATACGAACGCTTCATGTAATTACAGTGAGGACTTCCTAAAATGATAAGCAATGATAAACATTTAATTTTATTTTATTTTTTAAATGTATGATTCAAAGACGAGTTTGCACGAATAGATCGATATATGATAGTATTTTCTTTGCTACATTTTGTTAGAGGTAAATCTTTGCCTTTTGGCAGTTCCTAGCACGAATTTGAAGTGCGAGAATGGAGTACAACTTATATTTATTGTGTTAGCATGGTGGCTGATGTTGGTTTTTATTGTGAAATAAAATTATTTAAATTATATCTTTTCAGCAACAGAAAGGCAACAACGCTTATATTATTATTTAACAAAAACAATCCGAACGTCCCATATGCGTGTATAAAAAGTTTCATTTCAGAATAGACTACAAGCCTACGACTTTCAACAGCGGTGAACAATGAATTTGAGGGTTATGAAAACCGTTTACACAAGTTCTACCATTGCTACCTCTCGCTGCAGTGTGTCACTAACGCACGGTGCCAAGTGCTGTGAAAATGTGACTAACTACCTAAATTATTAACTTACTTCAAAACTAATAAACCGACTTTTTACTGCAAGAGGGTGGTGACGACAGAATCTGCACGACGACTGTTAGAAACATTAGACAATACATCTTAAATAAATGGCAATAAATGATTACGTAAAGGATCATAATGGGATAACCCCTGTTATTAAACTAAATCGCACGAGATTACTGAATTAATATTTTGTAAGACGGATTTTTCTCCAGTGCAATGGAACCTGTATCACAAATCTATTTGCAACAAGTGTAGAGGTGAAACTATTACACTTTTTCGAATTTCACTACAATTAACATAAAGACGGCAATACGAGATATTAATAAGGACTTAATGTGAGCAGAGTCTTCTTTCTTCCTCAATTTAACGTACGCAGGTGACCCCTCATTCGGCTGTCTAATGAAGCACCAACATTGAAAAAACCAGCCTCACAAACTTCATGCCAGATGCTTCCATTTACCGCTTCTCCACAAATATACCGTTCACATCGAAGTTGCCGTATAGCCCCACACGTGAGGAACAATTTTAGGACGTCCCGAGAACTCTCAGATACATTTTGCAGATGCTCCTCGCTTTGATCTGAATTTATTTCTAATATATTCACAACAATCGGTACTAATAGTTTTAGTATCAAGCGATGTTGTATCCTGTTTAGTTCAATACAGAAGTCGCACCATTTCATCTTGGCTCAATCGATTCATTCTTCTTTAGACTCTACAAGACCTTATCTCCTCATCTGAAGTGCTGAGTTTCACTTACTATTCCAGCTTGTGAATCTCGTACTTCGTATATGGATCAAAATTGAAAATAATGTACAGATTTTGTATAGAGTTAAACTTAAAAATGATGCTGAAAGTAGTTTCAATGAGTTTCCTAGCAACCATCCCATCTTCTCAACGCTGATTTACAAACTTTGTCGCAAAGCTTCGGGAGCTGTAGGCTTTCAAATTATGATTGGATTTAGTTTCTTAAACACTCAACATCACGAACCATGAATGAGTACACCACCTCTTTCTGCACACACGAGACCGAAAAATCCATGAGTTTGGTATCTGGGGTACGTAGAGGCGATTCAATACTACAACGACTGACAATGCACTCCTCAAAGCTTTCATTCAGAAGTCTCTCAGTATAACTACATAACGGGTAAGTGCTAGACGTCGTTGCCATATCGGAGTGTACTTAACCGCTGTAGATGTTCAAAAGGTAGACTATTTTACAGTTCTAACAACACTTCTTGAGGCAAATCTAGGTAATTTACACAACTGAGGTTACCGTTTCCAAAACTAAGACACATTTAGCCTACCGCTGAAAACTCCTGCCTATAGATTCACATCAGGAGAGAGTGACGCACTAGTCAACGTCACAAGTGGCTCTCTCTAAGCTAGGCAAAACAAAGTCTAAGCATCCCTACTGACAACTGACTTTTTGCTCACCCCGCATGTATCGATCTACATCTTTTCTGCAGGAAAGTGTAAATGTATAATACCTCAGACAATTTTCTATTCAAGATGAAATGTTAGTGAACTTTTTCGTGTAAATGGTGTTCTCCGGCGAAGAGCAACTTAATGGTATGTTCTGTGTGCTGGCGGAGGCAGCAACGATCTTGCGGCAAACTGAGAATTATGTCGTAAGAACACAGTTATCGACAGGCTTCTCAAACTGGTCAATTACCGTAGATGTACCGCACACTGTTTACTGCAGTACTCACTTCCTTTTCATTTTTTTTATTGGGTTAATACGAGTGCCAATTTAATTAGATAGAGATATGTCACATAATGATACAAACTTAATTACAAAATATGAAACACGTCCTTGCGAAACTATTAGTGTAGCAACCACGTCATTCTGACTTTACTATTACCATAAAACCCACGAAGTTTCCATTTCAGTGCAACATACACCGTGCTTCAAACACTTACAAATTTGGTGACAGGTTCCTTAAGACAAAACAAGAAAAACCTTCATGTAAACATATGTCCGAAAATCCGTCGTTTTCACGTTGTCAATTGAAGTTGCCCTTCAATGACTTTCCCGATACAACTCAATCTGTCCACCCTTATGACTCACTGCATGCTGGATACCGTTGTGATGCAAGGGAGACTTGTTTATATTCGTCAGTCGTCTATTTTCAAGTGCCCATTGCGTACATGTACTAGAGGTAGTGAGTTAACTGGAAGTGCTCCGTTCAAACATAGCGAGATATTCATTTCATGAGCAAGCAGGCACGAATTTTATGCATGGTTGCGCGAGTAGAAATGGGCAAGAGGTTGGAGGACGGAATCAGATCGAAGACAGCCCAGTCATCCAACCTTTGGTGCCGAGCACGGTCGTGTTGCCGAGAGAGGATCTGTAAGACTACAGATAGAGGAAGAACACGTGTTAGTCGTACACCTGCCTCGAAGAGCACGTTCTATGGGCTGCTGCAGAAGAGCTACGTATCAGTGCAAGACAAGTGGCTCTTGCATCTGGTATACCTCTATGTTCAGCGTGGAAGATGCGTGACCAGAAACTTACGTATCCGTACCATCTTCAACGTGTGAAGCGCCTTACACCAAGCGATCACCCACCATGGAAGAACTTTTGCTGAAGGTTTGGTGCACAAACGGCAAATGTTGTCTCTTCAGTTTTCTTTATTGACGAGGCAAGCGACAGAATTACAAATTTCCATAATCAACACATTTGGACTGATCTCAATCCTCGTGCTAAGGTACAGGCTAGAAGTCAGCAAGCCTTAAGACAAATGTGTGGGCTGGACTTGTAGTTGACTGTCTCGTAGGGCTACACGTTCTCCCAGCACGTCTTACATCTAACGTCACCAGGGTCATTATTCAGAAAATTCTCCAGGACCACCTAGAAGATGGGCCCCTGCAAATAAGAATATGTGGTTTACGTACGATAGACTGCAGTGCATTTCAGTCTCGATGTGCGTGATGCACTGGCTGCTATCTACCATGACAGGCAGATAGCTTGAGAAATATATGGACAGATAGATAGATAAAGACCAGTTCGATGGCATTCAAGTACCCTCGACCCCAGTCCTTTGAGTTATTATCTCTGGGAGCACCTTAAACAATTGTTCACTGCAACAAACCACCCATGTGTAGATTCTCTTCATCGATGTGTCATCAACACCTGAGAGACCATTCGACACCCTCAGGTAGTATTTGAAATGGTGCGACGGTCGATTATTCGACGATTGCACGTGTGTTTAAAAGCAATAGGAGGTCTTTTCGACCATTTATCACGTTTATGTGTTGCTGAGTTTCACTAACCAAAATTGTAATCTTTCATTACTAACTCGAAGATGATTTTCGAACATGTGTTTACATGAAATTTTCCTTGGTTTGGTATAATGACCCTGAGCCGTGTGACTCGTTCAGCGATATTCCCGCCGCCGGTATGGGTCATCTTTCCATTGGTGTGCGCAGAGCGCGTGCTGGTTCCACCTACCGGGCCGATCGGGGAGAGAGGGGTAAGCTCTAGCAAGTGGAGGTGATTTTGCTTTGGGACTCCTGGCAGCAACGTCGTTTGCTAAGTTTGGCGGACAGTACAGGTGGCGTGCGAGGCAGCAGGAAGAGCACATCCTAAAGGGTCTGTTTACTCGGGGGACGGCGCCGTAGGAAATGTCGCCAGCGTGGAAGCAGTCACGTTACTGGGAAGCCGTTGGTGTATTTCGCTTGCTACATGTCTCCTGGCACCGGGATCTGCGGCGGCTGGCTTTGTAAAACAAGCAAGAGGTTAAGGGCCTTGCTTGTGCTGTAAATTGTGGCCGGAATCGACTACTGCGTTATGTGCTGTTGACTTTATTTACTTGGCTGGCCGTTGCTACTCCTACTGAGTCTGTCCTAGAATGTGTTTAATTTCAACTTGCTTAGAACGCAATGTTCTAGTGAGAGCTCTATGTGATATGGTGATTAAAATTTACGAGGTCCTGGAGTGCTGATACATTATGTTTGTAGATTGCTACTGTCAGTGTTTAACAGTCACAGAAAAATAATTTGGCTGGTCCTTGTCTAAGTGACGCCTGATTATTGTATTTATATCATATGGCGGAGTTAAGCCGGCCAATTGATAAACATATACATGGATAAAATTTTCCCAGGGTATATATTGCCGTGAACTGCAATAACATTACTGTTACTTTTCTATCTAAAGTGATAGTTCGTCTGAGAGACACGTGTCTAATTCTAAATGAGTAACCTCATAAATTCTTACGAGTTACTGAGAGACCAGTTGTTACTGTGTGTTTAAACAGCTTGAAACTGATTCTGTTAATGAAGGTACAAGAATTCCTTCATTGATAGTATGTGGATATTGTAATTAATTCCGATTTAATCATAAATGTAAGTGTGGCTATTTGCTGTAAGTCGCTTTGTGTTTTGTCGGGACTTCCGCTGTTTGTCTTGGTAGCGGGTGCGGATTCTGGGTTGTGCCCTGCTTGTTCTGTTACGTATTTTCAGCCCTCTTTGCCCGCTCGTGCCGGCTGGCCGTGTATCTAGGTAGCTCGCGGCTTAATCAATTATTGGCCTTACACACATAAGATAATAAATTTGTTCTGCTTAGCTGACATTCATTAATAGGTTGATTAATTCTACGGGTGATGTGCTGAAATGAATTATTGTGTTTGTAGTTACTTAAGGCAGATGTCAATCAGTTGTAGATACCCACCAGTTCTGGGATTTTTCGTGCCTATTGGTGACCGGTGCTGCTCCCGTTTGGGGGTTCATGCCGAGCCTGTATTGGAAACAGCTGAGTGAGCGGGTGTCCGCTTCTGGGCGTAATTTCTTGAATCCCGCGAGGTTTCCTGGTCACATGAAATGTCATATTTTATATCCTACATTGTAGGGTGCCTACCATTTAAGTAACGTGGTTGTGTGCCATGGTATCTGATTTGTTGTTGCCTGTACTCCGAATTACTTTGGTAATACCAATCACTGCAGTAACGGAGACTACATTTTCTCGTTAAATAATAGTACATTGTTCTTCAAGTTGATCATAGTTTTTGAGTAAATAATTTTTAACTCATTTCACTAAATGTGTAGTAGGCTATAAGTGCCGTGGTTCATGAATGCTCAAATTCTGAAGTAACTTGTTCTCCCCTAAACGGTAATTTTAAAGATGTATGGTGATTTTGAGAATATGTCGATGGTTTTATTTGTTATTTGCCTTGTTTAAATGTGCCAAATTTTCGGGGCCACTGTCGATGGTGATTGCTTGATGTCACTTGGTCCAGACTTACCACCCAACAACCTATTGTTCTGAGCTTTTGTCGTTGTGTAAAAGGTTGAATTCATGTGCTGACACAGTTTGTAGAAGTATCTTTGTTACACTATATACGTACATACAAAACGGAGTATAAGAAAATCTGTTCAGATTCTAGTTTCCTTTTAGAAAAACGAATGAAGTGGCAAACATTTTTACCAGGGACCTACTAATAGAACTAAGGGCTACTGTAAAGGCAAGTAATTTAAATATTATACAGTGTGATTGTTTTTGGATGATTGTATTTATCACAGTATATTAGTATGTGTACAATGTCTCGTTGGCAAGGCGGGTGTCACAGCTTTGAGATGGTTTTAAATTTAACAAATATCTCTTTCATGAATATTAATGAGACCTAGTCGTAATTTGTTAATAGTAACGGTTTCTTGTTAGTGAGCTCCCAACTGAAAATCAAAGGGTGCCGCGGATCTGTGATTGAATCGCCCAGTACCATATGTCTTCTATTTACGGTTCATATTTACTACTATTATCCTTTCCGATTTTGCTTGTTTGGTGGGTGTACTGAGAAAACCATTGTATGGTATGATTAGGACGGTTGGAAGTAATCTTTAATATTCTTCATGTCACAAACATGTGCTGTCCTGGTTAACCTTTATCTCTAAGAAGGGAAGCATATTTACTACGGTGTCTGAATACTCTCGAAGGGATCAGTCAACTTATTTCTACCATGAGACTTTCCAATATAGGATGGAAGAGCCGTTATTTTCCAGAAAAAAATAGAAAAATTGTCCCTATGGGAATAACTAGAGGATGATTATGCGGTACGTAAAGGAAAGTACTCCATTTGTCAAGAAAAAATTAACGAAAGTGACATGCGATATTTTATCGTAGACTGATGGCTCCTTCTTCAAAATTCCGACGGTAATGGGCGACCTGTCACAGCAGGAGTGTATTGGCAGGATGATGGATAAGGTTAAAGTACGATGGATTTGCGCAGTGAATTTTAACTGATCTGGAGAGAAATTGCTAAGGCGAAGTTTGACTTAACAGGTATTAACAAAACAAATGGCAAAGAGAAGGCAGACATCTGGCTACGCGATTGTATAGAAGTGCAGCACCCTTGGTTTGCATCAAGCTGAATGTCTACATCGTACTTTTTTCCTGACGATGTACACCTCCCAGTATAACAACTAAGAGTTAATACTTAATATTTTCCGTTGCCTGTAAGCATCATTCCAAAGAAGATCGTAGAGACACAAAATTTGCAGCAATTATTTATATCATCTGACCAGTCTCAAAGAGAGAATTTAGTGCGCCACAATATTGGGCACGGTGATGATATTCTTCAGTAAGACAATTTGGACGAGAACCTAGTTAACGTACTTTTGCGTCCCTTGCCGTCACACTTTCTTTTTCCAACCAAAACATATTTTTTTCCTACCAAAACATATTTTTTTCCAACCACCAGCAACCACTTTGTCAGTACCGTCCACATTTTGGCAAAGGTTGGTCGATAGGGAGCAAATTGGTCATTTCTCATTTAAGTGATTTTTGCATGTAATCATATGTTTCAAAAACCTAAAATCGTTACTTTTGTGTTTGCATCAATACTAAACTGCTGGTTGCATTATTTTTGACTTTCAGCTTATTTCTATGTGCAACTAAAAGAATTCTGTTTCTTCGGTACGTCTCACTACTTGCATTATGAGTTGGTTTTCCTAACACATAATGCGATTTTTGCGGTAAAGTGTTACTTAGCAAACACAGATAAAAAATGAAATAAAAAATATTAGTAATTAAACGGTACTGTCCTATTGCAATAGACTTTGGTACTACATTTTTTTCCTTGAAATTCTTACGTTGAAGTTCTGCATTGAATAATACAAACTTCTTACTTATTTTCTGTGCTGATAATCGCTTTCATAATGGAGGGATGCTGACTCTATCTTTAAGAAGTTTAAGAGAAGATACGGTACACTTAATGGAAACATTTGAGGTCATATTGCCAGGCGGTAGTGCGTGCGTAAACTAAGCATTGATCGCTCTTTGGAACGAATGAATAGTATAGCGCTAGCTGTTTACGTCAGGAAATAATATGTTTAATGCGTGTGCAGTGATTGGTGTTGTTTGGTGTATGTTTCGAATAGACCCCCCAACAACATTTTCCATAAAGAGAAAAGAATGTATAATAATTTACCGAAGGATATTTAAGACACTATTAATACTAAAATTATAAAGAATGTAACAACCAGTCACGGAAACATAATTTATTTATCTTGTTGTCGACTTCAACTATCAATCATCATCGGTCTAAAACAAATACAATAGACATGGCATGAACAATTACTTTAACAAACGAAGAAATTCACAATAAAACATCGTTACTTCATTACAACATATACAGACACCTGAATTTCAAATTCAGTCATACTATACCATTTTTCTAACCGATACATGCCATAAGTAGAAGTATTGTCCATGGCAGATTTCTATCATGAAGTGACACGTCATAGGTCAACACTACAACAAGACAACATGAGCTGGAGCCACTTTGGAATAAGCGCCCTCTATGTAAAATGCAAAAGTAATCTAAAATACAAGCAATAACGAATATATCAGATTACAAAAAATTATACAGTGATGGTAATTGATAATACTAATTTAAACAATTACAACAAGTGAAAATGTCTGAACATTGTTTTTCGGATGATAGTAACAAATTAAATATATACGTCAAAACTACAATCGTCATATTCGTAAGAAGAGATAAACTCGCTAAAAGTATGATTCCATCCACACAAATTTAAGGAGTGAATCATATTTGTCATAATGACGAAACCGAATAGTGGTATCAATGGCCATCTGCCGTTCTACATACGAACTACAAGTGCATCAAAAGGTACATTCATGTTACTTACAATAGACGACACTATGTTACTGAATGCACAAATCCTGAGTGGACGGAGTTCGGGTAAAATTACAGTACGAGATAAACAATCGTATTGCTTAAATAATGCTACTAACAAAGTGTCGAACATATAAAGAACCACATATGTGTATAACTACTTTATATCCATTATGCAAACAGTAGCCTTGTGAACAAATTTACCATGCGCCCTTATATTTATCATGAGTGTGGTGGTAAACAATACAAGGATTGTCATGACTTCCAACCACCAGCGACAAAACAGGTGCTCAGAAGTCAATCACAAAACAAGAGTGCAAGCTCAAAGTATATAAAACCAACTCTAAACACTGAAAACCTTTTACCATCTAACAACCACTCTTTTCAATAATAATGGCTCAGTTTAGGTTCGAAATTTGGCAATTGCTTCAGATTTCACAAAATACATATTTTCTTTAAATTTAATACATATAAGGGGATAAAAAACCATTTATAAAACAAAAAGTTACAATTTTAGAATAAATAGACGTCACTCAATGTGAGGTGACATAAGGAAGACAACAACATACTGTATTATATCGTCCATAACGGTAGATGTCGCATAGATATTTATGAGCACACATCATTTGCATAACGGTAAATGGCACTTATGGAAATGAAGCGTGCTCATCAATAACTATGCTTTTTCCCTGTAGATGGCCTAAGTGGTTCGATCTAGTTCAAAGAAGGAGTGGATTAACAGATCATGTCGTAACTGTTTTTCCATTTCCTAATGGTTGAAATGTCGTTATCAACATCACCTTACTCGATATATGGAGGACTTTATATTTTTCAGGCAAACTTACGTAGCTAATCGTTGTTTCAACGAATATTTTAGACCGTTAGAATGTAAGTTTGCTGCATTGAGCAGATGATTTGTGATCACAAGGTTATCACTGTTTGTTCACATTGGAAAGATATCATACATTATGTTGTGTTGTTCTCTTCCTGATGATTATTTATGTCACCTTACATCGAGTGACGTCTTTTATTCTACAATTTTAAGTTTTGGTTTTATAAATGGTTTTTTATCTCCTTATATGTATTAACTTTTAAATAAAATATGTATTTTGTGAACTCTGATGCAATTGCCAATTTTGGCACCTAAACTGAGTCATTTTATACAAAAAAGTGGTAATTAGATGGTGTATGGTTTTCGGTGTTTAGACTTGGCTTTACATATTTTGAGCGTGCTGCTCTTGTTGTTCTGTGATTGACTTCTGAGCACCTATTTCATCCCAGTGGTTGGCAGTGATATGGCAATCCTTGTATCGGTTACCACAATACTCATGATAAATATAAGGGCGAACGTACATTTGTCCATGAGGCTATAGTTCGCATAGTAGATATAAAGTAGTTATCCACATATATGGTTCTTTATATGGTCAACACTTTGTTAATGGCATTATTTAAGTAATACGATTGTTTATATCGTACTATAATATTTACCTGAACTTTGTCAACTCTGGATTTGTGCATTCTGTAACATAGCGTCGTCTATTGGAAGTAACATGAATGTGCCTTTCGATGCACTTGTAGATCGTATGTAGAACGGCAGATGGCCATTGGTACCACTATTCGGTTTCTTCATTATGACAAATAAGATTCATTCCTAAATTTATGTGAATGCCATCATATTTTTAGCGAGTTTCTCTCTTCTTACAAGTTTGACAATCGTAGTTTTGACGAATATGTATTAAATTTATTATCACATAACAATGTTTTCATTTGTTATTATTTAAATTGGTATTATCAGTTATCATCACCGAATAATTTTTTGCAATGTGATGTATTCCTTATTGCTTGTATTTTATGTTACTTCTGTATTTTACATAGAGGGCGCTTTCTGTAATGTGGTACCACCTCATGTTATCTTGTTTTAGTGTTGACCTACGATGTGTCACTAAATGATAGAAATCTGCCATGGACAATACTCCTACCTACGGCATGCATTGTTTCGAAAAATGGTATGTTATTGAAACGCTCTGATAAAACCACAGGACAGGACAGGTAGTTTAAGTTGTGGAAGGGGCCAAAATAAGCGGCTGTCAGTTAAACTCGAACATACAACCTTTAATTTGATCAAACATTACAAGAACCAAGAAAAATTCTTTAAACAAAATATAGCTTAGTTTTGTAACTTAATTATCGGCTGAATGCGGCTTAAGGGCAAGACCACTTTAATTTAAAAACGGCTGAAAGCCAATAACTTAATGATCAACCAAAATCAGAAATTTAAAAAGTAAACCCTTATCTTAAAACAGTTCCTTAATTCGGCCGAAGGCCCAAATAATGTGACAGTTTAAAGGCAAACAACTTAAATTCAAAATCGGCTGAAGGCCCAACACTTAAGACTCAATAACATTAATTTTAAAAATTCCAAAGACTTTATGTGAGACAGTTCTTAAATTACGCTGAAGGCCCAAACCATCTGACGCCTTAAGGGCAAAACAACCTTAATCTAAAAATCGGCTAGATACCAACAAGAACAAAGAAGAAAAGGCAGTACACCCAAGGGCACTTAGAAGTTCCGATGGTTAGCCTGGAATTCAAACACTAACACTTGCTTAGGTGAGACAGGCAGCCAGCGCAACCATTGTCGATCCGACGACAACCCAACCACCAGACAGTCGAGCTACAAACCACACTGGACAGCGACAACACCATGAGGAAAATACACTGCCTGAATTTACGTCAATGACCAAGGCAGGTAACGGGAACGTTAAGGGCCACAAGGTAGAAGATTCCGCTGGTGCACTTCAAGTCAAATAACCAAGTACAGTTAAACTCCACCGTAGGGTGACTAAAATTTGACCACTTGAAAACACACATTGTTGCTCGTGGGAATGTCCCAACAGCCAACAACGAACTCCGAAATTCGCAATGTGAAAAGTCGTGACTTGCTGATAGATTAAGTGAAAACTGTACTCTTATGCCCAGGATCGGTGAGCCACAAACCTCGTAGCAATGGGAACAGCACGACAAACTCAGACACTGCATAGAGGCTGCCAGCAGGCCCAGCGAAACTACGCGCCGTGGAGATTTCCTCGCTGCTCCACACCAGGCGACCAACTGCCGAGGCCCAGAAACGGTGAAAGGACCAAATATACGTCGGCCGATGAGAAGACTAACGTAACTACAACGGCCGTCCCGCTCCAATATCCATCCTTCTGACAATACATGTGTGTCGCCAGCGGTCGGCGAGCACTAGCTGTCGGCGCCTCACCAGCGCTCTGTCCTTGACTTCACTGCTGTTACGTCCCGCATGCACTGCTGGTCCGTCTCCGACTGCAGTGCTGGTCCGTCCTGGCCTGCACTGCTGGTCCATCCCCAACTGACTGCCAGACACATGACGACCAGGAAATACCATCGGTCCCTCCAGAGATGGTACGACAATGCACTTATCGATACGCGCTGCTGCTGCCACTCATGGATAAGTGAGAGAGTAATTCAGTGACGCCAGTAAATGCAATAAGAAAACGAGGTGGTGGTGCCGTAATAGAAGATGACAAACAATAAACGGGATAAACGAGAGCCATGCACGGCTCAGTTATGACTTCGAATTTTAATTTGAGTCCTCTGTATATGTTGTAATTTATTTAACTATGTTTTATTGTCAATTTTTTCGTTTGTTACAGCATTTGTTGTTTGTGCTCTGTCTCTTGTACTTGTTTTAGCACCCATGATGATGATATCAGTCGAAATCGATTTGCAACAAGATAAATAAATTATGTTTCCGCGACTGGTTGCTACATTCTTTATAATTTTATATTTCACGATCGCTGCACAGAGAGGGAACCTTATGGAGCCCAACATTCAAAACTATTAATGCTAACTTATTTAAAAAGTCAAAAAAATGTTCCTGTTAAAATAAATTTCATACAGTGAAGGATTACATAACAGTTCGCAAAATAGAAACCCCACTCTTATGTCAGACGATGGTCTTTCTAGATTGATGAAAAAATAATGAAAAGTGTAGCATCAGATTTTCACGTTTTTTAATGGATTATAAAACAAAAGCCATTTATTATTAGATTTCCCGCTATTTTCCTTAATTATATCAGAAAAACTCCTAGTAGCCTGAAAGTCTCTCGGGAATGCCACTGCATTGATTGATATTGTAGAAGGAATTTTCGATGGGATAACGTGCCAGGATGTCAGTCACGGGGGCAACCTGTTGATATGTTACGCCGACGAAATTTCGATCTGCAATGATCGATCAATCCGGCTCCAATCCAGAGAGATTTTCAAGCAGCATATTCGCCAGGGAAACGTATTAACACACAACATCTAATTTATTTCTACTATATGGCAATGACAGACTACCCGACCCTTCCTTCATTTATAGTCAGTGACCACTGTGATCGGCAGGAGTGCAGCTTGGAGAGTTGAGGTTTCCTCCACAGCCAGATGGGTGCAGACTGGTAGCAGGGACTCCACGGAGTCGGCAGCCGTAGACATATCTTTGTAGTGGCCAGAGCATCCTGCAGCAAGTAGACCTGACCTTCCAACGGTATCAGTGAAGTTGATGGAGTGATCTGAGATAGAGTGAATTTAAGGCAGGCGTAGTATAGTAGTCAATGACGTGGTTCCTTTTCCTGTATGTGTTGACTGAATGTGCTCCCAATTTTATGCCACCATTGCGTAGCTTCGAGAAGTGTTTCATTTATGTCGTTGCAGTCGGTTATAACCTAATTTTATTTCTATAATCAATTATTATTCTGTTGAACAACAGAATTATGATCTTCTCCTAAGGAACTGTAATATCATCATATATCGAATATCCTTGTCAAATGATCCACTGATGAATTAAACTATTACTGCTGCTGCTGCTGCTATTATTACTATAACAGTGCTGAACATGAAAGTACCAGGTCCAGAAGAATTTGTAGATTATAAATTTAATGGCACAGTATATAAATAAAATAATCTACTTTTAACCCATTTGTTACCAGAACAATCAAAAACATATTTTTTCAGTTTTTTTAAATGAAATTCAGCAGTAAGCATGCATCTATAAATAGTTTAAATAGCAGTGAACATTTTGTGAACTGAATTTTTTTTATTATTTTGCTGAGCTACAGTTTTTAGTACAGCAGATATTGAAACCAACAAAACAAATTAAGTAGGAATGCGCAAAGATTACAAAGTAGTGATTGGTGGGAAAATAATTACCCAGTTACTATCTGAATTTAGTGTTATAGTTTTTCTTTCAGTGCAGCAGAGATATTCTTGAATGTTGTCAAGATTTAACCGTTCTTTAACTATATACATCTCTCCTCGTTTGCTACAAAAGTGAGAAAGTGAACACCATTGTTCGTAACCTTACATCCTTTTGGATTAAGTATTTCCTTTTGTGTATGTTTTACTTTCTTTCAGATCGTTTATTGCCCTTCGGAACGTCCCTGAAGTGCTTTACATTTTCCTGAATAATCAGGCCTTCAAACAACTTTTCTCCTATACCCCAGCAGTGACATTATTCCATGCAGTTCACAGTGCAATACATAATTCTTCACAAAGTCCGTTTCTACTACGCCAGAAGCCAGGTAATGCCACAGCTTTCTGCATTTTCTTCACAACTCATAAGCACCTTTATGTTACGTCGGCATGGCCCACACTTCCCATATCACAATTGTAATCCTTTACACAAATGGATACTGAATGTTTATTTTACTGCCATCTTTCAGCTTTCTGGACACACAAGTTACTTCCTGTTGTCTTCACACAAACATATCCCAACTCCGGAGGATGTCAACCTATAAGGAAAGTCACCTCTTTATTTCATTAGAAAGTGGAAAGCCTTAAGGGAAATCTTTATGTTGTTCTTCAGTGTACCTCAATCCAAAGTTTTCTATACTTTTAGTGTTCGAGCAGGGGCGTGGAAGTAAAAAGTTTACCGAAATACAGTCTCCTGTTATCACCCCTAAATATCTTTGATAAACCTAAAACTACAAACTCTCTGAAGTCATAATTATCAGATTCCCTCTCTTGAGCTTAATCTCTCTCTTTATTATTATCAATGTCAAGAAAATATCCTATCTAGTCTGCAATCCACGACCATTTCACGACAAAAGTGGTATTTATTAGTCAAAAAACATTTACATAAACAATAATTGTGCTAACACTAAAACGATCTGTTCTCTATGCGTACAGATCAACAAAGTTGCAAAATACAAAGAAAAAACATCAAATAAAGCAGTCGACTACACTTGTGTGGCGGTATACGAAATACACAGCCATTGGTGAAATGTGCAACACCGAGAAGGAATTAGCCGAATAGCGCCACACTTGGCGGAAGTGGCCTCGGGTGTGCAAGCAATACGTGGTACGTTTTACAGCGAGATGGGGTACACGTAGGCCGAGCAGAACTCTCTCGTGTCGGTCCGGCTAGCGTAGTCGGTGAAGAGCTTTTACACAAGGTGGAAACAGTACAGTGAGTGCCAGTATGCCTCGTCGACGTCAAAGGGAGCCATATCGGCATGTGAGCGAGTTCTAAAAGGGCAGAATGATCGATCTACGGGAAATAGGATTCTCATGCCGTGACATTTCGGCTCGCACAGGGCGTACTGCTACGACAGTGATGAGCGTGTGGAAGCAGTGGATAGAGGAAGGTTGGAACATGACCGCAGCAGAGGATGACAGTCAGCTTGACCGCATGGCCATTACGGACCGCACAGCGTCATCCACAGTGTTGGCTCGTCGCTAGAGCTCTGCAACAGGTGTGAAATTTTCCGATTGGACGGTTCGTCGCCGTCTGCTGTAGTTTGCACTGGTTGCATGCATGCCGCTACGTCGGTTTCCATTGTCCAGAAACCACAAGTTCCTCCGACTGCAATGGGCACGTGAACACCGTCACTGGTGTGCTGAGTGGCAACATGTAATCTTTTCAGATGAGTGCCGCTTCAACGTGTCCTACAGTGATGGCCGCATACGTGTCCGGCGGTACCATGGTTAGCGCAACCTGGAGGGTTCCATTGTGGTACGGCATAGCGGATGAATACCTGGTGGTATGGTTTGGGGCGCCATTGGTTGCAACAACCGATCTCGCCTCGTACGTACTGCGGGAAGTTTAAATAGCTTGCTTCCCTGGCCTACACGTTCGTCAGACATGTCGCCCATCGAACATGTCTGGGATATAGTTGGTCGGCACCTGGTACGTCAGGGTACTTCAGTAACTGGAGTCACGGAGCTATGGGCTCTGATTTAAACTGCGTGGAGGGAAATCCCTCAGGGACGTGTTCAGAACCTTATTTATTCCTTACCACGACGTATAGCAGCTATAACTGCAGCGCATGGTGGCCTCACGATATACTGAATAGTAGGGCTCAAAAGACATGCACAGATTTGAAAAGGTAATCATTTGTTACTTGTCAAGTACATAACCTATGGTATTAAATTAATTGAATTCAGGCGTTTTCTTCTTGGTGTTGCAATTTCCACAAACGGTAGTGTATGTACATATGACGAGACTGTCATCTAATGTATCACACGACTTTCTATTCATTTCATAAGTACAAACTATTCTTCTGAAAGATGAGGGGCATGAGAAGAAAGTAGTTACTAACCTGCGTCATATCAACGCTTGTGAACTCGAAAATGACAAACAAATGGACGACTTTACACATAACAAATATGCTCTCTCCACAGCTGCTCTTTAGCAGTCACCAAATATTACACAGAAATACTTTTCGAACAGCTGACTAGATATAGAAGGCGTTGAAGAGTTGCCAACATAAGAGACATATGTACTTAAACGTATCATCAGCCCAGGATGTGGGATATAAGTGTGTAATGGGAATAAACAAGGATTGGAAGAGATGGTACGTAGAATTACCAAAAGGCAACAAGGGGTTAAAGGATCTGTATGTGCTTCAGACCACTGAAGACACCTATTGAGGTGCAATGCTTCTGGATCAACATATATTGCTCTTATTCAATTGCAGTTGAATATCTATATCACTAAAAGGCTAAAATGGTCACCTGATCCCAGTAACCAAACCACTACATTTGATTTTCTGACAGAACAGGAAAATTTAATATGCCATCACAAAGTGTTCATTAAGGGATATAGTCCTTTGTTAATGGCCTAACACAATAGGTCAAGTATTAAAATTAAAAGCTTGGGGTATGTGTGGAGGCATCATAAATGAAGGCGGCAAATTACTCAGATTATAATCCACACATCTGACATACCTTCATCATCCACACGATTCCGAAGACAGCAAGAGCATACTAGTGGGAAAATTACTGCACAAGCAGCTTGGTAGCCAACGCATCCAAATTACTGTCAAGGAAACGGTACAGAAAGACGGAAAAGAAAATTGAGGATGAGTTAGATGAGGATCAGATTGGTTTTAGAAAGGGTAAAGGCACCGGAGAGGCAGATCTAACGTCGTGCATGATAGTGGAAGCAAGACTGAAGAAAATTCAAGACACGTCCATGGGATTTGTTGACTCGGGAAAAGCTGTTTACAATGTAAAATTATAAAATCTGAGAAAGACAGAGGTTATCTGTAGCGAAGGTAGGATAATGTGCAATGTGTATTAGCCGTGCTGCGGCACGCGTTGGTTCAAAAATTGGTTCAAATGGCTCTGAGCACTATGGAACTTAACATCTGAGGTCATCAGTCCCCTAGAACTTAAAACTACTTAAACCTAACATAAGGACATCACACACATCCATGCCTGGAGTAGGAGTCGAACCTGCGACTGTAGCGGTCGCGCGGTTCCAGACTGAAGCGCCTAGAACGGCTCGGCCACAACGGCCGGCTCGCGTTGGTGCCGTTTGTAAATTTCCGCCCTCTGTTGGAGGCCAGACGATATCGTTTAGTTGGCATATTTGTGGTTGTTTGTCTTCTTCTCGTGTTCACTGGCGCCACTCGGTTTCGCAAGCGTTGCCTGTCCGCTAGTGGCAGCAGCGGCGGTTATCGATATGTAGTAACTGTTGCCCTATCTTTGGGGTCATTGGGGCGACGTCGTGTTTTCTCCGGGTAGTGTGAGTGGGCCAGTTCGGTTGGGGAGTCAGGACGAGCCAGGTCCGCACAGTGCCGGAACACGCCGGCACCGTTGGCGGCACACATGGACTTCCGGGTGGAATGGCTGTGGTCACGAGGGTGCATGACCTGGTAGTAAACCGGATCCATCAAAGCTTTAAGAAGACTGCATTTCAATCCAAGTAGAGAAACCTCCACCATTGTGATATCTCGCGATTCTCCAGTGACATGGGTTCGTGTTGCTGCTCGTAGTGTTGCCGAGGCGAAGAGCAGCGAGTGCAGTGCTTGAGGAATGCGTAGCTGATTAGCTTTCCTCGACGTCTTATTACTATTTCCTGTGCTCAACTTGTTACAGTTTCTTAAGTTCTACCAGCGGTAACTTTTCTTGCCTGGTGGCCGCTAACGCCTCAGTTACCTGCCCTGTGGGTTAATGTATGTAACGGCAGTATACAGTTCCTCGCCTTGCCGCTGCTGTCCGGTAAGGCTTGTAGTTTCGACAGATTTCTTGATTGTAGGTCGGTTGGTGATCCTTCTACTCTGGTGATAGTGATTCCTTTCTCGTTCCGGGCGCTCGAAACACAGCATTCTGGCGACGTAGTACAGACCGCCGGTTCCGGCTTCGGTGAATTGTCCCATCGTTGCATTTGGTTTATCGGACATCAGGTAGCTTCAGCAAGATTATCACTAGTCATTCGTTAGGCTACCACTAGTCTGAATTACCATCTTGTGCAATGAATGCAACTCTTAGGTGCCTATCTCATCGCTAGCGAAAGTGTTTGTTGCCGGTCCTTCTCAGTGGTCGATTCCTGGAGCACTGTCTGTCGCCCCTTGGTTCTTGTAAGACACGTGTGTTCTAAAGGGAGGTCAGTCTAACGCTCCTTCAGCCCACGCCTTCTGCGGGTATAATCTGCCTCAGTACCCTATAAATTGTGTACTGGTCCTTGTGTTTTATTATTGTATTATCTATTACAATACATAGTAAAGTCATATATGTCTAGTTAATAGATCTGGTCACCTTCTCGAATAAATCTAGCAGTGTAGTGTTCAGTGGATGTTAAGGGTTGTGTTACAAAGTCAACCATCATCTTATCTCAGCCGTTTGGTGATCAGTTACTTGTTTTTTTTTTTTTTTCTTTTGCAATAGATTTCTAAATTTATTATGTTATTGCCATTCTTGGATAGCCTTCAGCTGTGATTCAGGCCACTTGCCTTAAAATTCTAATTTGGTATTTGTCTTTCAGCAGTAAGACTTAAATCCTTAATTACTGCCATTCCTGGCGTCTGATGCCTTCTGCTGTGTTTGTGGCGGCTAGCCTTTAATATTTCAATACCTGTAATTTGTAAGTTGCAGCGAGTTTTAAACCATTGTTAATTTATTGCCATTCCTGGCGTGTAAGGCCTTCTGCTCAGATCACAGTGGCTTGCTTTTAAAACGTTATCTGCTATATCTGTATTTTATGGTGATTTGCTAATTGTAACTCACTGAAAACACTATTATTTACACGGTTGTTTATTACTTCATTAATATCCTGTGCTATTTTTATTTACTGTTGAGTCTGGAATTACTGGATTAAAATAAATTGTGTGTAACTGTAAAAGGCAACCAGTAGTAACTGATTACGGCCCCGTCCACAATCGTAACCGAATCCTGCCTTCTCGTGGCTACCAGGTCTCAGTGTACAAGAACCCATAGGGAACAATAAAAGCGGAAGACCTAGAACAACGTGCATGGATTAAAAAGGGTATAAAACGAGCATGCAGTCTTTCGCCGTTTTGTTCAATCTGTACATCGAAGAAGCAATATCGGATATAAAAGAAAGGTTTAAAAGTGAGATTAAATTTTAGTGTGTAAAATTATCAATAATACAATTTCTAACCTCAGGGAAAGTGAAAAATTGCAGGATCTGTTGAATGGAATGAGTATTATGAGTACAGAATATAGATAGTCAATCGAAGAAAGACGAAAGTAGTGATAGGTAGAAGAATTGAGAGCAACTAGACCCCTAACATCAGAATTGTAGATCACGAAGACGACCAAGTTACGGAATTCTGCTATCTTTGCAGCAAAACGACCCATTATGGACGGAGCCAGGAGGACACAAAAACGGAGTAGCACTGAGATAAAGGGTATTCCTGTCCAAGAGAAATTAGTGGTATCAATCAGAGGAAGGGTTTCCTGGGAATGTACGTTTGGAGCACAGCATTGTATGGAAGTGAAATATGGACTGTGAGAAAACCGGAACAGAAGAGAATCGAAGCATTTGAGATGTGGTGCAACAGAAGAATTTAGAAACTGGATTGACTGATAAGGTACGAAATGACGAGTTTCTGCTCAGAATCGACGGGGAAAGGACTGTTCGGAAAACTCTGACGAGAAGATGGACTGGGTGATAGGACATACTTTAACACATCAGGGAATAATTTCCATGGTAATAGTTGGAGGGTAAAAACTGTGGAGTAAGACAGAGAAGGGAATACAAACAGTACACATAATTTCACATTTTTCCAACACTTTTTCTTTGTGACACCCTCCGTAAATTAGTGAAAGGAAGGAAGTTAGTCGCTTGCTACATTTTCGCTGTTCACGCAACCAAACTTCGGTATCAGACGTAACTTTTAAATTATTACTTCTTTACTGCTAACTGTATTCGCAACAGAACTTTCAGACGGTATCCACATACACCACTGAACTGACCTGCAAAATTATTCTATAACACATAATACAGGAGATATGACGTCATATACACCGATATAAACGAAAACTTGCATCTTTCCGTCTTCAGCCATCGTTGTTTCACATGCTTCACGTCATATATTTAACACCCTAGCTGAATATCCGGCGTTGCTCGAGTATGTGTTTTTTTCAGTCTTTTGTTTTCCATTTCCTCCCCCCCCCCTCCCCCCCCCCTCTCTCTCTCTCTCTCTCTCTCTCTGTCGATACCTCATTAAAAATGCAGTTATACTAAAATTGTTTTTCGCAGTTTCCAGACCTCTCTAATGTGCGTCAAGGACGATGATGTAAAATATTATATGGGTCCTGGTTAGGACGAAATGAGGCGTGGAAGGTATCGTCTTTCACAAAACCGAACTCACTTCAAACTGTTAAAATTCAGTAACACAGTCTCGCTCGTCAAAGTTGTTTAGTTTTTCTTTTTACTTCGCTTCTAACTGTCATTTCTTGAAAGTATTGGCAATATTGCCAGCTGACGTGCCATGCGTTAGCTCGGGCGCCACTGGGAATTTGCAGCCTAAGAAGCGCGCTGTTTGAGTTGGAAATGCAAATTTCATTCATATCTACTGCCCAATGAAAAATTCAGCTGATTTAACTCCAGTCTACGTCTTTTCTAATTACACGGTGGCCCAACCGATATTACCGATGTCGCTGTAATTAAACTGATGTTCTTCTGAGTGCTTCAGTGTGAGCTGCATACATCACAGAGGGCTGAAAAATCATAGTTAATTTCATTAATCGGTGCGCTCGCGGAGTATGCTGAAAAGATAATAGTTCCACTTTCGGTCATCAGGTAAAAATATGACGCTACCAGCAGTCAGAAAGTGGTATGTGTGCAGGAAAACGGGTGCAACGAACAAACACATGACAACGGTTGTTGGTGCGTTAATCAAAACAGCGTCACAAGTTATAACTTGCTGCTTCCGTAACACAGCACCGTCGGTAGTTGGTTGCAGCATATCCGATGAAATCAGAATGATACGTCGTCGTATGCTTACCTTCAGACCAGGAAGAGTCCGGATGCATCCCTGATCGATACGATTCTTCAGATATCCCCACGAGCAGAAGTCACGGCGATTTAGGTCAGGTGACATGGAAGGCCACACATCTTGAAATTCCTAGAGATGATGCGTTGGATACCGAAGGTTTCTCGGGGCAAACCTTTCACATGTTACGTGAAACTTGGTATAGCCCCATGTCTCATAAAAATATTAGTGTGGATATAATTGAATTCTTGAAAAGCTGGAATCACGTTTTTTACGAGGAAGTCATAACGTGGAGATTTCATTGTACACGTAACATATAAACGAAGTGCCATCTTAACGAAGAAAAACGAGAATGAAGGAGCTTATGAAACCACACCACACGCTCATATAAGCTGAGTGCAGCAGATGCTCCTGTACAACATATGAACCCAACATGCGACCGTAGAACTCCACATGAGACAGTTCTGTGCAGTCGCGGCACCGTGCATGGAAAAATATGCCTCGTTGGTACAGAGAATGTTCTCCAGCCACATGTCACCCACTTCTATACATGACGAAAATAGAGGGCAAAGTTACTTTGTAGCCTCTCTTGGGGCTTCAAAAAAATGGTTCAAATGACACTGAGTACTATGGGACTTAACATCTGAGGTCATCAGTCCCCCAGAACTTAGAACCACTTAAACCTAACTAACCTAAGGACATCACACACATCCATACCCGAGGCAGGATTCGAACCTGCGAGCGTAGCAGTCGTGCGGTTCCGGACTGAAGCCCCTAGAACCGCCCGGCCACCGGGGCCGGCTTGGGCCTTCATTTGTGCAGATTCAGAACCTTGTAGAGATACTAGCTTGAAATGCACCTCAAAATCTTTCGAACTGTTGACCAGGAGACAGGAAATTCCCGTGACACAGCTTGTGCAATAGCTACAGAATTTGAGGCACGTGCTGCACTGTCTGCTATGGCTAAAGCAACTTTAACAACTGCATGGGAGTGGGCCGCTGAACTACCTAGTTCACCTGTTTCTTCAGATTTCTTGATTGTATTCTTTAGCCCATTAACTGACTTGGGGTCTCTTCACAAATGTTTCTGACGGTGATGTTCCCGCAACGCAGCGATGTTCCCGCAACGTAGCGCTGCTATTTCTGTCATTCTGATGAAACAGCAGTGGACGGTCTTCCTTCTAGTAGCCATGTCCTTTCGTGTGGAAAACTTCAACTCTGTTAATTCTTTGCACGAAAAGTCACTTCACAGAAGAAATTAATATGCGTCGCCAACTGATGAACGGTTTATTACGTCAAAACAGAAAACTTTTCACAATCTGAATGCTTACACCACCAAATTTTCACCTAGTGACAGAGTGGAAAAATTATTTTTTCGGTATACTCCAAGGGCGCACTGATTAATCAACATACCTATGACGTTTGTGCAGGCTGCGATGTATATAGCACGCACTACAGCTCTCGCTACACACTCAGTTTGATTATAACTACCCAATATGAAAATAAAAATATTTTAATTTCAAACTTTTTGTGGTTTAGGTCCCATTGATGTGGCTGGCTAGGTAGCCTTGGCCTAAGTACAGTCGTGTCTGTGCGTTGTTACAGCCTTTGGTCCGTGTACTGGTGTAATACATCTCTCGACGAAAGGGCTGTCTTCTGCAGGTAAAGGTAGGAAGTTCTGACAGCAACAGTCGATTACCGGCAACGGAGATTGGTAGTCTTTGACGTCTACGGAATTGTGGATGACTTCCTCCTTTAGCGCATAGGCTAGATCCTTTGGCTGGAATTGCACTCATATATTGAAGTTTAGTAGGTCTCTCGGTGACTAGAAAGAAACTTTTCCTGACCGCACTTTACGCGTCACCATAATTAAGTATCGAATTTGAACAAAGACAAACACGGATTTAGGGAAACGGCACATACTGGAGGTTTATTGAATGTCAAGATAAAGCTTTGAAAGCTTTTATTTAACGTTAGTAGTCCAAACAAGAACCAAACGTAGCTGCAGAATTGTGCTGTGTTCTATCTTATTACTCAGTTCTTGGAAAAAATATTAATTCTCGAAAATATAGTCTACACAAGAAACTTCTCTTTTCAGTTTTATGTGGAACACCAGTTAATAAAAATTACTTCATACAACAAAAATTTACTATGCTGTTAACTGTCTTACTAGACTTTTACGAAGCACACTGAGCTTTGAACAACTACGCTCTAAACACGCTAGTTATAAAATAACGCAGAAAATTTATAAAGCTTATCTTGGCATTAGCAAGCACATATACCCATTTAAAAGTCATATAAAATATGCACTGAACATTTAACTTAAACCTGATAATTAAAAGCAATTTACTTCTTAAGCACTACCCACTTCTTTGATCGGACTGTTTCTCAAAACCACAGACAATGTTACCCTTCCTCTCCAACTTTTCATGAACAACACAACATATCTGAACATAGTTTATCAAATTACCAATCGTCGGCTACATTAGGGCCAGAATCCTATTTCCTTAACAATCAGATGCTGCTTGTATTGAATAGAACTGTAAAACACTCTATGTTCTCGAGAACAGTCACGTGGAAGAAACGTCGCTTCACCGTAATTACAGATGTCGATTCTCCATAGTCACGTACCGTCTGTCTTTGCACGTGATCGAACGTCAGCTGCACGTTCCTCTGACGTCACTGATGCCTTGCCAATCCACGCACGGTGATACCACCTAGTCGAGCAGCAGGTAACGGATACAGCTTACGTCACCGCTCTGTCCATTTCCCGAGTCTATTACTCTCCGTGTTGCGTGTATCAGTGTCCGGCGATACCGTTTGGCTCGGTTCGGTGGGCCCTCTCTTGGTGACCACAGTTGGTTGCAGATAGCCATGCCGCTCCCGCGCTCGCCGCTCTGTCCGCAACTTTGCTCTACAATGCCGGCCGCGGTGGTCTAGCGGTTCTGGCGCTGCAGTCCGGAACCGCGGGACTGCTACGGTCGCAGGTTCGAATCCTCCCTCGGGCATGGGTGTGTGTGATGTCCTTGGGTTAGTTAGGTTTAAGTAGTTCTAAGTTCTAGGGGACTTATGACCTAAGATGTTGAGTCCCATAGTGCTCAGAGCCATTTGAAACATTTTTCTTTTTTGCTCTACAATGTAGCTCCCTCTGCTCCCGAGATGACTCAAAACTGTCGTTGAAATATCTATAGGAAGAGCAAATATCAGTGATAATTTTTTTCGTTGTGGGGGGGGGGGGGTGGTGCAGGGGGGGGGAGGGGGGTCTCTGAGGGAAGTGGCGGCTGCTGCAAAGATGTCGCAATGTGATGTTGAGTTTGCCAGGAGCTCGCCCACTGGAAGGCCTGCATATAGCCCGGAGTATCCTTTTTGTTGTGTCCAGGCCCATCTCCTCTACGACTAACAGAGTCGATAGGTTGATAAATAATCAGCATTGGCGGCCGAAGACTTCCGGCATAAGAAGTCAGCCTCATTCTGCCAACGGCCTTGTCAAAGAGGGCGGAGGAGTGGATTGAGGTTCAGGGCACTCTCTTGTCGTAGGGGTGGGAAATTGCCCCTAAAGACGGAAGAATCAGCAATGATCAACGACATGAGGATGCAGAAGGCAATGGAAACCACTGCATTAAAGACACGTAACGTGTATCCACAGGACATGTGGCCTGTAATTGAAGAAATGTCATGATGATCTCTCCATTGGCAAAAGATTCCGGAATAGTCCCCCATTCGGATCTCCGGGAGGGGATGCCAAGGGGGAGGTTACCATGAGAAAAAGATTGAATAATCAACGAAAGGATAACGTTCTACGAGTCGGGGCGTGGTAGGGAAACTAGAAATTCTGAAAATGGAAATGCAAAGGCTCAACCTAGATATAGTAGTGGTCAGTGAAGTGAAGTGGAAGGAAGACTAGGATTTCTGGTGAGATGAGTATCGGGTAATGTCAACAGCAGCAGAAAGTGGTATAACAGGTGTAGAATTCGTTATGAATTGGAAGGTAGGGCAGAGGGTGTGTTACTGTGAACAGTTCAGTGACCGGGTTGTTCTAATCAGAATCGACAGCAGACCAACACCGACAACGATAGTTCAAGTATACATGCCGACGTCGCAAGCTGAAGATGAAGAGATAGAGAAAGTGTGTGAGGATATTGAAACGGTAATGCAGTATGTAAAGGGGGACGAAAATCTAATACTCGTGGGCGACTGGAAAGCAGTTGTAGGGGAAGGAGTAGAAGAAAAGGTTACAGGAGATTATGGGCTTGGGACAAGGAATGAAAGAGGAGAAAGACTAATTGAGTTCTGGAACAAGTTTCAGCTAGTAATAGCGAATACCATGTTCAAGAATCACAAAAGGAAGAGGTATACTTGGAAAAGGCCGGGAGGTACGGGAAGATTTCAATTAGATTACATCATGGTCAGACAGAGATTCCGAAATCAGATACTGGATTGTAAGGCGTTCCCAGGAGCAGATATAGACTCAGATCACAATATAGTAGTGATGAAGAGTAGGCTGAAGTTCAAGACATTAGTCAGGAAGAATCAATACGCAAAGAAGTGGGATACGGAAGAACTAAGGAATGACGAGGTACGTTTGAAGTTCTCTAACACTACGGATACCGCAATAAGGAATAGCGCAGTAGGAAGTACAGTTAAAAAGGAATGGACATCTCTAAAAAGGGCCATCACAGAAGTTGGGAGGGAAAACATAGGTACAAAGAAGGTAGCTGCGAAGAAACCATGGGTAACAGAAGAAATACTTCAGTTGATTGATGAAAAGAGGAAGTACAAACTTGTTCCGGGAAAATCTGGAATACAGAAAAACAAGTCGCTGAGAAATGTAATAAATAGGAAGTGCAGGGAAGCTAAGACGAAATGGCTGCAGGATAAATGTGAAGACATCGAAAAAGAAATGATTTTCGGAAGGACAGACTCAGCATACAGGAAAGTCAAAACAACATTTGGTGGCATTAAAAGCAACGGTGGTAACATTAAGAGTACAACGGGAATTCCACTGTTGAATGAAGAGGAGAGAGCAGATAGGTGGAAAGAATACATTGAAAGCCTCTATGAGGGTGAAGATTTGTCTGATGTGATAGAAGAAGATACACGAGTCGATTTAGAAGAGATACGGGATCCACTATTGGAATCGGAATTTAAAAGAGCTTTGGGGGACTTACGGTCAAATATGGCTGAAGGGATAGATAACATCCCATCAGAATTTCTAAAATCATTGGGGGAAGTGGCAACAAAACGACTATTCACATTGGTGTGTAGAATATATGAGTCTGGCGACATACCATCTCACTTTCGGAAAAGCACCATCCACACAATTCCGAAGACGGCAAGAGCTGACAAGTGCGAGAATTATCGCCCAATCAGCTTAACAGCTCATGCATCGAAGCTGCTTACAAGAATAATATACAGAAGAATGGAAAAGAAAATAGAGAATGCGCTAGGTGACGATCAGTTTGGCTTTAGGAAAAGTAAAGGGACGAGAGAGGCAATTCTGACGTTACGGCTAATAATGGAAGCAAGGCTAAAGAAAAATCAAGACCCTTTCATAGGATTTGTCGACCCGGAAAAAGCGTTCGACAACATAAATTGGTGCAAGCTGTTCGAGATTCTGAAAAAAGTAGGGGTAAGCTATAGGGAGAGACGGGTCGTATACAATATGTACAACAACCAAGGGAGAGTTATAAGAGTGGACGATCAAGAACGAAGTGCTCGTATTAAGAAACGTGTAAGACAAGTCTGTAGCCTTTCGCCGCTACTCTTCAATCTGTACATCGAGGAGGCAATGATGGAAATAAAAGAAAGGTTCAGGAGTGGAATTAAAATACAAGGTGAAAGGATATCAATGATACGATTCGCTGATGACATTGCTATCCTGAGTGAAAGTGAAGAAGAATTAAATTATCTGCTGAATGGAATGAACAGTCTAATGAGTACACAATATGGTTTGACAGTAAGTCGGAGAAAGACGAACGTAATGAGAAGTAGTAGAAATGAGAACAGCGAGAAACTTAACATCAGGATTGATGGTCACGAAGTCAATGAAGTTAAGGAATTCTGCTACCTAGGCAGTAAAATAACCAATGACGGACGGAGCAAGGAGGACATCAAAAGCAGACTCGCTATGGCAAAAAAGCATTTCTGGCCAAGAGAAGTCTACTAATATCAAATACCGGCCTTAATTTGAGGAAGAAATTTCTGAGGATGTACGTCTGGAGTACAGCATTGTATGGTAGTGAAACATGGACTGTGGGAAAACCGGAACAGAAGAGAATCGAAGCATTTGAGATGTGGTGCTATAGACGAATGTTGAAAATTAGGTGGACTGATAAGGTAAGGAATGAGGAGGATCTACGCAGAATTGGAGAGGAAAGAATTATGTGGAAAACACTGGTAAGGAGAAGGGACAGGATAATAGGACATCTGATAAGACATGAGGGAATGACTTCCATGGTACTAGCGGGAGCTGTAGAGGGCAAAAACTGTAGAGGAAGACAGAGATTGGAATTCGTCAAGCAAATAATTGAGGACGTAGGTTGCAAGTGCTACTCTGAGATGAAGAGGTTAGCACAGGAAAGGAATTCGTGGCGGGCCGCATCAAACCAGTCAGTAGACTGATGACCAAATAAAGAAGGTTATGGTTCTAATTGTTTATTGAAGCGAACAAGTTCCTCTTCTAGGGACACGTGGGCATTGACCTCAAGGGCCCTCAGTTGACCTACTATGGTGTCGTAACAAAGACAATATCGGTGTTGCTTGAATCCCAAAAGTTGTCAACGAGAATGTCTAGGGGAACCGTGAAACGATTCTTTTTTCTAGGCCAGCCACTCATAAGGCCTTCGGGGTAATGTTTCCCTCAAACGGTTAATTCTTTATTGGAGCAAACAAATTCCAGTTGTACGGACAGGTGTGCACTTGTATCAAGAGCCTTCAGCTGACTTACTATGATGTCGTAACGAAGACATATATCTGTTTTGCTTGAAGCCTAAAGTCGTCTACGAGAATGTTAAAGGGAACCATGAAGCGATTCTCTGGTCTAGGGCAGGCCATTCGTAAGCCCATCGGGGTTGCGACCCCCGTGAATAGGTCGATTGTGGCCTAGAGCTACATGGTTTTATCCCTGATAGTGGTTATATATATTGTTGTTGTGGTCTTCAGTCCTGAGACTGGTTTGATGCAGCTCTCCATGCTACTTTATCCTGTGCAAGCTTCTTCATCTCCCAGTACCTACTGCAATCTACATCCTTCTGAATCTGCTTAGTGTATTCATCTCCTGGTCTCCCTCTACGATTTTTACCCTCCACGCTGCCCTCCAATGCTAAATTTGTGATCCCTTGATGCCTCAGAACATGTCCTACCAACCAGTCCCTTCTTCTTGCCAAGTTGTGCCACAAACTCCTCTTCTCCCCAATCCTGTTCATTAACTCCTCATTAGTTATGTGATCTGCCTATCTAATCTTGAGCATTCTTCTGTATCACCACATTTCGAAAGCTTCTATTTTCTTCTTGTCCAAACTATTTATCGTGCATGTTTCACTTCCATATGAGTGTGTGTGTGTATGTGTGTGTTTCGGTAGATAAGTTTCTGGTGGGGTGGAGGGCGTGGAAGGAGGGAATATCCACGGTAATACTTTGTTTTGCACGACCTCAAGGTATGGCACCCCTGTTCTGCACGCAATTCCCCAAGCCGAGCTACCGTAAGGGCAGTTTCGTAGCGTGGCCACGTTAATTGAACGATGGAGGAGGTTAGCGCCTTGGCCATCTCCAGACACTTCTTCTTCTTCGAAACGTTTGTATGGAAGAATAGGCTGGAGTCAAATATTACCTGCAGACAGAAGACGTATAGTGACCATGATAGCCTGTGATCTTGTACCATACCATGATCTGACAGAATTACAGTCGCCGGCTACAACTGTGGGTTCTCTGCAAGCTCTCGTGGATGGTAGATTAGAACTAAAACATGTAAATTATTAGTTAATTTTTAACCGGAATGATAAAAAGATTTACTTATATCTATACAATGCCATACCAAAGGAATGAGCCGAATATTTAAAACTATTTTTGAATTTTAAACCTCACTTGACGCACGTATTTACTAAACTCTTCTTGTGAATTACGAAGTTCACAAAGTTCTGGGTGACAGTTCAATCTAAGATGTGTGTAACCATGTACCCTAACAAGACGACTTGTCTGTTTGTTTGAAGGCTACCAACTGGGATGAGTCTGCTTCTGCTCTGGTGTACATTAGCCTTCGAATGGTGACGCTGCAACTCTGGGAGAGAGGGCGTGGCTTCGTTGACAGCTCCCATTCGTCATTGTGGAATGATTGGAGACATCGTTAACTTCTGTGGTATCGATACCAGGTGCAGACTTCGTTACAGCACTGCGGTCTTTAGACAAAACCACAGGTGCAACTTTTATCTCCTCTTGCAAAAGTACACCACCGTCGTTTTGTCAGCATTCAGATTAAACTTGTTGGCTTGCACCAGGAATGACCTTGTCCATTAGCCGTCGTAACCGGTTGGTACTGGCGACATGCTGTTGGTCACTCACAATGAGCGCCGTATCGTCGCCACATTGTGCTAGGAAAACGTTGTCCACCAGGGGGAAGTTCTTGATGAAGACGTTGAAGACCATTGGGGAGGACCACTTGGGAATCCCGGTGGTCCCAGTCTTGAAACAGGATTGGTTACCCTCTATGGTAACCGAGCGAGGTGGGGCAGTGGTTAGCACACTGGACTCGCATTCGGGAGGACGACGGTTCAATCCCGTCTCCGGCCATCCTGATTTAGGTTTTCCGTGATTTCCCTAAATCGTTTCAGGCAAATGCCGGGATGGTTCCTTTGAAAGGGCACAGCCGATATCCTTCCCAATCCTTCCCTAACCCGAGCTTGCGCTCCGTCTCTAATGACCTCGTTGTCGACGGGACGTTAAACACTAACCACCACCACCACCTCTATGGTAACAACGATAGTCGCTGGAAGTAGCTGTCGAAATGTTCAAATGTGTGTGAATTCTAAGGGATCAAACTGCTGAGGTCATCGGTCCCTAGACTTACACAATACGTAAACTAACTTATGCTAAGAACAACATACACGCACCCATGCCCGAGAAAAGACTGGAACCTCCGGCGGAAAGGGCCGCACAAACCGTGACATGGCGGCTCAAACCTCGCGGCCACTCCGCGCGGCTTGACGAGGTGAATTTAACAGTCTGGGATCGTCGAGTGTCTCACTAATTTGGAGATTAATATCTGTTTCCAGACCCTCTCGTAGCCTTTGTCTCAATCGAGAAATGCCACTGCCGTGGTGGTGAATGCATTAAAATATGTCGAGACATGTTCCATGAGCTGCAGGACATGTATTTCCACAGCAGCTTCTTCTGAAAGGAGAATTGTTGGGGACGGATTCTGCCATCTGCGGTCAGGGGCCATTGAAAGCGTTCAAGTACAATTTTCTCAAAGGTCTTGCTGATAGTATGCAGCCGAAATATTTTACTGTAGTTATTCGGAACATTTACGTTTTTCCCCCGCTTTGGGATGGGGATGACCATTGCCTTCTTCCTTTGTCTTGCTAGCGATCGATCCTCGTCTTCAGTAGGCAGAACGGGGAAGAATACTGAATATCGCTTGGCGAATACGTGACTTGTGTATGCGCGACATAGACCGTCACTGTGGGTCGCTGTCGTCGATGAGTGCGCTGTTTGGGAGCGAGACTGGCGCCTCTGTTGCTCCTGCTAGAGTTCAGCATATCAAAAGGCGTATTATTGTCCGTCAGCAGTACTACTCAAGCACGACATTACAGCAGTAGGCCATTATCGGAAGCAGACGGTGGCGTTACAGTAATCAAGTATAGTGATGACTACGGATAACGCATCGCTTTGTTAGTGCTTCCAGACCAGCTTTGCACATACAATCAACCCCGCAATTAATTATATCAATTTTAATTATTTCAGATTTTGCATTTCATGAAGTTTAAATTTTATTTCACGGCACTGTTCAATTCAGTTTTCTCTTATACAGACAATATTTTGTAGGAAGCTTACACTCTTAGCTTTCAGACAAACTGATCGCCATCCACGAGAATTTCAATTTCCTTTTCCATTCCGTTGCATACTATTCTTGTCAGCAACTTGGATGCAAAAGGTGTTAAGGAGATTGTCCTATAATTCTGGTACTTGCGTGCTCTCGCAATCTTCAGAATTGTGCCGACGTTGTTTCTCTGAGAGTCAGGTAATATATCGCCTGTCTCATACTTTCTACCCACCAAAGTAGGGAATCGTTTTGTTGTCACTTCCCCCAATGATTTTAGAAATTCCAGTGGAATGTTCCACCTTATTTGAACTTAAGTACTCCAAAGCTCTATTAAAGTCTACTATTGGATCCCCTATCTTTCCTCCATCGACTTCTGTCTCTTGTATCAAGTTATCAGACAAGACTTTCCCCTCATAGTCATTCAGTGTGCTCCTCAGGACTGAGTAATGGAATTCACATTGCGTTCTTAGTGCACCACCCTTGCATTTAATTTCACCGAAGACTGTTTTAACTTTACTGTAGACTGTGTCAGTCGTTCCGACAATTAATTCTTTTTCGATTTGTTCACGTTTTTCGTGCAGCAACTTTGCCTCAGCTTTCCTGCACTTCCCGTTTATTTAATTCCAAGCTGACATGAACTTCTGTATCACTGAAATATCTTGAACATTTTTGTACGCCCTTCTGAAGTGTTTTTCCTGTTACGCATGGTTTCCTCGCAGTTACCTTCTTTGTTCCTATATTTTTCATCCCAACTTCTGCGATAGCTCTTTTTAAATATGTCCGTTGCTCTTTAACTGAAATGCTGAACTGCTTACCGAACTATTCACTGACGCGGTATCTATACCCCCAAAGAACCTCAAGGATATCTCTTCACTCGTTAGTATTTTCATATCCACTAGTTTGTAAATCGTTTCTCTCTGACTATTCTCTCAAACTTCACTCTACTCTTCATCAATACCAAATTATGATCTGAGCCTGTATAGGTTACTGCATACGCGTTACGGTCCAATAGCTGATTTTGAAATCTCTGTCTGACATTGACGTAATCCAGCTGATATCTTCCCGTATTTGTCGGCCTGTCCCATGTATACCTCCTCTTGTGATTCTTGAACAAAGTATTTGGAATTGCTAGGTGAAATTTATTGCAGAATTCAATTAGTATTTCTCTTCCCTCATTCTTACTACCAATCACATACGAGTATTCTTCAGTAACCCTATGTTCTACTCCTTTCCCTGCAACCACATTCCAATCCCCCATAGCTGTAAGGTTTTCATGTCCCTTTACGTACTGAATTACCTGTCCAATAACCCCACACACTTTCTCTATCTCTTCATCTTCTGATTGCGACGTCAGCGTGTATACATGAACTATTGCTGTCGGCATTATTTTGCTGTCGCTTCTGATGAGAACAACCCTATCACTGAGCTGTTCACAGTAACTGACTCTCTGCTCTAGCTTCCTACTCGTAACATTTCCTACTTCCATTATACCATTATCTTCTGCTGTTGATATTACATTATACGCATCAGGTAGGTGATCGTTATCTTCTTTCCATTTCACATCCCTTATCTCTACTCTATCTACTAGGGTCGTTCAACAAGTAACTTATTTATTGTTAAGAGTCAGAATTTGGTGACAATATACACCAATATGTCTTGTCCATGTCCTGTTTTTTTATGTAGTCTCCAACATGTTCTATGACCGTACGTGAAGATTGTGGAAGATCATGTATTCCCTGATGGTAAAAGCTCTTGTCCTCTAGGCGTATCCTTGTTTTCACTGCATGTCTAACACTCTCGTCCCCTTCAAAGTGTGTTCCCCGTAGAGAATCTTTAAGCGGCCCAAAGAGATAGAAGTCAGACTGTGGATGAGGCAATGATGTCCAAACCAATATGGCGATTTGTTTCCGGGTTTTCTGACTTGTGTGTGGGCGTGCATTATCGTTAAAAAATGGTTCAAATGGCTCTGAGCACTATGGGACTTAATATCTGAGGTCATCAGTGCCCTAGAACTTAGAACTACTTAAACATAAGTAACCTAAGGACTTCACACACATCCATGCCCGAGGCAAGATTCGAACCTGCGACCGTAGCGGTCGCACTGTTCCACACTGCAGCGTCCAGGACCGCTCTGCCACCACGGCCGGCTGCATTATCGTGTTGGAGTAAGATTTCTATTGGATTCTTGTCTGATCGAACACGCCGAAACCGGTTTATTCAGTCTTCATGTATGCATCTGAACTGATGGTTGACCCTCTTGGGCCGGTCGGGGTGGCCGAGTGGTTCTAGGCGCTACAGTCCGGAACCGCGCGACCGCTACGGTCGCAGGTTCGAATCCTGCCTCCCGCATGGATGTATGTGTTGCCCTTAGGTTAGTTAGGATTAAGTAGTTCTAAGTTCTACGGGACTCATGACCTCACAAGTTAAGTCCCATAGTGCTCAGAGCCATTTTATTTGACCCTCTTGGCATCACATCACAAGAATGACACCACGACAATCGCAGAACACTGTCACAATGAATTTTCCTGCAGGAGGGGTTGTCTTGAATTTTTCGTTTGTGGTGAATGAGGATGATGCCACTTCATAGACTGCTTTTCTGTGCCGACCGCGGTGGCCACGCGGTTTAGGCGCTACAGCCCGGAACCGCGCGACTGCTGCGGTCGCAGGTTCGAATCCGGCCTCGGGCATGGATGTGTGTGATGTCCTTAGGTTAGTTAGGTTTAAGTAGTTCTAAGTTCTAGGGGACTGATGACCTCAGATGTTAAGTCCCATAGTGCTCAGAGCCATTTTTTTTGCTTTTCTGTTTCCGGTGCAAAGTGGTGCACCCAGCTCTCTTCCCCGTAACGTAACAGGAAAGTCTCTCCATCAGTCTCAAAACACTCCAACATTTCAGATGAAATGGCCTTTCTTTGAATCTTGTGGCCCACTGTAGGCAATCGTGGAACCCATCGTGAGCACCTCTTTGAATAGCCGAGAGTCTCAAACGCACTTCCAATGCTGACCGACAACTGTAGAGCCAATTGCCTAGTTGTGATGCGCCGGTCGGCACGAATAATGGCATCTGCACGATTCAGCATGTCTGGAGCAGTGGCTGTGACAGGGCTGTCCCGAGCGCAGCTGATCATGGAGCTCTGTTTCTGAATTTCCTGAGGCTGTAACATTCTTTACTCATCGCCCAGCTGTACTCCTATCAACTGCAGCATTGCCATACAGTGCACACAAACGTTTATGGAAGTTCACTACCGTTTCTTTTTCTGCACACAATAATTCAATTACACCAGCTGCTTGTAACGTGAATCGTATGTAGACGCCATTTTGACGCTATACTACGGGTCTGCCATCTGCCAGAAGGGTTTTAAATTTCACCGGCGCGCAGAACAAACATGCAATGTGAAGCACCAACAAGGACGTTGGTCTATGTATAGTAATGGCTTTTTTTATGTGTGACATTACTTGTTGAACGACCCGTGTAGATTGAGCCTCTCCATTTTCCTTTTCAGATTTTTTTGCTTCCTGCCACGTTCAAACTTCCGACATCCCACGCCCCGACTCACAGAGCGTTATCCTGTCGATTGCTACTCGATCTCTTCCTCACGGTCTCCTGAGTCATACCTCATAAATTTTTATCTTTTTATTGAGTACGACGAGGGGTTCCACACAGTGGTGGTTTTTAGACGTTGCTACGAATGACTTCTGAGATTATAAGACGGCAATAACTCCTGGTGCCCTTTACCTGCTAACATCGAATGTCGCCAAAGAGGCATCTGAGCTTAAGGTCTACTGCTCACCATTAAAACCGTCACAAGACCCCCAGCCATTCTGATACTGTTCCAAGAATGAAATTTTCACTCTGCAACAGAGTGTGCGCTGATATGGAACTTCCTGGCAGATTGAAACTGTGTGCCGACGCGGTGGTCTAGCGGTTCAGGCGCTCAGTCCGGAACCGCGGGACTGCTACGGTCGCAGGTTCGAATCCTGCCTCGGGAATGGATGTGTGTGATGTCCTTAGGTTAGTTAGGTTTAGGTAGTTCTAAGTTCTAGGGGACTGATGACCACAGATGTTAAGTCCCATAGTGCTCAGAGCCATTTGAACCTGTGTGCCGAACTGAGGCTCGATCTCATGACCTTTGCCATTCGCGGGTAAGAGCGCTTCGGCTATTTAAGAAGGTGGCAAGCCCCAATCACTCTGGCTTCAAGACAACGTACAGCGTAAGCCTATAGCGCCAACTCCCTCCACTTTTAACTCCATACTTGTTGCCAACAGTATTATCTTTGACGCGTGCACGTTAAAGGTAACCCTCATCTCACAACACTTGCGATCGTGATGTCATTTTGACGTCACAAACCCACCGCAATATCGATAATCGATACGGCAGGTGTCGCATTTATTTTGGCACATTCAGCTGTTTTGTAATATAGCTTGCAGTATAGCGTTTCAAAGCAACGGTGCATTGAAAAGTCTCACAAAAACGTCACCCTTGTAATTACATGTCAGTTAATAACAAATCAATGCTGTAAACCTTCAAGAGACCATATGATAACTGAGATTTAAGAAAATCACATGAATAGGCTGTAGACAAAAGAAAAAGATAGAGTAATGGATAACGTAGTGGCTGGCTCTGAGCACTATGGGACTTAACATCTGTGGTCATCAGTCAACCAGAACTTAGAACTACTTAGAGCTTACTAACCTAAGGACATCACACGCATCCATTCCCGAGGCAGGATTCGAACCTGCGACCGTAGCAGTCGCGCGGTTCCGGACTGAGCGCCTAGAACCGCTAGACCACCGCGGCCGGCGATAACGTAGTGGTTTGTGGAGTCGAAGGATGTAGGTACCCATCACAGTACATGCTCATTACTATTTTTAATTTTTTACCTTAGTGTTGTCATCACATTCTGGGATTTTTTATGTATGTAAGATAAGTATGTTCTGCAATATTCGATGTTGTTCCGTGTGATTAGATAAGGAAAGATGAAATAAATATGTGGCTGTTTATTTCGGAATATGTGTCGATTTCCGAATTTTCGGTTAGGCAGGAACCTAAGAGGACAGCTCTAATTGCTCCGGGTAGAGTTCAGAGCAGTAACATTCATATTCTTCGCTATCACAAATACTCTTCTGTTTATTTACGAATAAGTGGCGATTTCCGAATGTGTGGCTAGGCAGGAACGTATGAGGACAACTAAAAGTGCTGCGAGTGAAACGAGCAGCAGTGATAGTTATAATTCCTTCTTTGTTGCAAATATTTCTCTGTTTACCTATTTTTTGTGAATATGCGGCTATTTCTGAATGTGTGGTTAGGTAGGAACCGGAGGGGTCAGCTTAAATTGCTGCGAGTGGATCGCTAACGGAAGTCGATAGCAGTTCCTGCGGTTTTCGATATTGCGCGTGACGTCAGAAGTGTTGTGGAACGAGTGTCACCCGCCCGTTCATTCCACTGAGTAAAGTGCGTCACAAATGGTTCAAATGGCTCTGAGCACTATGGGACTTAACTTCTGAGGTCACCAGTCCCCTAGAACATAGAACTGCTTAAACCTAACTAACCTAAGGACACCACAAACATCCATGCCCGGGGCAGGATTCGAAACTGCGACCGTAGCGGTCGCGCGGCTCCAGACTTTAGCGCCTAGAACCGCTCGGCCACTCTGGCCGGCTGCGTTACAAATGTGGAAAGAGAGTCACCTTGAGAATGGCTGAAAGGTTTTCGGCCGAAATATTCGTACAAGTTGTAACACCACAATAGGTGTTGTTACAGGACTAAATGAGTGCCGAAACAAATCTCTATACTACCTGACATACAAAATTGTAAAATTAAATCAATCTTCATCCAACTAATTAATCTCTGCTCCAACAACTGCATCCCTGTAGAAACAATATGGGTCGATACATTTCTTTTCAGTCTTATGTGCATGTCCTGTGTCCTGATTTCCATTGCTCACCCTTCCTGAAAGTGTGTGGTCAAGTGTGAGTGAATTGAATGAAGTAGCAGACGAACCAGAGAAGTGGTAGGTTTCTTAATCTTCTACCAACCTAAACGGTGTCGGTGGAAAGCAGAGAGAAGGAACAGGAGGGCTTGGCCAAAGATGAGCTTCAGAACGTCTGTGTCGAACGAAGGACAAAGAGGTATTTGAATGTGTTTATAGTTTCTAATCTCATCAATTTCTTTTCCTAGTTGTTTCGTATTACCATTTAGGTTCTGGTTACAATTTTTGGTTCAGTTAATCAGTGGGATTATAATATGATTTCCGTTAGGTGCGATCACGCGTTCTATGAACTCAAATCGTAGCCCAAGCCTTAACAGTTTCAGCTTGCGATGTTCTATTTGTGGTGGACTTTTAAATTATCAGTAAAATTTGTATCGAGCGTACATTTGTCAAAGAATGAGACGATTTGATTCGAAGCGCTTCATACAAGGCTATGCAGCCACCCAAAATCCTGCTCGATGCCAACCACAAGGTGCATACAATACTTCATACAAAAATGCTATCAACATTTTGTTTGGCATATGTATTTAATGCACGTGAGTACGTGTGTTTCGAAACTGAGCAGTGACCACGTGCTCCCCAAATATCGCCACCCCACAGGACTCGCCAGCCTAAGGTAAACGAGAGGCCATAGGCTAGTTTATAAAAATGTATCAACATTGTTTTGTCTATCTATTAAATACAAAAGACCACTGTTCACATGCGAAAACTTAGCCAAAATAAACATTTAATCATCTGAAGCTATTTCCGCGTTCGTTTAATTTATTGTTTCCAATACGGCAAAAATAGTGTCACTTTTGTTTCACTAATAATCATGCTAGTAAAATAAGTAGTTCTTGGGACAAGTGTAGCTAACGGGACGTAGTGTCCTCTGACTGCCCCGTAGTAAATCACTGCGTTATCCGTCGCGACTTTTTCAAACTCAATCTGTTAAGGGATTGTTTCCTAAATTTTAGATGGACCTAAACCTATATTCAAACAACGGGCAAAGCTAATCAGGGAACCTACCGTCAAGTTACAGAGTTACCATGCCGAAGCACTGCTGGACTGTTTCGAAAGTGGACCAACAGGCTTTTAAGCAGCTTCGCCTCATCAGTATGTGTCTGTGTGGCCTGTGTGTGTGTCTGTATGTATATGTGTGTGTGTGTGTGTGTGTGTGTGTGTGTGTGTGTGTCTGTGTGTGTGTGTGTGTCTGTGTGTAAGTGTGTGTGTGTGTGTGTGTGTGTGTGTGTGTCTGTGTGTGTGTGTCTGTGTGTAAGTGTGTGTGTGTGTGTGTGTGTGTGTGTGTGTGTGTCTGTCTGTCTGTATGTGTGTGTGTGTGTGTGTGTGTGTGTGTGTCTGTTTGTTTGTGAGTGTGTGTCGGTGTGTGTGTCTGTCTGTGTGTGTGTGAGTGTGTGTCTGTCTGTGTGTGAGTGTCTGTGCATTTATTGTTAAAATGAACTACTTTTTATGGATACTGTATTCTGGTACAGGGATCCATACAGCGAAGTAGACCCTGTGCGGCTATACAGGAGTGCTTATTTACAAGGGCAGAACCACAGACTGACGAGATCACGAGGATGGTTCGACAGGCAGAGCCAATCAGCGCCCTGTGAAGCGCCGATCACATGGCCAGTGAGCAAGCACGCGCATCCGATCGCTCTCCGGCTGTCACTCGCCGTGCACCGAACATCGCCCCTTTCTCGGTTCGCCATTTTCCCTCTCCGTCCACCCGAACGGCCTGGGCAACGCCATCAAAATCACGGCTCGCGCCGCCCCAGTGGCTTCCAGGGCAGACATGACCGCCAAACGGGCCGCTGGTGTAATTACACCGATCTCTGCCCTCGCCGCTGTGGAGACGAGGCGGCTGTCAGAGCCGACAGACATCGACGCTCCCCAGAGCTAATGAGCTGTATCCAAAGACCCTTTAATTTCAACTGAATCGTGTTGAACTTTAGAGAGAACAATTACGAATCTCGGAAGGTTCTTAGAGGGAATGCTATTCGACCAAAAAGGTAATAGAATCACGGCGAAGCAAAGATTGAACTGATTAGTTCGAATATGTTTTGGCAGTGAATGTAGTTTAGCCATGACATTGATACCCTCAGCGTAACTCTCTTTGTATGTCATTACTGAATTTTCAACTGAAGAAAGTCTGCAAACTTCGTAATAGGACTTCTAGATTAATTCACTCATTTAAAGAGTTATACTGACTGAAAAGTATTTAAACCGACAAACTCTGGGAGGTTGTAGGGGACATCAAAACAAATGTTTTTCCCTAATGTCATTTTTTCCAGTGAGGAGTATGTAAACCGGCAGAGAAAGATTTCTCTGGCGGCAAATTAATTAAACCAACAAACACTCTGCCTCTGCCAATCCAAGTTTCTGGGAACTGTCGGTCCAGGAACCGACGCACACGATGACTGAAACGTGCCGGCGCCCCGCCATGTTGGAACCACATGCTTTGTCTTGTAGGAAGCGGGACGTTTACCAGCAATTTTGGCAATGCTCTGGCGAGAATATTCCAGTAGTGCCTGCCATTTAATGGCCTATGTAGCAGACACGGCCCAATTGAACAGTCCCCAACAACACCGGCCCATACTTGATGAGCGCTAGTAACTTTGACATGTGGGTTACCCACACTCCAAACATGCGAATTGTGCATGTTGAAGACTCCATCACGCCCGAACGTTGCTTCCTCGGTAAATAACACAGTGGATGGAAATGTAGGATGCATTTGACACTGTTCTAGGTACCACTGCGAAAACTGTGCTCTGGATGGATAAGCAACTGGTTCCTAGCTGTGGACACGCTGTAAGTGAAATGGACGTAACAATTGCTCTCGCAGGACTGTTCTTACATTCGTCTGACGCGTCCCCATGTTACGTGCAATTGCACTAGTGCTGATTGAAGGATGCCCCTTCACATGCTCCAAGACAGCTTCCTCAAATTACAGCGTTCTTACCGTGCGACGGCGTCCCTGTCCAGGTAATCTGCTAAATGACCCGGTCTCACGCAGACGTTGGTACACAGCAGCAAAGGTCGTATGATGCGGGATACGGTGATTAGGATATTAATGTTGATATACCCGCCGTGCAGCTCGTCCGTTGTGGTGCGCTACGTAGTAAGCACCAACCGTATCAGTGTACTCACTTCAGGTGCATCGCTCCATTAGTAATCAGAGACAATGCACTACTACACTGGCGGACAGCAGTTTCCTACAACTGAAGAGCGTAATACGGCCTTCACCGGTTTAAATAATCCTCATAGGAGATAATGACATTATGGAAAAATATTTGTTTTGATGTACCCTACAACCTCCCAGAGTTTGACGGCTTAAATACATTTCACCCTGTATAAAGGATAGCGTTTTGTAATGTGGTAGGAAGCTGGTGTTGAGTGGAAGAATACTGAGCCAAAAATTTACTAACATATTTGTTAAAAAAACACACACCAATTTATCAGGAACCAATGCATGCTATTCAGTAGGTGCCCCTGCACCAGGATCTTGAAGTTGGTGGGCAGGCACCCAACTCGGCACCACAGTGGACAAAGATTTCTAGCAAATTCAGATGGCGAGAAAAACTCTGATTCCGTGTATTGCGCAGCGACAGTTTATTCAAACAAAAAATCTTCACAGGACCAGCCGACGCGCAGACTCATGGAACCCGCAGTGACCAAATACACAACTTTTAGCAGCGGCCCTAGGATAGTGTCAGCCACGGAGCCACGGAGTTTTCTCCAGTCGCTGTCAAACAAGCCGCTCACTTCGAGAGCGCCTCCTGGCCGCAAAAGCGCTTAAATGCTGACCCACAAAGCTGCCCTTTGCAGGCGAAAAACAACTCGAGAAGCTACTGCGACCAGAGAAGCTAATAATAACGGGTACTATCGATATAAAAGCTCACACACAAATAAGAAGCCTATGGCTTACAGGGAAGTAATGTGCTGGGGCAGTAAATGTGCTTGCGACGTTAATGGCGTACACACCTTCTTTATGCAAAAAGTGACAAGGAAGATAATCATGCTGGTTTATGTAACCCTCGTAGCTAAACACCAGAGCCATATATTTTTATTTTGTTTCTCGAAATAAATTAATTTTAGTTGTCAAGAATATCAGCACAACCTGTACGGAACGTAATTTGTTGGGAAGGTATGTGATGTTATCGCAGTGATTACAAAACAGAATCAAATTTACAAAGTACTTGGCAGTACGAGTCCATTTATTGTTATTATGTTTCATCCCTGAGCCATGTTGTGGCTTGCGTTGGTGCCGTTGGTAGGTTGGCATCGTGTAATAGGGATAGTGGCGTCTCGTTTCCTTCTTGTTTACTGGCGCCACTACGTTTGCTAGCGTTGTCTGTCTGCAAGTGGCAGCAGCAGCTGTTATCTACACCTAGTACCGTAGTACTATCTTTGCGACGACGTCAAGTGTTTTCCAGGTCGGAGGGTGTTGGGGAGTTTGGTTGGGACGGAGTAGTAGTGAGGTCCAGCAGAGCGAGAACATGCCAGGACTGCTGGTGGCACACAGACACAGCCGGATCGAGGGGCTGTAGTGGCGGGGCCTACAATCTCGTTGTCCACTGGATCCAGGATGTTTGAGTTGAGTGAACATGAAGCCAGTAGTGAAACATCCACTATTTTGAGCTCACGCTGTTTCTTCACGCGTTGCTGCTCACAGGACCACTTACATGAAGAGCAACTAGTGGAACGTTTGGATTTGGCAAAATTAATCATCCTCTGCTCCTCATTATTATTCATTCAATTTCTTGGGTTTATTGGTCTATCTTAACCAGCAGTATTTTTCTGTCTAGTGGCCACTAACGCCCCAGATACCTGCCCTGGAGGTTAGCGTATTTTCGCGGCAGTGTACCTTTCCTCGCCTTGCCGCTGCTGTCCAGTAAGGCGTGTAAGTTACACAGCCTCCTTGATTGTTGTTCAGATATGTTGATTCTGTTGGACTGCTTTGCTCACAGAGGTTCCTTCTGCTTCTGGATGTTCTAAACGCCGGATTCTGACGATGCAGTACTGTCTACCGTTCCATCATTTTATTGGTTATCAGAAGTTAGGTAGATTTTGCAAGAGTGTTGGTCTGCGTAAACTGTCACTAGTTTGAGTTACCATCCGGCTAAGTGAATACAACTCTTGGCTGCCTGTCTTATCAGTTTCGAGTTGAGCGATTTTCCCAGGCCAGTCCTTGGAGCACTGTCTGAGAAACACTTCTCTCTTGGTCTGATCTAATTGTGATAATTGTTATTTTTAAATATTTTAATCCTGATTTATCACTATTTGGGCCTTCGGGCGACAAATAATTTGAATTTTTTGTCAATAAGACCTTCAACAGTCAATGCTATTTGTGTTAAGAGTTTTTAATTAGATACTGTGTCTTAATAGTGAAATTTTGATTGTCTTTTTAAAAAAATATTTTAGTATCTCCTGGAGAACTGTAACTGTTCTTAAGAATTGGCTATCCAGGTAATTTGCTATCCAGGTCTTCAGCCGCCAAATTGTTTTGAGCTATTACTACCGGGGCCTTCAGCCAACAAATAATTTGAATTTCTGCTCAATAGGACCTTCAGCTGTGAGTGCAACTTGCTTAAGAATTTTTTTATTAGACGTTGTGTCTTAACAGTCAAATTTGATAATTGTTCCATATTGTCAGCGTTACATGCAGTTGGTTCCAAATAGAGTGTACGTGAAAAAAAAGAAAAGAAAGAGTGAAACTGAGCAAACAACAGTAACTGAGTAAGGTCCCGTCCACACCGAACCCTGCCTTTCCCGAAGTTCTACGTTTCAGTCCCCTTTGGCCTTGATACATGTACTTATTCTGATGGTACGGGTGTTGCAAAGGCATTATATCCTCTCCTAAGGCAAGATGGCCCACAAATTTTGTAACTCATTCTTGATATTGTGGAACTGGCGCTGAGACGGTTGACATCCGAGCAGGTCCCACACATCAGGGATAGATCTGAGGATTTCCTGGCCATCACCGAAATAGTTCAGAGTCACGTGCAATGTGTGAACGAGTACTGTTCTGCAAGCAATATATGAGGACGCAGGATGTCCGTGACGCTCCGTTCTGTCTGTCAGTACCAGACATGACCTCAAGTCATACCCGATGGCTCCCCGGATTAACAGAGCTGTTCCTTTCCAAAACCTTAGAAGGATGGAATCTGTCCCCAGCTCTCTGCCATTCTCGCAAAATATGATAGTCTAGTATGACGCGGAACCTGGACGCAGAACATAATACGACGCCATTCCTCAGCGGTTCATGCTTCCCGATCATGGTGCCATTATAAACGCTGCCGTTTGTGTTGTGGGTTTGCTGCTGCCTACTCATGTGGAAGTAGTTCCCTAGTTCGGCTGCTGCTCGTCTCCAACAAGTGGTGCGGGATGTCACAGATCTTTGCTGGAAGTCTATTACCTAAGAAGGGAGTACAATAAGTAACGTAACACATTTTATTTTCCTGAAAGTAAGTTACATTAATTCAGGATTCCATTACCCCGTATTATTCTCCAATCTCTGGCTAGATAATCCTGTTCTCCAATATAACCTCCGTTCAGTGCGACGTCCTTACGCCATCTTACTTGTAGGGCCTGTATTCTCGTATGGTTCCACTCTACTGGTAGACATCGGAGCCAACAACTTGCTGCATCAAAATCAAAAACGTCCTCCTACGTGCAGCGGAGAGTGTCCTTCATTGGGTCAAACAGATGAAAGTAGGAAGGTGCGAGATCCGGGCTGCAGGGTCGATGAGGTCGAACTGTCTAATGAAGGTTGTGAGCTTCTCTCGGGCGCCCAGACTTATAAAAGGCCTTGCGTTGTCATGGGAAAGGAGAAGATCGTTTATATTTTTTGGCGACGTTTACGCTGAAGTCGTTTGCTCAATTTCCTGAGCGTATAGCAATACACCTCATAGCCGATCGTTGCACCATGAGGAATTACTTCAAACGAAACAACCCCTTCAGATTCCTAAAAGATCGTCGCCAAGACTTTACTGGCCCAGGGTGTGGCTTTGACTTTTTCTTAGAATTAGAGGTGGTATGGCGCCATTCCATGTATTGTCGTTTTTTTTCCAGTTTGAAGAGTAGAACCCATATTTCTTCGATGTTTGACAAAAAATTGTAACTATAAGACACCATGTGTAAGCATTTCCGCACGAATGTCCCTTCGTTGTTCTTTACAGTCTTCTACTAGGCGGCGGTCAACCCAGCGGGCCCACAACCGAGTACAACTGTTGGACGAGTGTGCCAGCACTACCACCAGATACGTTCAGTTGAGCAGCGAAGTGTGTAACTGATCCGTCGATCACCTCGATCCAGGGTGTCCGAACGTTCCATCACTGCAGGAGTCACAGCGATGTACGGGCAGCCCACATGTGGGAGATCGGACAGGTTTGCGCGGTCTGTCTGCCATGATGACAGACGCCTCGCCCAATGATTAACCGTCTGCTATCTGCCAGGTCTCCGTAGACATTCTGCAAACGCCTATGAATATTCACAATCCTCTGGTTTCCCGCCAAAAGAAGCTCAATGGCAGTTCTCTGCTTGAGCCGAAACTCCCCTGCAAATGCGATTTAGAACGCTACGTGTAACGCCGCCACTTATCGGAACTTCATGAAACTATAGGAGTTGAAGCGGGAATACTCCACAATGCCCCACAAAAAATTATGCTTTTTTTGAACTGAAATTGGCCCAGAAAGTATGTGTTGCATTGCTTAATGAACTCTTCCCATATGCTCTGATGTCGGGCGCAGATGTGAAGTGGTTAAAGTGTGCTTGGTGCACATTACAGCAATCCACATTTCTTGTGGTTAGACACTGTTCACCAGAGCCTTGAAGAAGAGTATGTCTGTCCCACATTCCCTTGCATATCCAACACCACGCCACACTAATCTGAATACTGCACTTTAGTTTGTCGAACGACGCAAATCGAGATCGATGCAAATGAGCTCGTATGGATATCGCATCGGATTTGTACAGAACGCTGTCATGTAGGGCCCACATGAAGCGTGACTGGAAAGAGGCACTGACTCAGTTGTTTACCTGTCAGCAGCGATATACCTGGCCCAGCAGTTCATACGTTGAACTTAGCTACTTCGGACCTGGGCTTCGCCTCGCGCCGGGTCTGTATCTACCTGTTAGTGGCACTGCTCGCACAGGTCGCTTTTGTGTTCATCTCCTTGCTCGTCTCTATGCAGCCTTGCTCGTCTCAATGACTCGCGCATAGAAATTTTGTTCCCTCTTCGCGGGCTTTGTTGTCGAGGGCTGTCGATTCCTATAGATACACTTGTGCCGATAGCGAAGGTTCGCGGTGTTACGCCTTTTGTGGATACGGAATGCATGTTTTGACCAGCCGGCCAAATGATGCGTCTTTCAGACTCGGTAAAATGTAAAGGTCGTGTGACTAGGGCCTCCTGTCAGGTAGACCGTTCGCCGGGTGCAAGTCTTTCGATTTGACGCTACTTCGGTGATTTGTGCGTCGATGGGGATGAAATGATGATGATTGGGACAGCACAACACCCAGTCCCTGAGCAGAGAAAATCTCCGACCCAATCGGGAATCGAAGCCGGGCCCTTAAGTTTGACATTTTGTCGCTCTGGCCACTCAGCTACCAGTTGCGGACCAGACTCGGTCATGTGTTCATAACGCATTCTCAGCCGAGTATGAGGCGACTCCGTGTCCTTCACAGTGATCACACAACGTCTGACGTTCCTCGTGCCCTGTACATACTCTAATACGCAAGGTAACAACAGTACACACGAAAAACAGTAATGCACTCTGGTGGCCGTTCTACCTGTTACACAGAATTGCGACATCTAACTATATCTTCTATGTGCTTCACCGTGTGCGTGTGCGTGTGCGTGTGCGGTTAGTAAGTGTACATGCAATCACAGGACACTATAGCATAGCATCACGAAAGTCTTAATCAATTAGATGCAGATGAATGAGTTTACGGTAAGCACAAACCAGTTTCACTCCTACAGAATTACCGGAATAAAAGAAAAGAAGAAATCTAATATGAGCCAATAATTAATTAACCAAGCATAAATGACGTTTTTAACACAAAAATTAGCAAAGAGAGGCACTTGCAGTGCAAACAACTCAGCCTTTAGTGATATTGAGCAAAATTGCAGGAAAGCTATATTTCTGAAGGTTTTCAAAGTTCATACACGTTTTATGATTTATGATTTGTTCACGGATGCTTGTCAGAAGCTGTACAATCACGTTAGATAACACTAAATTTGTATTTCTTTACCACTATATGCTTTTTAATCACGTTTAATTAACGATAAGAAAGTTATCCAGTGATAACACAAGAGCGTACGGGGCGTTAGTGCTCTGTGGGAGGACGGCGATCATTGTTTGTGTTGTTAAATTGACTGATCCATAACTGAAATGTCGCTGTACACGACCGTAGTTTCACTACTACTAGTTTCACATATGCTTCCCAATGTTGTAGTATCACGGAAAGATAAATCCACTTACAACATCCAGTTCATTCGGTCCTGTACAAATTCATTCACAGGCCGGCATGAACTCGTCATCGACGAGTCATTCTAGCACTACTTTCACGTTTCATTATCGTTTGATACCATTTATTGAGCTAGGCAAGTTTCTTCATCTCCCTAAAATCTTCGTAACATTGTTATAACTCATCCACTGATGCACACACCATAACGAAATATGGCCATCACTGATTATCCCTAGTTGAAACTTCTTGAGCAGACCCGTAAGGCTAGATATTGGATAAATCAAGGAATGGTAACACAGGGCTTGGTGAATATTAGAAAGCCTATGGACTGGTAGTAGCACTCTGATATTTGTCTAGTGATGCGGACGTTGCTATCGATGCTCGAAGATTTGAATTTGAATATGATGCAGTTTACATGAAATTTCAATTTTAAACTAGGGAATTGGCGTAAATGGAAGTTAAGGCTCATGTTTTGTAACTGCAATAGACGAAGGGGATGCATAATTGCTGCATAATTGTCTCACGTAACTAGCACTGTACGAGGTTAAGCAGTAATGAGATATCGCCAGTTACCAGTTACGACTGTTGAATTACAGATATAATTAATGGTTAGTCACACTTTAAATAATCTATTTTACTTACTTTGCCCTTGAAATAATTATTCTGTGAGAAATGATAGTGTAGACAATAAGTCACACATTATTGTTTTGTTTCACAGAGCTGAAAAGCGATAAAGTGCAACTCAGATCAGGCTTTAACTACCGTTTCTTTCAATTAAAACTATCGTATGATATCGCTGTATTTTTCCATCAGACGCTACATACAATATCCACCATTATGGTTGACACCCATAGAAGGAGGAGATAAGACAGGGAAATATTACTTCATTGAGAAGGTTCCGTATAGGCATGTTGAGAAATTCGATCAGAAAGAAATATTGTAAGAGAATCGAAGGAGGGTTCTTGATAACAGACAAAATTCTTGCATGTATCTAACTTATACCGGAAGTAGCAACCAAGGTGTTGAAATTTCACTCCGCACCAAATGGCGTCGAGGGCAATGACGCGTACCCAGGGAAGTGCTGGTCGATACAGATGCCACTTATTCGCTTCGCTAATCGAAAGCAAGGTGAATACATCTCGCGCTGGCAGTGAAAGATTGTCGTTTGAATAAAAAAGATGCCCCTATGTCTCGACGTAGTCCCCTTTTAGACCAATGGACATTCTCTAACGTATTTGAAGTGAGCACTGGAGTTCTGAAAGTTCCGTAACACCGGTGTACGGATTTCAACACTTCTTCGCAAAATGAGGACTCTTACCGGGGACGGTTCTAGGCGCTTCAGTCTGGAACCGCGTGACCACTACGGTCGCATGTTCGAATCCTGTTTCGGGCATGGATGTGTGTGATGTCCTTATGTTAGTTAGGTTTAAGTAGTTCTAAGTTCTAGGGAACTGATGACCACAGATAATAACTCCCATACTGCTCAGAGCCATTTGAACCATTCTTTTTAGGGAGGACGAATGTTCAAATTCCATTTCCGCCATCGATACGTAGGATTCCCTCAATCATTAAAAGCGGGTGTTGTAATTGTTCTTTTCAAAGAGAAGGATCGTTTTTCCTTCCCAATTTTGAGTTTGTGCTATGTCTCTATAGGATTCTCCATGTCGAGGGGCCGTTAAAACCTATTTTACATCATTTTTCCATAGCCTCTTCACTGCACTTTTATTTCCTTGGTTTGGGAGTATATGGAGGACCACACCTGTCAAAGATGGTCAATATGTCGGATACTTACCATTCGTACCTCAAATGTTTCAGTTCCATCGTCACGAAAAATTCTTGTGGAGTTCGTAACTCGTTCTCGTGTTCTAGTGCTTAGCTACGGTGTCTCTGGATAGTGGGGTGCCGTGTTTGGTTCCGGCAGCGACGGTGATTTTCTTCGAACAGGAACTAGGTGCTGTCCTAGGGATTTCATCCGATCTTCATCATGAAGACACCCAAGTCCACGAAGTGATGTCAGACACACAACACGAGACGGCGTCTCTCAGCCAATAATACCGTACGATCTTTTCCACTTTCCATTGTTGTGATAACGTCACCTCCCTCTTTATAACCCATGCGCCTTTACACGAATTTTAACCACTAGACAGAGATGGCCTCGATACCATCAGGGAGATATTGTGTTATACTTTACGGTTTATGAACTGAATAATCTTTCTGGCCTCCCGGGAAACACTCTCATACGTATTCCAGCGTAAGATACGGTTTTTCATTTGATTCAGCGCCATCATCTTCCACGCACTACTCGATGGCGTGAAGTGTTGAGCCCCTCCGCTACAGTAATGAACGAATGGAGAAGATGGACTGCTTTCTATATGAAACGGTCCGCACATAGCGTGTTGAATTAATTCTCGCATTCAGTTTTGGTCAGCATTAAACAAATGTGCTTACTATATGTAAGATAGCTTTCTCATATATAATTTGTCATGTAATATGCACAGCACTTTTTGTCTCGTATACACACGTTTTCTGGCAAGAAGTCGATAGAGAGCCATTTCCTGATTTTGTCCTGAGTATTTGCCGAGAAGAGAAGACCGTGAGCTGCTGAAAAACTGGATATGTGGGCTTGCACAGCATGAACAGAGTAGAGTTGTGTTTATGTCTGATGACGGTGTGTAGTGTATTGGGGAGGGAGAGACGCTGCTGATACTGGCAGAGCAAGGTTGTTCAGGAGGCAGCAGGTACTGCAATGGGTGTCGTGCCGTGGTGGCAGTCACGTTGGACAGGCGTTGGAAACTGCACAGACAGCGGCTGAGCGTTAATTTGCCGATCATGGTTAAGACTGGACCTTATGGTGAGCCACCTAGCGTCTGGTCATTAAGCTGATTTTGATAGTTCTGTAGCTCAGGCACTTGGGTTCAGTTTTGTTAGTTTAGTTGTGACTTAGGTTGTGTGCATTTAGGTCATTGGCCGTAGCTGTTAAGTTACCAAAAGCCTAGTTAAATTTTATGTGTCAGCAGTTTGCACGTGTTGCAATCCTATCAGACGAGCGTTTGGATTTGTATTTTGCAGACCGGCTGGAGTGGCCGTGCGGTTCTAAGCGCTACAGTCTTGAGCCGAGCGACGGCTACGGTCGCAGGTTCGAATCCTGCCTCGGGCATGGATGCGTGTGATGTCCTTAGGTTAGTTAAGTTTAAATAGTTCTAAGTTCTAGGCGACTGATGTCCTCAGAAGTTAAGTCGCATAGTGCTCAGAGCCATTTGAACCATTTGTATTTTTTAATTCTTGTGATAGATCAATTTCCTCTTATCTGAAAAGAGTAGTTAACGTTTAAAATTGTCTTTTTGATTAAAGCTGTCTTGTTGCCTGGTGACGACGTTACTTCAAAACCGTGTACACTGATTTATGTTAGTGGCAGTTCACACACAATTCTTTTCACAGAGTGCATTCGTATTCGTGCATTAAACTACTGAAATTTACTATTCTGTCTCTTTCCGTTGGAGGCAGAGTGTGTGCTGGTTATGTTTTCTATATTACATTCTGTAAGGAGTGTGGGTCACGCCATTGAATCTGACTACCTGTATTTTGCCTGTTAGTCAAAGGTTTTGGAATGGATCATCATCAAATAAGGTAGCAGGTTAAAGTGTTAAGTTCCCGTACTTCAGACAAAGCCTAAAATGCGCACGACTTGGCGTTAGATTGATCCTTTTAATTTTACAAATGTGTACCATTGTATTTTGGATGGTTCAGTAACTGCTGTCTCCTATCTTTCACTCACGACCAAGCTGTTTTAAATAAACTAAGGTAGACCACTGTCTTGCAGTTAATATTTCATTACCTGAGTGGCGTGAATCTCAGGAGCGTAAGAATTAGTTCCACAACGTGATAGCCTGTGCGACGAAGGTACACTGTGTGTTCAAAAGTATCCCGATACTCCCCAAAATATACGATTTTTTTATTAGGTGCATTGTGCCGCCACCTACTGCCAGGTACTCCATATCAACAACCTCAGTAGTCATTAGACATCGTGAGAGAGCAGAATGCGGCGCTCCTCGGAATTCACGGACTTCGAACGTGATCAGCTGATTGGGTGTCACTTGTGTCATACGTCTGTACGCGAGATTTCCACACTCCAAAACATCACTAGGTCCACTGTTTCCGATGTGATAGTGAGGTGGAAACGTGAAGGCACACGTACAGCACAAAAGCGAACAGGCCGACCTCCTTTGTTGACTGACAGAGACCGCAGACAGTTGAAGAGGATCGCAATGTGTAATAGGCAGACATCTATCCAGACTATCACACAAGAATTCCAAACTTCATCAGGATCCACCGCAAGCACTATGACAGTTAGGGGGGAGGTGAGAAAACATGAATTTAATGGTCGGGCAGCTGCTCATAAGTCACACATCACGCCCGTAAATGCCAAATATTCAGTGGGGTTTATTGCAGGAAAAGGATGAATAGAGAAGACTCATCAGGTATGCATCATATTCAATTTCAGAAGTTAAATTCTCTGTCTGTGATATGGAGGCTTAGCTATTTCATTCGGGTGGAGAGTTTAGAGTTCTTTTTGGAACACCGATCTTTTCAAATGGAGACCAACAGTGAAGCTCTGACGTGGGAGGTGGGCATGCCCCATAAGAGGGCACACATCGCCAAGATGTCGGTAATTCTGCTTCTAAATTTTCTGTGAAACATGTCAGGAACTCCGAAAACAGCGTTGCATACGCCTTAAGCCGTATTTTCCGCGGTGATGAGGAGGGTCAGTGTAAGCCTGTGGAAGAGAGTGAGTAAGCTGTAGTTGAAGCTGTAAGTGGAGAAGTAGTGGAATTATTTGAGAGTTGCTGGGGAAAACAAGAGGCTGACGAATCTGAGCAATATACTGGAACGCATCGAAACAGGGGAAGGGGATACTAGTGTATTCTGTGTGTGAAGAACGACTATGTTTTAAGACCTGTTATAATGGGAAGGATACGATATGCGTACACAAGCAAGTACCTGCGCCTGTATTTCAGTATTTCCACCAGCCCCTGTGGGGGAGACATTTGGGGAGTATAAGACTATCATGCGCATTAAAGAACATCTGACTTGGTCCTCCCTGAATAGTGATGTAAGAAAGTTGGTGGGGAAGTCTGAGGACATTTTGCAAGTCAAGCCAAACCCAAATACCCTGTTTGGTGAGCTTTAGTCTGATCGGGCTAAACGTCTGATGAATAAGCAGGGTAACAGCTTCGTTCTAGTCATTGTAGATTCTTTTGCCCGTTTCGTTTGGCTCCTCCCAAGTCGGAGTTGTAAGAGCGGCAGGTGTGACTACTCAATAAAGCATTTTCAGTGTTTGCGGTACGTAAAATTTTGGTGAGTGATAATGCCTCATCTTTAAGTCTTCTGAATTTAGAGACCTTTGTTTTGATAATGTGACTAAGCATATCACGATCATTCCTTACCACCCATAGCACTCATTTGTGGATCGCAATAATCGCTATCTCAAGGACACACTAACGGGGATAGCTAAAGAAAAAGGTTCAAATGGCTCTGAGCACAATGGGACTTAACTACTGTGGTCATCAGTCCCGTAGAACTTAGAACTACTTAAACCTAACTAACCTAAGGATACCACACACCCATGCCCAAGGCAGGATTCGAACCTGCGACCGTAGCGGTCGCGCGGTTGCAGACTGTAGCGTCTAGAACCGCTCGGTCACTCCGGCCGGCGGGGATAGCTAAACTTCGCCTTTAATACTGACACACTCGAATCCCATCAGTGTACGCCGTCCAAACTGATGTTTTCTTTGGTCATGAGTACAACACTGTCCAATTTGGGGACGTTAACGATCAGCTTGCTGCAGATAGTAGCCCAAAGACCATTCACAGTAACTGGGAGGCTGTCAGTGACAACGTCCGGCTGGCGTACCAGAGGAAGGCTGGACAATATACAATAAAGGCACGAGCCCTGCTTCGTTGCCAGTTGTTTTACCAAAGGAACTTTCGGGGCACAGCGAAGAGACTGACAAGGTAAAATCCAAGAGGTTGCCGAGGTTCTTGAGCCCCTACTGGGTGGTGGGTGGTTCGGGTGACGTCCTCGGTGAATTTTATCAACCAAGATCCTTCCTCCGGGAAATGAGTTCGGGTGGACGTAAGTCAACTCAAATGCTCTAGAAAAGTTCAAAATGACGGCACCCAGACAAAAGCAGCCTGCCAAACCTCCATGTCGTGTTCCTAATTAATGGGGGAGGGGTTAGGCGGAGGGGAGGCTATGACATGCATGCAATTCTTCTGGCAAGGCGTCGGCGATTGACCTATCAATTGCCGTTTCCTGCTTTTGGCATGAGGATTTGACAAGATGAGAAGATCGTGAGCTACCAAAAACCTGGATATAGAATAACCACGCAGCGTGAGTAGAGTTGAGTTATGTTTTTGTCTAGAGACAGTGTGAAGGCACGTGGTAGTGTGTTGGGCAGGGCACAACGCTGCTGCTATCGGCAATATACAGTAGGTCGTAAGGAGGCAGCAGATATTGCAATAGGCCCTTGTCGTGTCGTGGCAGTCACGGTGGACAGCCGTCTGAAATTGCACAGACGTCGGCTGAGCGTTAATCTAGTGATCATGTTACAGTCTGGACCTTATGGTGCGCACCCCAGCGTTTGGCCATTAAGCAGATTTTGATACTTCTTTCACAGAGGCACTTGGGTTGTGTTCGTCGGCTGTGAGTTGTAGGCCACTGTGCGTAGGTCTTAAAGTACCACAACCGAACTGAGCTTCATACAGTGAGATCCGAAGTAATTCGTTTGACCGTCGTGCGTGTTGTAATCGTTTCCGATCAGCGCTCGGATTCTTTTTTTGAAATTCTGTGATACATAAATTTCCTGCTAACTGGAGGGAGTAGCTAATGCTTGATATAGTCTTGTTGTCTGGTAGCACTATAAACCGTGTGGGCTGATCTATGTCAGTGGCAGTTCAACACAATTCTTTTCATCGTGTGTATTCGAATTAATACATATTACTATTGAAATATAATGTTGTCTCTATTTCTGTTGTAGGCAGAGGGTAAGCTGGTTATCGTTTCTGTATTATACTGTGTAATGAGTGGGGCCATTGAATTTGACCACCTGAATATATGCCTGTTAGTCAAAGGTTTTGGTACAGATCATGTCAAAAAAGGTTGCACGTAAAAGAGTTGTAAAGATCCTGTACTTAAAATAAAGCCTTTGGTGTTAAACACTTTGGTGTTAAATTGTTCCTTTCGATTTTACAAATGTGTATCATTGTATTTTGCTGCATTGTATTTTTTGGTAATTGCTGTGTTGTATATTTCAGTTGTGGGGAAGTTGTCAAATGCACAAACTGCTTCTACGGTCGCAGCAGGTTCGAGTCCTGCCGTCAATCTTAACCCAAATATTAATTCTTTCATTAGCATTAACACGTCTCCTGTTCTTTGTATATAAAGAAAATGGGTAATCAGTAAGTACAACAGCTGTACCATAATTCCTGTCACCTTTAACTCCAATTGAACAGGTACGATAACAAATAATGTCTCTATCATAATAAGACCCCAAACCTAATAGAGGCTTATCACTGCCCCTTACAATAGCAATAGTTAACCAACTATTACCAGTTACAACCTCTGTAGTTGTACACGAAAAATTAATCTTAGCTCCTACAAAAGTAATAGGTCCATTTAGTAGCTCTTCTTGTGCTACATTATTGGGAGTAAGACTAAATGTATCCACAGTCTTGTACACAGGCATTCTTGATCTTCTTGTACATCTTCTCCTCCTGTACGGCATGGCTGTGTGCTCAGTGCGGCTGCCTCGAGTGGAATGAGCGTGCAGCTGCCTGTACTGCGGAAGTGCCTACTGATAAGCGCCGCCAAACTGGGCGCGGCAGGAAGTCGCGCGCTGAGAGAGCGCAATGGCGGCCGGAACCATACCTTTTCCAGCGGATCGCGCTTAGTTAAAACTATAGCGCGATCCTCCGAGCTCTAGCGGCGGCCGAGCGAAACTCGTTCAAGGTCACCCGCCAATATGGCGGCGCACACAGTCCTTAGGTTATTTAGGTTTAAGTAGTTCTAAGTCTAGGGGACTGATGACCTTAGCAGTTAAGTCCCATAGTGCTTAGAGCCATTTGAACCATTTTTCAAATGGACTAAGGTACACAACTGCATCTGGCGACCTTGATCATCATCTTTGGGTATGTGGGAAGCTAGTGCTCCCTGTTGGAAGAACGGTGGAGAAAATAGTACAAAAAATGGTTCAAAGGGCTCTGAGCACTATGAGCATCTGCGGTCATCAGTCCCCTAGAGTTAGAAGTACTTAAACCTAACTAACCTAATGACATCACACACATCCATGCCCGAGACACGATTAGAATCTGCGACCGTAGCGGTCGCGCGGTTCGAGACTGACACGCCTAGAGCCGCTCGACCACACAGGCTGGCCAGAAAACAGTTGATCCGCGGCTTGAGGGCACCCTTAGAGAGAACGCCGCACCACGCAGAGCGTGCTTGCTTTTGGGTAAGCTTTACCATTTTTCCCGCTGTGCGCGTGTTCCAGCAGCGGGCTCCCCCCTACTGGTGCTGCTTGTATAGAACTGTGGTGGGGTCAGGGATTTTCTCTGCCTCGTGATGGCTGGGTGTTGTGTGATGTCCTTAGGTTAGTTAGATTTAAGTAGTTCTAAGTTCTAGGGGACTGATGACCATAGATGTTAAGTCCCATAGTGCTCAGAGCCATTTGAACCATTTTTTAGAACTGTGGCTGTTATTGCGGGTGCCAGCCATTTGATGATTAACTTGAACGGACATTTGCCTGTCTTGGTTGCCATGCTTGGCCGAAGACCGACCTAGAGATCGGCCGCAACCTTTTTAATGTAGAGCGTTCTTTGATATTTCTTTGACACCGGTAGTTCTTGCGTGTGGTGCACCGGTTTAGTGATTATTGCCTGCTTGGTGTTCAGCTCGCCGCCGTCCGCTTTGCAGTCATGCTTCGTTAATGTCTGATTTTGAAGTTTGGTCAAGTGTGCTCAACACTCTCTCTCGTAGGCAAACTACTGGATCTGTTATGGCTAATCCCTCTCAAACTAAAAAGGTATATACTGCAGAGAGATTATTTTTCGTTAAGTCTTTTAGGATACTTCTGTCTGATTATTTCATAGTCTTCTGTGGCCTGTGTGTGTTTCAACTGTTCAGCTATCATCAAGAAGGGGACTCGTCCAATTTGTTCACGATTGTGGTAACCGGTAGTAGGTTCGTTGCACCCTAAAATGAAACCTTGCATTGTTTGGTTGTTTCGCACCGTTGACTAACTTCAATATGAAATTTTTGCGAGGTTAACTTTTCTGCTTTGATGCTGTTAATTTTTGTGTATCGGCTTCTGCTCTAGCCTTGAGTACAGCATTTTTGACATGTGCCAAGGAAATGTTGTTTTATCCCTGCTTTACTGAAGAAATTTTCTGTGTGTTGTAACTGAGCCAATGTTAACTTCACGTCTTGGCGCCGCGTATAGGGCCCCGACGTCTACTTCCGAGTATAATGCATCGTTCGCGGGCTTGCACCCTGATTTCACAGCAGTACGGAGTAAATTGTTTTGCTTGAAAAAGAAAGCATGAGTGGAATATATATGTTGCATGTTTAATAGAAAAGGACTTAGTACCTGATGTGAGTAAACTACTTTTTTAATGTTGTTGTTGCTGTGGCTGCAGTCTTGAGACTGGTTTGATGCAGCTCTCCATGCTACTCTATCCTGTGCCAGCATCTTCATCTCCCAGTACCTACTGCAGCCTACATCCTTCTGAATCTGTTTAGTGTATTCATCTCTTGGTCTCCCTCTACGATTTTTACCCTCCACCCTGGCCTATAGTACTAAATTGGTGATCCCTTGATGCCTCAGAACATGTCCTACCAAGAGATCCCTTCTTCTAGTCAAGTTGTGCCACAAACCTCTCCCCAATCCTATTCAATACCTCCTCATTAGTTACGTGATCTATCCACCTATTCTTCAACTTTCTTCTGTAGCACCACATATCGATAGCTTCTATTCTCTTCTTGTCCAAACTATTTATCGTCCATGTTTTACTTCCATACATGGCTACACTCCATACAAATACTTTCAGAAAGAATCTTCCTGACACTTAAATCTATACTCGACGTTAGCAAATTTCTCTTCTTCTGAAACGCTTTCCTTGCCATTGCCAGTCTACATTTTATATCTTCTCTACTTCGACCACCTTCAGTTGTTTTGCTCTCCAAATAGCAAAACTCCTTTACTGCTTTAAGTGTCTCATTTTCTAATCAAATTCCCTCAGCGTCATCCGACTTAATTCGACTACATTCAATTATCCTCGTTTTGCTTTTGTTGATGTTCATCTTATACCCACCTCTCAAGACACTGTCCATATCGTTCAACTGCTCTTAAGAGTCCTTTGCTGTCTCTGACAGAATTACATGGTCATCGGCGAACCTCAACATTTTTATTTCATCTCCATGAATTTTAATACCTACTGTAACTTTTCTTTTGTTTCCTTTTACTGTTTGCTCAATTTACAGATTGAAGAGCATCGGGGAGAGGCTAAACCCTGTCTCACTCCCTTCCCAACCACTGCTTCCCTTTCATGTCCCTCGACTCTTATAACTGCCATCTGCTTTCTGTACTAATTGTAAATAGCCTTTCGCTCCCTGTTTTTACCCCTGCCACCTTCAGAATTTGAATCAGAGTATTCCAGTCAACACTGTCAAAAGCTTTCTCTAAGTCTACAAATGCTAGAAACGTAGGTTTACCTTTCCTTAATCTTTCGTCTAAGATAAATCGTAAGGTCAGTATTGCCTCATGTGTTCCAACATTTCTATTGAATCCAAACTGATCTTCCCTGAGGTCGGCTTCTACCAGTTTTTCCATTGGTCTGTAAAGAATTCGCGTTAGTATTTTGCAGCTGTGACTTATTAAACTGATAGTTCGGTAATTTTCACATCTGTCAACACCTGCTTTCTTTGGGATTGGAATATTCTTCTTGAAGTCTGAGGGAATTTCGCCTGTCTCATACATCTTGCTCACCAGATGTTAGAGATCTGTCAGGACTGGCTCTCCCAAGGCTGTCAGTAGTTCTAATGGAATGTCGTCTACTCCTGGGGCCTTGTTTCGACTCAGGTCTTTCAGTGCTCTGTCAAACTCTTCACGCAGTATCATATCTCCCATTTCATCTTCATCTACATCCTCTTCCATATCCATAATATTGTTCTCAAGAACATCGCCCCTGTATAGACCCTCTATGTACTCCTTCCACCTTTCTGCCTTCCCTTTCTTGCTTAGAACTGGGTTTCCAACTGAGCTTTTGATATTCATGCAAGTGGTTCTCTTTTCCCCAAAGGTCTCTTTAATTTTCCTGTACGCAGTATTTATCTTACCCCTCGTGAGATAAGCCTCTAAATCCTTACATTTGTCCTCTAGCCATCCCAGCTTAGCCGTTTTGCACTTCCTGTCGATCTCATTTTTGAGACGTTTGTATTCTTGTTTGCCTACTTCATTTACTGCATTTTTGTATTTTCTCCTTTCATCAGTTAAATTCAGTATCTCTTCTGCTACCCAAGGATTTCTACTGGCCCTCGTCATTTTATCTACTTGATCCTCTGCTGCCTTCACTATTTCATCCCTCAAAGCTATCCATTCTTCTTCTACTGTATTTCTATCCCGTATTCCTGTCAATTGTTCCCTTATGCTCTCCCTGAAACTCTGTACAACCTCTGGCTTAGTTAGTTTATCCAGGTCCCATCTCCTTTAATTCCCACCTTTTTGCAGTCTCTTCAGTTTTAATCTACAGTTCATAACCAATAGATTTCATTTCTTAGCCCGAATCTTTTGTAATGCTTTGGAGCACAATGCAAATTTCGCTTCTTAAAGTAAATGAATCTAGCTCTACAGTTGCGCTGTTTCAGTAAGTAATTAGTAAACTGTTTATTGCAATACTTTTGGAACATAATGCAAAATTTGTATTCTCACTGTGGGTTAACATTTTCTAATGTGTAGGAAAAAAAGAAATTATATTCTTGCAACTCGCAGCTGTTTGTTGTCAAAAGAAATTAACTTAAGGAAATGGCCAATATATTCGTTTGCTGTATTCTAGTAATGAATTTGTGAAGATACTGTAAAGAAACAAGCAACGTTCATGTTGTTATCCAGGTCTTCCATTAGGACTTGACGATGGTACCCTCTCATTAATTAACGTTCTTGTTAAGCCCGTATCAGGGCTGATGTTTGATTGCATAAGTGGTGTAAATCCGAGAGAGCGTAAAAATTAGCTCTACCGGTTGATGGCCTGTGTGACATGATACATTTATTGGTCCTTTATTTCAATTCCTATATCAGCAAACTCTTTAGTTTGGTACTGGACGCAAGATTAGTTAATGTTGTGACGTGGCGTGTTTTTACATGCCCATTTGATGTGTTTTTGTGAACAATCCACCGGTTATGCAAGTGTCAGTAGCTCACCAGTTACAATTGAGGGCGTTGTCATGATTTTGGTCACTGAACTGTAACTTGAAATTGTCTCATGGACCGATCACTGTAAAGTTTAATTGATTTCAGATGATTTCAGATTCTCTTAATATATGTCTCGGCTAAGTTTCCTGAAAAGTTTAATGGAGTATAAGATCTTGTTCTGAGCAATTAGACGTGAAGCAGCTATTGCTGCCATGAGCGTCTACATATTGTTAATTGGGATATAATATTTCGTTGTTTATTATACTAATAAGTCTCTTGCTTTTGGTTACTGTGCTGTGAATTTCTTTGACTAAAAGAAAATGTAAATTCTGTACCAGCAGACAATGTGTATTTCTGAATCCTTCTGAATTTTCTTTGGTTTAATCTCATTTAATGATTATTTCAATCACTTGGCAAATTATTTCGTCCTATTCGAATTTAACTCAATGTCGGTCTTAGTATAAAGTTTAAGGCATCAGCTACTATTTATCTCTAAAATTTGAATAATCTTTGCCTGATGATCTTACAGTAACAAGAGCAGTTAAATTTTTTTGGGACTGATTGGCTGCGAATCGTGTGTCATGCAAAAATTGTTCACTCACGGGCGTTTTTAATTTACAAGATATCGAATTTCTTTACTAAATTTGTTATGTGTGCTAGGTTGTTTCATTTGGGCACCTGTACCTCACCACCCCAATCTAGCTCCCTACCGCTTGACTGACCTTTAATGTATCGTCCAACATCGTATTAAACACTTCCTCGATGTTCTAATTTACAGCTGTAGCTTTAAAACGAAAAGAGAAACTGCTGTAAATATTTAACATCCCACCTATAACGAGATTACTGGAGACACAGCACACGCTCGGGTGGGGTGAGGACGTACTTTTCAATCAAACTATCTCGACATTTTCTTTCAATTAATTATTAAAACTGAATTCCTACATCTAGAGAGGCAGATGATGATTTGAATCCTTTGTCATCCAGAACGCGAGTCCAGTCTCTTTGCCGCATCACAATCAACCTCGTTTGAAATCATCTTCCTGTTTTCTAGCTGATGAGGAAGGAGCAAGCTCCTCGTAAACCTTTGGAAACTGAACTACATTTATAAACCTCCATAAGCTTTCCACATGGACTTTTGAAACGTTACTGATAAAAGCGCAGCAGCACATAGAAAACTAATCATTAATGTGATGTGAGAGCCACACAGTCAAGTCAGAAACAGATGCAGAATAAAGTAGACGAGCGTCGCCGACTAGCAGCTGCTGTCACCGAACGTGATTGCAAGTGATACATGACAAGGCCTTCTTCTACGTGGCGTTCAAGTGATTTAATTGCGACTGCTCGCAACAGACTATTGATATTTTAGGACGTATAAAATTAAGGGTTTTGACTTAGAACAGTTCAAATGGCTCTGAGAACTATGCGACTTAACTTCTGAGGTCATCAGTCGCCTAGAACTTAGAACTAATTAAACCTAACCAACCTAATGACATCACACACATCCATGCCCGAGGCAGGATTCGAACCTGCGACCGTAGTGGTCGCTCGGCTCCTAACTGTAGCGCCTAGAACCGCACGGCCACTCCGGCCGGCTAAAGGCTTTGATGCCGGTCTTATGACTACCATAGCGTAACAGTACGCACTTCCTTTAGGGACAAGCTTTATTTTGAAGAGGATTGCTACAATTTTCGAGCAAATCGACTCTTATATCAGTATTTTGTTTTACATAACGGCGTGGGGGTATATACAGAATTTTAAAGAATTGTCTTTCTTCTAGACAGCTCATTCGCTCAAGTAAGATACTTCGGTAATGAAATAAACGTAATTTAAATTATTAATTTTTTAGTCATCAACCATACTAATAAGAAAAATTGATGAAAGTTAATCTCATCTCACATCTAATTAATTTGTATGAAAAATATTTGAAGTCCAATGATTCGATTATGGTATACCATCCGAAATATAGCTTCCACAAAGCGGCGGTTCAGTGAATTAACATTAACGTGGGACTTCGACAAAATTGGTATTTCCTTACTTTTAAAAAAACACTAGTAGAACACCAGATCGAGAAATTTGTTCCTTGACCAAGCATTTCTGTCATTATAACTAAACGGACTGCGTGGAAGTAGTACAAAGCTGAGATAATAAATACAGATTTCATTAATTACAGCGTCAAAGTAGTACATCAGTTAACGTTTTCCAAGTCTATCCATTAATGCCGGTGAAACTACTGCTCAGTTCTAGTACACAATAATCACAGACGCTATCGCGGTCTTCACAGTACTTCCCGGACTACAAGGATTGGTAGTAATAAACATGTACGGTAAAAGCACTCTCGTAAAGGAACTGAGTGAAGTTAGGACGTGATACACAGGAAGACGTCAAAGGCTAAGAGAATTCATTCTAGACTTTAATAATTGCCCTTTCAAGTCTGGTAACTTAAGCAAATTGAACAAACGTGCACTTATGAGCGGGCAGTTCTGGACTGAAGCCAGACTATGAAACCTCTGTTAGCGCCGCTTCTTCTCTTTGCTTTATTACATTCCTTGTACTGACTTGGAAATAGATGGAGACGTCTACAGACCTATGAACACAACACTATCATAAATGTCCAATAGGACTGATCGACAGCAGTTTGATTCCGTTCATTTTATCTAGTCAAAGGCGTACACGCCTCTCGACAGTTCAGCTGTAGCTGGCCTCGGAGTGGGGGCCTATCTGAAGACGTGAGAACGAAATTTGGTCACACTATGGCTGCAAAGGTCTGAAGAAGTCGCATATACTAATTATTAACAGAGTGCTATGAGGGTCAGATGTATGGAACTCAGGGATTCTATTTGTTTATTTACCATGTGAAATGTCATAAATATTAGGTCGAAAAGAACTGACGGTTGCAACAGAAAATTACCAAACCCGAAATACGAGCTGTCACTATGAAATACCGAGGCTATTGCTGTAAAACATTTTATTTAGGGAACATACGTTTTTAGTTATTTGCGCCCTTAGTATACTCCCCATCTAAATCCTTACAACGCTACATAAGAATTTTCTATTGTTTAACGTCTTCCTTTCTGAAACGTGGTTCAACGGACAGAAATCTTGTTGTTTTAAAGCATATTTGACCTTTGTAATAGATAAGAGTCGCATGATGATAGTTCAGGCGAATCAGGTAGTCTAATGCTGGGATGCTGTAATTCGCTAGAAACTTCTTAGCAGATAATACAGTATGCACCGGTGCGTTGTCCTTATACAGAACCCAAGACTTACTCTTCCAAAATTCTGGTCCATTTCTTTCTTATTTTCTCACGGAGTTGACAATGAACATGAAGGTAATAACGTTTATTAATAGTCTGATCCTCAGGAACATAGTGAAGATGGACCATTATTTGAATACCGAACAAAAAACTTGATTTGCTCATTCGAGAATTTCTCGCTCTCCTTTGACGTTGTACGCATCCAATGAATGGACGGGCGCTTAGTTTCTGGATCATAAATGAAACAACAAGTTTCGTCACATGTTGTCACTCGTGTCAAGGAATCAGGATTATTTTCAGTAGTATTCAAGGATATGAACAAACATTTTCACGAGGATCTCATTGTTCCATTGTGAGAATTTCCGATGCCAGTTTCGCACACGCTTTTCTCATGTTAAATAAGTTATGTAGGATTTCCGTTACGCATTCGTGGTTAATCTCTAAAGTTTCAGCAATCGACAGTCAGATCAGATCAGATTACCTACATTCTCAATATTTCCATTCGTTTTTTATGTACATCGTCTAAGAGTTCTCGACCGTCTTCGAAACTTTGAACTAATCAAAAACTCGCAATGTGGTAAACAATCTTCGACATACATTTCCTGTAGCAAAACGCAGGTTTCCGTATTAGTTCTTTTTCTTTTTTTTCATATTTCATGCAAAACTCAACGAGAATTCGTTGCTCCATTAGTATACCTAAGATTTTTCCGTCAAAAAAAAAAAAATAAATAAAAAAATAACGTCTCACACAAACGCAGGTGATTGCCACACTGATTTCTCTACAGACACCACAAACGCCGCATTCGACGCAAAAGGCTTCACGCTTCAGTTATTAATCTTTCATCTTTAACGCATGTGTACTTACTCTGTGACATCATCAGTTCCGTTATTTTATAGCCACAGAGTGTATATGAAGACGTACGAACTATTGTTCAAAGTATGACCACTGACGAGGTTATCCGAGCTGATATCGTTGCTTTGATGTGGTCCTGATAACTCATCCGTAGTAGGGCGAATTACTTATAGTACAGCGTGTGACAAAGATTCTCTCGACGCCACAAAACTATGTCTAGAACTTAAATCATGATCGAAACATGGGGTGAATTTTAGCTTAATAGCTAAAAGTTTATAAGCGGCCTGTTGTAAGTTTACGGCTCACGTGGCTGCCTGTGAGTTCTCCCTGACGAACCTTGCTTGCTGGATTACCCGTTCATCTGACTTCATTCACGACTACACCAACACGCCAAAAATTTCATTTCCCAACAGGGTAGAGTTTCATTGGCACCTGTTTCTTTTTAAGTCCATTTCTGAAGAGAGAAATGCCTCAACTACGGATCGCTCTTAATGGACATGCGGGTGTCTGTTGCACCATTGGCCTCCAAGGACATAGTCTGTGTCTCCTTTTCCAGCATCTGTTTGCTAACATTAAAGGAGAAATGACGTCGATGTAGAATACAAAGGCAATCCGTTAATAGGGGAAAATGGCAACCAAACAATTATTCGATTTGATATGTGCAATCTGTGAAAGTGGAGACATACCACGGAAACTTAGGAAGACTGTAATATATATATATATATATATATATATATATATATATATATATATATATATATAGTCTGAAAGAGAACGAAGATAGCAGCTCGTTTTTAATATCCCAAAATAGGAGGGAACGTGTCACAGATATTAAAACGTCGATGGTTTTGTGTAATTCCATTCAATTTTAAGCTACTTGATCACTTGCAGGAAACAGGTTTCCAACAGCCCCAAATTTATGGAATAATTTTAAGCTACCTGTTTCGGTGCCTCATTGGCACGATCCTGAGCCAGTCGTCTGTGCTTACTACTGTGAATGTGGTTCGATGAAACCTGTGCCAGGCACTTAAGTGTTACTTACAGATCAGTCATGCAGACGCTGCGAGAGGAGCATCACACAATTTCATCTCAGTAGTTAATGTATTCCTGCTTCTGAAGAGAATAACAAACAGGAAAATGAAAACAAAATCTAGTATCATATAAGGGGCGTTCAAAAAGAAATGAGCCAGAGGCATAATTACAGAAACCAGAACCAGTATGTTAGAAGTATTGACCCTGGCTGTTGAGACCCGTGTCCCACTGCGACACAAGGCGGTGAATGGCTGTCTCATTAAATTCCCGGGACTGCGATGTGAGCCAGTTCCACACGCACAGCTGGACGTCGTCCGAGGTGAATCTTTTGATTATCAGCGCCTTTTTAAGGGGACCAAATGTTGCGTAATCACAGAGAGAGAGGTCCGGACTGTATGGAGGGTGGCCAAGAACGTCCCATTTGAATTTCCACAGGAGTGCCGCGACTGTGTTGGCCGTATGAGGCTTTGCGTTGTCGTGGAGCAGAATGATCCCACGGCTGAGATTGCCTGGTCCTTTTGATTTGATCGCTTGGCGAAGGGTCGTCTAGGTTTGCGAGTAACGTTGGGCATTCACTGTTATGAATCTCTCCCAATGATTACGCTATCTTTGGTCCCCTTAAAAAGGCTCTGCGGAACAAACGATTAACCTCGGACAACGACGCCCATCTGTATGTGCGGAAGTGGTAGCCCCGGAAATTTTATGAGACAAACATCCACCGCCTTGTGTCACAGTGGGACAAGTGTCTCAACAGCCAGGGTCACTACTTCTAACATACAGGTACTGGTTTCTGTAATTACGCCTCCGGCTCGTTTCTTTCTAACGCCCCATATATATATATATATATATATATATATATATATATATATATATATATATATATATACATACATATATATATGACTTTACGAACGGTAAAGTCACTAGAGCGTCAGTTCCTAACTTGCACTCGATAAGGCTTACGTGTAGGAACAACACTCGAGCCATTCAATGTGATTTGTCGACGTAGAGTGTTATACAGTATAAAAAGCAAGGTGTTTTGAACCATTAGGAAAGTAGATATGTAAGGTATTGTCAAAGACGCGAAATACGCAATATTTAAAGCAACAGTAAAACCAAGAGGGATGTGTACGGATTAAAAAGCACATAAGGCAGATATGTACTCCCTCTGCTCTATTTTTTCACCTTTGCAGCCAAGGAAACCTGAGGAAATAAAGAAAGACCTCAGAAATATGATTATAATTCGTAGTGAACAGAAGTCAATGATAAGAATCACCGGTGACGTTTTTATCATGTGTATAAGTGAATGGAATGAGGTTTCTGCTGAAAACTGAATATAGATCGAGAATTAAGCAGAAATGAGATCAGAGATAAACTTGATATGAAAATGGGGACAAGGTAGCAAACTAAATAGAGGAAATGTACTTTCCAAGTATGCTATCGCACTCGGACGAGGCAAGGACTTAAGAAGCAGATTCGCACAGGTAAAGAGAGCATTCCTCGGTAAATAGAGTTCGCTTCTACCCGAAAGTGATTTCTGATAGGTATATCTGAAAGACAGCGTCGTGTGTTAGTGACCTAGTCATTACTGGAAAATCCGAAAAGATATTAATCCAAGCGTATTTGATGTAACATTACCGAAGATGCAGAAAATTCTGTGGGCTAATAATAAAAAATCAATCAATTCAAATCAATTCAATTTATTGCGACGAATTTTAGATCTGTTACCTGGAAACTCTAAACGGGTAGTACGCATTCATTAATGATGGTGATATGCAATGTTTGATATTATGTATATAGTAGTAAATCATGTTAATAGCGTTAGGACGTTGAAATTGCACGTTTGGGTGAGGGGCATGATGGGAATTAACATGCGCATGCCTATGGTTTGGTTTAGCGACGAAACCCTCTTTCATTTGGGTGTGTTCGTCAGTAAGCAAAATTGGCGAATTTGGGGGACTTGTGGTAGTGCTTTATCTATTGGTTTTTATATATTATGAATAGTTGAAGTTAATATTATTGTGCCTGCATCACTACTGGAAAATTATATACCTCAGTAACTCAGTTGTGGTACTTCTCGCAATTAGTTTGCCCGAAACGGTGTTTTTATATTAAGACACCGCCACCAACATACTGCAACGTACTATTTACAATGATGTGTACAATAATTAAAGTTACGATCCAATATTCAAATAATATTTCAGATATCTGGTTGTATTTGTTGTTAAAATTGATTTTGCTAATTATTTTTGCTTTTGTGAATATGCAAGGTTAAGAAGATTCTCGCGATTTCGTAAAGCGGGGATCGAAAAAATTCTTTTATTGTATCAAAGAAAGAACCGCTAGTCAAGAGATATCTACATTTACATTTAATTTAGTTGCCAAAATTAGCGAATATTTATTACGACTTTCGGTCGCTATCATTTAGAACAATGGTGTTGACATCTGCACCAATGCTCCCCTACAAATTTTGCATAAGAAAATTAATTTTATCACCTCATGAATATAGGAACTGGTGCAGATAAAAATTGACAATATTTTTTCGTAATATTTGATTATTTCAGCTAGATATTACATGACACTTAAACATTTTCGTGCCTTCTCACAATATGGCTTCTTACACTCCGAAGAAACAAAAGGGAAGAGAATGATCTTACTGCAAAAAAAAGCAGAGATTGCAATTACATACACAAATAATATTAATTGATTGCAGAGTATTTGTTATTTTTCTGAGAATACGTAATATCTACATTTCGTTACGACATCAATTTTGGTATATTAACTAAGTTACTTAGTATCATTTTTATCACGTTATGTGGCAGTTCGCCACAGACTGAGAATCCGCCTTGCCTTTAACACAACCTCACAAAAAGGAGTCGCATGTGTTCAGATCCGGGTAATATGGCGGCTAATCGAGGACCATGGCAGTGGCCTCTGGTGTCTTCAGCCTCAATGGGTGACAGTCCGGTGTGCAATGTCCAGTAAAGGGATAATCGGTGCGATACCCCTTGATCGCTCGGTGACTACCGAACGGTAAGTGAAGGTTTTGCAAGATGACTTCTTCCCCTTTACCCAACGTGACCCTCATTTCGGCAAGATGTGATCTAGGGGTAGCGTCTTTGATTCATAATCAAAACGTCTTCGGTCCCGGGTTAGGTCCCCGCCACTGCCTAAATTTTGATAAATAATCAGCATTGGCGGACGAAGACTTCCGGCATAAGAAATAAGCCTCATTCTGCCAACGGCCTTGTCAAAGAGGGCGGAGGAGCGGATAGAGGTTCAGGGCACTCTCTTGTCCTAGGGGTGGGAAATTGCCCCTAAAGGCGGAAGAATCAGCAATGATCAACGACGCGGGGATGCAGAAGGCAATGTAAACAACTGCATTAAAGACGCGTAACGTGTATCCACAGTTCATGCGGCCTGTAATTGAAGAAGTGTCATGCTCTCTCCATTGGCAAAAGATTCCGGAATAGTCCCCCATTCGGATCTCCGGGAGGGGATGCCAAGGGGGAGGTTACCATGAGAAAAATATTGAATAATCGACGAAAGGATAACGCTCTACGAGTCGGGGCGTGGAATGTCAGAAGCTTGAACGTGGTAGGGAAACTCGAAAATCTGAAAAGGGAAATGCAAAGGCTCAACCTAGATATAGTAGGGGTCAGTGAAGTGAAGTGGAAGGAAGACAAGGATTTCTGGTGAGATGAGTGTCGGGTAATGTCAACAGCAGCAGAAAATGGTATAACAGGTGTAGGATTCGTTATGAATTGGAAGGTAGGGCAGAGGGTGTGTTACTGTGAACAGTTCAGTGACTGGGTTGTTCTAATCAGAATCGACAGCAGACCAGGTATACATTCCGACGTCGCAAGCTGAAGATGAACAGATAGAGAAAGTGTATGAGGATATTGAAAGGGTAATGCAGTATGTAAAGGTGGACGAAAATGTAACAGTCATGGGAGACTGGAATGCAGTTGTAGGGGAAGGAGTAGAAGAAAAGGTTACAGGAGAATATGGACTTGGGACAAGGAATGAAAGAGGAGAAAGACTAATTGAGTTCTGTAACAAGTTTCAGCTAGTAATAGCGAATACCCTGTTCAAGAATAACAAGAGGAGGAGGTATACTTGGAAAAGGCCGGGAGGTACGGGAAGATTTCAATTAGATTACATCTTGGTCAGACAGAGATTCCGAAATCAGATACTGGATTGTAAGGCGTACCCAGGAGCAGATATAGACTCAGATCACAATATAGTAGTGTTGATGATTAGGATGAAATTCAAGACATTAGTCAGGAAGAATCAATACGCAAAGAAGTGGGATACGGAAGTACTAAGGAATGACGAGATACGTTTGAAGTTCTCTAACGCTATACATACAGCAATAAGGAATAGCGCAGTAGGCAGTACAGTTGAAGAGGAATGGACATCTCTAAAAAGGGCCATCACAGAAGTTGGGAAGGAAAACTTAGGTACAAAGAAGGTAGCTGCGAAGAAACCATGGGTAACAGAAGAAATACTTCAGTTGATTGAAGGAAGGAGGAAGTACAAACATGTTCCGGGAAAATCGGGAATACAGAAATACAAGTCGCTGAGGAAAGAAATAAAAAGGAAGTTCAGGGAAGCTAAGACGAAATGGCTGCAGCAAAAATGTGAAGACGTCGAAAAACATGTGATTGTCGGAAGGACAGACTCAGCATACAGGAAAGTCAAAACAACCATTGGTGACATTAAAAGCAACGGTGGTAACATTAAGAGTGCAACGGGAATTCCACTGTTAAATGCAGAGGAGAAAGCAGATAGGTGAAAAGAATACATTGAAAGCCCCAATGAGGGTGAAGATTTGTCTGATGTGATAGAAGAAGAAACAGGATTAGATTTAGAAGAGATACGGGATCCAGTATTGGAATTTAAAAGAGCTTTCGAGGACTTACGGTCAAATAAGGCAGAAGGGATAGATAACATTCCATCAGAATTTCAAAAATCATTGGGGGAAGTGGCTACAAAACGACTATTCACTTTGGTGTGTAGAATATATGAGTCTGGCGATGTACCATCTGACTTTCGGAAAAGCATCATCCACACAATTCCGAAGACGGCAAGAGCTGACAAGTGCGAGAATTATTGCCCAATCAGCTTAACAGCTCATGCATCGAAGCTGCTTACAAGAATAATATACAGAAGAATGGAAAAGAAAATTGAGAATGCACTAGGTGACGATCAGTTTGGCTTTAGGAAAAGTAAAGGGACGGGAGAGGCAATTCTGATGTTACGGCTAATAATGGAAGCAAGACTAAAGGAAAATCAGGACACATTCATAGGATTCGTCGACCTGGAAAAAGCGTTCGACAATATAAAATGGTGCAAGCTGTTCGAGATTCTGGAAAAAGTAGGGATAAGCTATAGGGAGAGACGGGTCATATACAATATGTACAACAACCAAGAGGGAATAATAAGAGTGGACGATCAGGAACGAAGTGCTCGTATTAAGAAGGGTGTAAGACAAGGCTGTAGCCTTTCGCCCCTACTCTTCAATCTGTGCATCGAGGAGGCAATGATGGAAATAAAAGAAAGGTTCAGGAGTGGAATTAAAATACAAGGTGAAAGGATATCAATGATACGATTTCGCTGATGACATTGCTATCCTGAGTGAAAGTGAAGAAGAATTAAATGATCTGCTGAACGGAATGAACAGTCTAATGAGTACACAGTATGGTTTGAGAGTAAATCGGAGAAAGACGAAAGTAAAACTTAGCACCCGGATTGATGGTGACGAAGTCAATGAAGTTAAGGAATTCTGCTACCTAGGCAGTAAAATAATCAATGACGTACGGAGCAAGGAGGACATCAAAAGCAGACTCGCTATGGCAAAAAAGGCATTTCTGGCCAAGAGAAGACTACTAATATCAAATACCGGCCTTAATTTGAGGAAGAAATTTCTGAGGATGTACGTCTGGAGTACAGCATTGTATGGTAGTGAAACATGGACTGTGGGAAAACCGGAACAGAAGAGAATCGAAGCATTTGAGATGTGCTACTATAGACGAATGTTGAAAATTAGGTGGACTGATAAGGTAAGGAATGAGTAGGTTCTACGCAGAATCGGAGAGGAAAGGAATATGTGGAATACACTGATAAGGAGAAGGGACAGGATGATAGGGCATCTGCTAAGACATGAGGGAATGACTTCCATGGTACTAGAGGGAGCTTTGGGGGGAAAAAACTGTAGAGGAAGACAGAGATTGGAATACGTCAAGCAAATAATTGAGGACGTAGGTTGCAAGTACTACTCTGAGATGAAGAGGTTGGCAGAGGAGAGGAATTCGTGGCGGGCCGCATCAAACCAGTCAGTAGACTGATGACCAAAAAAAAAAAAAAAAAAAGCGGTTCATTCAAGACTGAGATCGCCCCTCTCGAAGCACGTGAGTGTTTTATGTCATGGAGGGGCACATAGGGAACGGCATTCTGGCTCTGGGGTACTTAGAGCCCACTGGGATGTGCCTCGATTGGCCACCATATTCTCCGGACCTGAAGAATGCGACTCCTTTTTGTGGGGCTGTATTGAAGACAATGTGTAGAGCAATAATCCCAAAACCACTGCTGAGATGAAAACTGCCATTCAGGAGGTCATCGGCATCATCGATGTTCCGACACTTCGGCGGGTCATGTAGAATTTAGCTATTCGTATGCGCTCCACCACGACCAATGATGGCAGCCATATCGAACATGTCGTAACCTAAATCCAAATATATGTAGTGACGTATGCAGGTCTAATAAAGTGTGTGCACGACGTAGATTGTAACTAATTTACGTTTTCTTCATACAGTTCAATAATTGCCACCCTGTAACATAAAATAAACTAACTGAATTTCCAAGTGAATAACTTCCATCTTACTAAATACGTTACTGGCAGCGTCGGAGCAGCTCGAGGATTGCCGACTGACCACAGCTATACCTACTTCTATTGTTGCTACACTATTCTACGTCACCGACGCTCATATGTGCATGCCTCGGTAATTCTCGAGCCTATCCATACCCGTGTGAGTGGCTATAGCATTCTTTATTTCCTTTTCCTTTTTTTTCTTATATATTTCAAGTTTCTCTTCATTAAATTTATATGTGCCTATCACTATTTACAATTGAGGAAACGCTTCTTGTGACCTGTTCACATTAATTAGATATTCACAGCGTCCACTTGATGTTACAGAATGAAAGTTAAGCAATTGTTTTTTAGATATCCAATGTTCTATGATACTGACTATAGTCCACAAGTTTGGGTCAATTAAAATTGTTCGCAGATCGCAGTCAAATTGTCTACAGTCTTTTTCTACCTGGAAAAGAGGGATCTGAGAACGACATAATCTTCGGAAAATTCCTCTTACAATTCAGATTAGTGTGTTGCTAAATTCCATTCGATGCAAATGTCTGGGATATGGACCGTGACGCGATAACAGGTGCACCGCTCGATGCAGACGTTTGCGATATGGACCGTGATCTGTTAATAGGTGCACCATGCCTCGAGTAGGAGCAATGTCGCGCAGTTCGAACCTGTTCCTGATGCTTGCAAATGTGCTGTAATCACGCCTTGCAGTGCTCCTACTGTCCCATTCACCTAATTTCCAGGCTTGTAAACGTCTTTCATCAGTAATATGCGTTCCTGTGATTACACAGCTGTGCCACATTTGTCAAAGTGAATTTCCTACTTATAATGGCAATGGCAGGACACTAAGCAGATTCAGAAGGATGTAGGTTGCAGTAGGTACTGAGAGACGAAGATGTTTGCACAGGATAGAGTAGCATGGAGAGCTGCATCAAACCAGTCTCAAAACTGAAGACCACAACAACAACAACAATGGCAATGGCAGACATTGCGTCATCGTGGCCAGTAACTGTTACCATATCCGCTGGAAAGTAGGGGAGCTTACTGTTTCTGCAGTATGATTATTGCAAACAGAGTATCTGAACACACAGCTCGTCAATTAGTTTCCATATTTCAGTCATTTCCAGGTTACTTCGAGCACCATTTACCTGTAATATTGTTATCCTTTTAAGTGTCTCGAGTGTAAGCAAGGCACTTCGGAGGGGGGGGGGGGGGAGGGCTAGGTCAAAGAAAACACGTTCATAGATCTTGAAACATCCCCTTGGAAAATCAATGAATTAATGTGCTGATAAACCTCTACGTTATTTGTTTTTCAAACAGCTGAGCAAAACTAACGTACTCAGACCTTACTCTCTTTACTTAATCTGATCAACACTAAACTGACACACAATTTTGCTAGCGCAAAGCAATCTGACTTTCAAAAACCCCTACAAAAAATGGCCCTGACTAATAATAACCTATACCTTTCATGAATCACTTTCCTCACAAAAATCTTCGTAACTCGAACTACTGCAATACAGCGAGTGCCACTACTACCAGCTAAATAAAAGATTCTAACTACTGAAGGCACTAACTACTGATAAGCATAGTTAGCAAATGAAGGATTTTGATAGAGAACAAACGATGTAGTTACCTTAATAATGTTAAAAAATCATTATATATATAAACATCCAGTATTACAAAGTTACTCTTTCTGGCGGACACACACCCAGATCGTCCGCTCTCAAAACTCTGCCATCTCTCTCCCCACATCCACCACTGCCGGCGGCTCACCTCCAACTGCCCAACACTACAATAATGAATATTCCAACAATGGTAACCAGCCACAGACTGCACACAGCACAGTCAATGATCTTCACAAAGTGCGCTACGTGGTGTTACCAACATAAAAACCTAAACAGACTACTTACAATCTTTACAAAATTAGCGTGTAAATGCTCGATGTCGAATTGTTCTTTTCTGCCGAAGGAAGTCGCATAGTGGTTTAAACTCTGCTGGCAAATTATGTACTCTTAAAAGAATCCTGTCTAATGCTTCTGGTTTAGCATACGCAATAGACTTCCCTTTAGGATGCCCTACTCTTATTAGAGTATATATTATTATATGTCTAAGAGCAACCTGCAGTACACTGGGATCCTCCAACCGTCATAAGTGGACATTAACTTTTAAATTTGTATGTGTATATAAATGCAACTCATTTTTAGTAGGGCTCGTAATGGTAGACATAGTTTTGGTATTGTCGCTGCACTTCACTGTTACGCGATTCTTGTACTTATCAGTATTATCATGGTCACCACACTTCACGCGGAAATATGGGAGACTCTGCAGATGATGTCGAAGCTGCGTGGGTGCCTGCTGATACTGAGGATACGATGTCGATGTTGCCATAATCATTAGCATCTTGATCATACCCTTTGTCAGAAGTCCCATGTAGACGCAGCGTCGGATTGGACAGATGATAAGTCGGGAACCGTCCCGTTGCATGTTGGTTGGTTGATAGGTTGGTTTGGGAGAGGGGACCAAACATTAAGGTCATATGTCCCATCGGATTAGGGATGGAAGTCGGCCGTGCCCTTTCAAAGGAATATGCAAGCATGTGCCTGAAGTGATTTAGGTAAATTTAGGAAAACCTAAATCAGGATTGCCAGAATGTGAGTCCAGTGTGATAACCACTGCGCCACCTCGCTCGGTACCGTTGCAGGCGTTGTTGCACCACTAACATCTCTTCCTGTCAACAGTCCCCGCAACTTTGGCTGATACAGGAGTTGCCCATATGGTCCCTCGTTAAACGAAGTTCACGAACTTCATGTGATGTAATTCTGCACGTGATGAGGAAATGCGTTCTTGTCTTGTGGACTGGCATTATGAACTAAACTGTTTGTGTTAAAGCTTCCTGAATATTCAGCTTCACTTGCACAAATTTGCTCGAGCTCATGTTCGTTTATCATGCAACACACCTTCGTCTGGGATATTACTTATTTAGAGGACTATCTTCTAAGTTCCTCTGCAAGTGCTGTGAACAATCTCTTTTGCAATATCATGTCGTCTATGAAATTCAAGAAGTAACCCTGTGGTAATAGGTACTCGAATGTCGTCAAAATATGACATACGTCTCCCTGGCAGTATAATCCCAAGTTGCTGATGCTAAGCTATGGCATGATGCCAATTCCTGGCTTCTGCCGACAGGGATTTGAGCTTAGATTTACTGTGCAACGTATCTTCTGTTTATTGATTTATGTAGATCTGATAAGGAGTTGATCTCTCTGAGTTTGCTTGTATTTTAGATGGATTCATTGTGTGTCATTGCTATTTCACGTTCTAAAAGCTTGCATAAATTGCACAGTCTTTCAGTTGAGTCACATTTTCTGTTGCTGTTGCGACAAGGGACGCAGACATGTTTCTCATTGATTTTTAAGCATTCAGTTTCCCGATGGCCATTGTTGGAGCACACTCGCTCTTTCCATTTACAGATTTTCTTGGTGTATTTTAAGTCACAGTGTTTATAACATTTTAGTACGCCTACCCAATCACCTGTTCCTAAATAAAAATAAAACTTTAAAGAAAAGATACGAAATCCAACATAAAAATATATGAAGAACTTCTCTCTATAAGTGGCGAGCATAGGAATATGTAGGAAACATGCAGATAGTATGATGAGACCTGTGTTAGGACACCACGGAATAGTATCTGTGATGCCGGAAGGAGCCATAGGATGCACAGGTTTAACAGAAAAACACAGATTAGAATATAACAAATAAGTTGTTTAGAATGTTTTGTGTTATTTCTACTCTGACATGAAGAGGTCGGCTCAGTAGGGCGGGGGGCGGGGGGGGGGGGGGGGGGGAATCGTATGAAATTGGTCAGCACACGGACACCACAATGCACTCACTCCACTTTAAATGGTTAGTATTTTCTTCAGTTATTAGTATGAACGTATCATGATATTCCCAAACCATGGGTGAACATGAGTAACACATACGTTTCAGACGCTAGTTCCGTGCTTAACATGGCTTAATACTTCGACGTGTTTGTTAAACACAAACATGTGTGTTTCATTCTAGTGTAAGACACTTTTTACCGACATGGTAACAAATAAAACAGCAACACGTTAGCACCATAGATAATTATAAAATGTTAAGTAGAATTCCATACAAGCTGGTCTGTGGAGCGCTTCTCTCATATTTAGTAAGTATGCTGTTCTTTATCCAGTGTGACTGGAATTTTTAGACTGACGTCTATTAATTATCATTTAATTTGCACCTGAGGGCGGCATTTGCGTAATAAATAAAGGGAATAGGAATGTCAGCCACAAAAACGTAGTTAAATTTTGACTAACATTTACTTTGCCTAACAAAAATTTTGAGGTCACAGTGAAAAATAAATAAGTTACCTCAGTAAATGAATAGAAAGTAGTCAGTCAGTTGTAACAAAATGTGGTTTTATCAACCTTTGACGATTGTTTCGACAGATATGAACCCATCTTCTTCAAAAACACGCGCAACTACAATTTCATGTTGAAAAAACGCCAATATTGGAACGAACTGACGTTTTTTCAATGAAACTATGTTGTCAGCGTTCATTGCATACGTTGTTAAATGTGCTGGCCCCTATGATCTGGGCTTGTCGAGAAAGAATAGTTACAATAGAGAAATAAAACCAATCAAAAAATGTCAGGTCACGTTATGAGCCGCATCTAAAGAAACCATAGACAAAGACTGAATAAAGCCCGGTTTTGTTGAAACCGGTTGGCTATTTGGATTCATTTAGTGATCTCTTGCCGTTGCTGAAGTGCAGCCTTGTTCAATACAATTAACTTAGATCAATTACAAAATACTAAGAAGCAAACAGAACTGACAGTCAGACTGTTGTACGAGTGTTCTCGGTCGAGTCAGTTACCAGGCAATGATCGGGCTGCTGGTGTTATGGTCATATGCGTGCTGGATTCGGATATCAGCAGTGGGGTGGATGCGTTGAGCATTGCATATCCTAAAGGTGTTACCAGAGCCGCACATCTGGCGTCACACTCAGAAGCCAAGTCCCATCAAGGTCATCACCGACCTCCATACATTGGTGTCTCCAAGTGAAGTCGGTATGAGTGAGTATCATGGGGAACTGTCTCCTTGGTTATATCATTCGTCAAGTCCCAAGACTATCATAATCTCTCCCCAAGCAGAGATCTACAGACATCTTCATGGGCTTGACTATACTTCCGAACGGTCCTCTCAAATTCTTTATGTTGCGACCAGCTGTAACTGTGGGTTTTTATATGACTGTGCGAGAATTCTCATCAAAATCTAAACCTAAAATGTTCGTTGAGTTGTAATAATAAACGATTTACTTGATTTTTACAGACTTGTTCGTCACATCAGTATCGGATAATCTTCATTTGCCATTGACTAGTAAAGCATCACTTCATGCACTAATTAACAAACTGTCCGCATGAGGTACAATGTTCGACATTTACGACAGTACAGGCACATGAGATTAATGACTCGATGGTCCTTCACTACGATGTTGATTCTTTCGGATGAGGTCACGACTTCGGCAGAGCTCTTGTACGCTCGACACTATATTGACATCAGCGTGAGGGCGAAGTAATCCTGAGAGGAGAGATGTGACCTTGAGGAGCACTTCCCATATATTGCTACGGATGGCATCGAGCCCTCGCTAATGTCTGTTGTAATCGATTCGCGTTTCTGGCTTTAGTATGGCACCTTTACCTGTCAGATATCTATAAAGACCACACACACCTACAACAAGGGTTATTCCCTGAAGGCATTCGCTCGTACCGTGTCCCGTGGACATGTCTATTTGTCATCTAAATGAATCAAACGTGTGCTGTCATTCCAACATGATGACATAAGTTTGGGCGTACACGTTGCCGGACATAAAATAACGGCTGGATTTTGCCATATGGCGTCCCTTAACGTGTGAGCGCAAACTGCATGTTTCTGACATTGACACTATGCAGTTATTGTACATGGACGGGTCGACGTATTACTTGTAGAAATTTCGACCAAGAAATTGTTTCTTCTATTTCGTATAATTTCTTCTGTATGTTTTTGTCTAGTCACCTATTTACAATTTCAGATTTCAGAACTCTTTGGAACCATTATTCTTAAATTCAGAGCTTTTTATTGGTTAGTTACAGTAACTATCATATTTCTACCAGCATTCAGCTGCACAACTGCTGAAAAAAAAAATATACTCAGCCTCAGAAATAAAATTTGTGTCCCAGTAGCTTGTAACGCTCCTCTGTGCCTGGTATAAGGATGGATGTCGATGTTTTCACAAGTTACCAGATTGAATATTCTTGTGATTGGTATCTTCGTAAAATCATTTAATGGGAATCTTACTCCAATTTCCAATAGATAGTACAGAGAAATCTTACGTAGAAATCCACTGAATGTAAACAAAATTAAGGAAACATCAAAAACACGACACATTACCATGTCTAATATGTTATAGGAAACCCACTGGCATTCAAAATGCTTCCAGTCGTTGTGGAATGGACAAATACAGGTACTATCTCCTCTTCAATGGAATATTATACAATTCTTCCTCCAAATTGGTGCCAGATTTAGGCAACAATTATTGAAGTTGATATCGATCATACATCCTTCTCTCCAAAGTAGTCCAGATTACCTTAATAGTATTGAGAGCTAGTCACTGGAGTGGTCAAGGGAGATGCGACTATTCATCCTCGCTCACAAAGCGAGTAATTGACTTGAGAGTTGTACGAACAGAGTCCCTGTCATTGGAATACAGTATCGCCATTGGAGAGCGAAGATTGTACCACGGGATGGACTTGATCAGCCAAATTGGTCACAGAATCCTAGGCAGTAATGTGACCTTGCCGCGTAACGGTGATTGCCGCCACCGTTTGGGACGTAAACTGGGCCAGAAGTGGTGCCCAGTGTGAAAGTGTGAAACAGGACTCATTCAGTCAGACTACTTCCATTTCCCATTTGTCCAGGTTTTATGGCTTCGGCACCACGTTTCCCTGTAGGACGTGTTCGCATCACTGATGAGCACCTTCGGAATTCCAGCTTGCAATGGAATTTACTGTTTATGGAGCTCTCTTCGTGTGGTTTTGGTACCGACAGTGTCCACGAGTCCGACATCTAGTTCCGCAGTGGTTTCTATAGCTGTCGTCATCTTACTTTTCGTTACAATCCTCTTCAATGACCGTCCGTCACGATCATTCAACACACGTTTTCGTCGGTTGACTTAGCAGATGATGTTATCCCGCTTTCCGTTTATGCGGTATAAATATGGCTCTGAGCACTATGGGACTTCACATCTATGGTCATCAGTCCCATAGAACTTAGAACTACTTAAACCTAACTAACCTAAGGACATCACACAACACCCAGTCATCACGAGGCAGAGAAAATCCCTCACTCCGCCGGGAATCGAACCCGGGAACCCGGGCGTGGGAGGCGAGAACGCTACCGCACGACCACGAGATGCGGACTATGCGGTATAAATCATCGATATGGTACCTCTTGAAACATCAATCACTTTGGCTACCTGGGCTACGTAAGTACCCACCACACGAGCACCAACAACTGGCCGATATTCTGATCCACGTACCTCCGAAACAGTGCACTCCCGACAACACAAAGAAAAAAATGGTTCAAATAGTTCTGAGCACTATGGGACTTAACATCTGTGGTCATCAGTCCCCTATAACTTAGAACTACTTAAACCTAACTAACCTAAGGACGTCATCATGATGCTGTAAACAGAACCTAGATTCATCCGAAAAAATGATGTTTTGCCAGGTTCGTCGTTGAGTACACCATCGCAGGCGCAATTGTCTGTGATGCGGCGTCAAGGATAACCGCAGCCATGGTCTCCGAGCTGATAGTCCAGTGCTGCTGCAAACGTCGTCTAAGTGTTCGTGCAGGTGGTTGTTGTCTTGCAAACGTCTCCATCTGTTGACTCAGGGATCGAGACGTAGCGGCACGATCCGTTACTGCCATGCGGATAAGATGCCTGTCATCTCGACTGCTGGTGATACGAGGCCGTTGGGATCCAGCACGGCGTTCCGTATTACCGTCCTGAACCCACCGATTCCATATTCTGCTAACAGTCAATGGATCTCGACCAACGCTAGCAGCAAGTCTCGATACGATAAACAGAAATCGCGGTAGGCTACGATACGACCTTTATCAAAGTCAGAAACGTGAGGGTACGTATTTCTCCTCCTTACACGAGGCATCACAACAACGTTTCACCAGGCAACGCCGGTCAACTACTGTTTGTGTATGAAAAATCAGTTAGAAACTTTCCCCTTGTCAGCACGTTGTAGGTGTCGCCACTGGTGCGAACCTTGTGTGAATGCTCTGAAAAGCTAATCATTTGCATATGACAGCATCTTTTGCGTCTGCAGCACGTCATCTTCGTGGTGTAGCAATTTTAATGGCCAGTAGTATTAATTTTTTCCGTTTTCTGTATATGAAGCTCCCCATTGCTTCTTGCAGACAGGAACGCATTGTTACAGTAACGTGCGGTGTCACGTTTGACGTGCAGTGGTGAAATAAGTAGCATTATTATTACGTGTCTGCTACAGTAGACATAATTTAAATTAGTAATAAATATGAGTCAAATGTTTGTGACGTCTCTCTGACGATGTATGTTGCCAAAAGTCCATATTAGACTCTGGTTTCTGACTCTGGTGTATTTTAACGTTGCCTGACTGAAAACTGAGAAGTTATTTGAAAGCTGTACGGCAGGACATCGTTGTCTAACGGACACGACATTTCGGGAAACGGTTACACTTTGATTGTCATGTGCACTGACTAACCGTTTAAAGCTCTGCACGTGACTGTATGAGACATTCGTTACGCCAGAAACTTATTCATCATAATAATCAACAAGAGAGAATTTACAGGATTCCCAAAATAGAAAAATATTGGATAGACGTCGTAGCAAGTGATGTCTTAACATAGAGATGAAACTTAATTACCGAAGGTCAACAGCTAAGTCGTATGAGTTAATAACAGCAGGAGTAAGAGTAATGGACCACTAGGAGACGGCTTAAGGCCGTAAAACTGTTTAATAATGAGGCTGTCTCGGTGAAAAATAAAGGTAGCTTTTAATTTTTGTTTATTAGGCGACCTTGTGGAAGTGCCGAAAGAACGTACTTGAGCTGCACTCCTAATTAACTTTTGCGTCGCTTCCTGGAAAGGAGTTTTAATAGCAGCAGTTAAGAATTAATTTATATCCGTTAATACATCGCAGTTTATAAGCAACTTCTCTCGTTTTTAATGGGCGGAACGCCCGTTTCTCTAATGAGCATATACGTTTAAGTACATAGTTAAATGGAGAACGTTAGAGCGGTATTCTTGTGATAAGATCAAATTTTATGTTCTTAAAGTATTTTAACGTTCTTAAAAGACAGGGACTAAGTTACTAAGATCATCTTTGGGCATAACCCATGTTCTGCTGTTGCTTATTAGTGTTGACGTGACAAATGCCATTAACAGAAATTGCACACTGTTTCGGACTACGATGCTGTGCACGAAAATTGCCCGCTGTTTCCGAGTACGGTGATATGTGGGAAATACAATGACAAAATATGCAACATTTTGCTACGTTAGCTTGACATGGCGTCATTGATAAAGGGCACTGACCGCAGTTTAATCTATAAGTTTAGGTTGTTACTTCTCCACTTCTGCGTCGTCCTCCGACACATTTTTGTAAATTTTCTTTCTACGTTTGGATACAGCTGCACAGTGTAGGAAAATCCTATCTACGTAAATGTCACCCTGCCATGTGAGGCCCAAATATTGTTACTGTCAGTTTTCATTTGTCCTTTCCATCGACACAAATTTGTGTTAGACGCGTACGAAGTTTACAAGCGTGTCTGCAACATAGGTCTGAACCTCCTGGGGAAAAATGTTCTGGCGAATCAGTTACACAAAATATCTGCATCCAGCTGAGAAAGTCGGTAAAAACGCTAAGAGATTTTCACTGATAGCGCCTCGCTTATATGCTTCCGAACTATAAGTCGTTATTAGCTACCTCATCTATTGGATGCAGCCACATCCAGTTGGATGCAGGTCTAGGGAGATCGGAGTGAAAAGTTTTATGAACTGGACAACAATGACCCTCGGTAAAGACAAATTTATGGCATTTATTCACCGTTGGAGAAAGACCACGTACAATCAGTCTTACGAACGACGTCGAGTTGTAATTACCTGATGCGTTTGAGAGTAAAGAAATCTCTCTGTATTAGGTACTTTATTCCACAGAGTATGAACACATCGCCGCTCGTCTCACAAAACCTCCACAATTAATCTATTGTTACATCACTGATCTGATTCATATCCCGCTGATGATCACCCACCACTCTTTTCATTCCTGCATGTTTTCACAGTACATATGTATATATGTAAACGCTTCGCCATTCCTCAGGAGAGGAGTTACAGTGTGACGGTTCTTACAGAGAAACTGTTAACCACTTAAGTTACTTGAAATTCTATAGATATGAACATTGTTTGTTATATTATGAAATAACAAAATTAGAAAGGAAAGTGTGACACAAAACTGCTATAAAATAAGGACGTCAATTGAACATCAAGAAGTGTTCGTGTGTGTGTGTTCGTGTGTGTGTGTGTGTGTGTGTGTGTGTGTGTGTGTGTGTGTGGTGAGGAGGGGGGGAGGGCGGAAGTAATCGGTTGTAGTTTGTTATGAGCTTTGTGAAAGTAATAATAATTACAATTCTGAAACCTGTGAGATTTGTTTTATGGATTTATGTTCTAGTATCCACTAAATACAAAAAGTAAAATAATCTACGACTGCAGTACACATAGCTTTTGAATTCTTTAAGTGTTTTTGTTCTCAGTATGTAGAGCAAGGAATTATAATTACTCTAACTCTGGTCGAAACAGTTATGGAACTATTTTGATCCATGATGCTCAACTACACTTCTTATCTCAAGTGGGATTGATGGAATCTGGGTTTAGACTGTAAGACGCCTTTCAGGTTAACTCTTTGTCTTCATGGAACAAGCCGGTAACTTGCACCAAGTATTCACTCTTGATATGCAAATCGCCCCACTGTGATCCAGACGTACGAAAATAAGGTGTGTGCAAGGAAATTGTAAGAGGTCAATGACTAAGGAATTTATTGCTAGCGCACTCGAGCAGGTGTAACTTCGATGGATTGCTCATGCGCTGCCTGCAGTATGTAAGCTACAATACAATCGCAGACCAGAGAGCAGTGTCAGCAGTAGTAGTAGTAGTAGTAGTAGCAGTAGCTCGCAGTCAGGCGGTTGGGTCAAGTCCCTCGTAGAGAGCAGTTGCCGAGTTATATAGCTTACAGAGAGCAGTAGAGTTATGGAATTTCCAAGGCCGGTCGTGGAGAACGATGGCGGTGCCTGAGCCATGTAGTGTAAGATAAAAGCAAAATATATTTTATTATTTTTTGCCGCTCGCATAGGTTAATTGCTACAACTGATTTTGTACTACTGTTATATCAAAGTCGCATGTAAATGTATTTCAAAAATTATTTCAACAATAATCTGTCTTATAAAGATAGCTTTTGACAGTCTTTACCTGAAGCTAAAATTTTTACTATCTTCTCCTATCTATGGTCATCCTAATTATCGTAAGAAAATTCAGTTGTATTTCACACATAACAAAATCTAGTGACCAGCATTGCACTGGGCTGTGCCAGAAAAATTTCCTGTGGGAGCAGATGTATAAGCGTTACCCGGCGACATCATTGAGGTAAGAATTTTCAATTTATTCAGAATGATTTTTCAGGGCCATGACGCTGCAGTGTTTTCGTCCAGTTTTACCAGTTTAGACTCATAGTCAGTTAATTACTGAAAGGTTATAAATGAGTCACAATTTTATTCGGAGGTTAGTCACATTTTTATTGGAAGGATATAAAATGGATTGGATGGGTGGTCTTGACAAATGAACCGTAACTGTTGGCCGTTGGGCCTTGTATAAAATCAATAGTCATGAATGTAGAAGACGGGAGTGTTATCTAATGAATTAAACAGGAATTCATAATCGGCATAATTTATTAACTAAGGCAACTGAATGCAAACCGACATAGGCTATGAAAAAACTAATTAAGCTATCTTCCGTATAGGAGATGAGTGATGCTGGAAGGTGAGACCGTAGAAACAAGTTATGTTTATAATGATAGGTCGAGGAGAATAGCTCATGGATGGCTGAAGATTAATCTGGTAAATAAAATCGCAAGGTATCTCAATAAATTGGTTACACGTGGTCGCACACATCATGCTTACTAAGTCGATTCAGTAATTAGGGTGGACAGTACATGCATGAAAACCCAAACACCACAGTCATGGTCAACAGCTCAACATAGATGTGTGATCGATCAAAGTTATGTAAAACACCAAAACTACCCTATTCATCTTGTCAGAAGTTCCATGCAGCTTTTCGCGGATGATGCTGTAGTATACAGAGAAGTTGCAGCATTAGAAAATTATAGCGAAATGCAGGAAGATCTGCAGCGGATAGGCACGTGGTGCAGGGAGTGGCAACTGACCCTTAACATAGACATATGTAATGTATTGCGAATACATAGAAAGAAGGATCCTTTATTGTATGATTATACAGGGTGTTACAAAAGGTACGGCCAAACTTTCAGGAAACTTTCCTCACACACAAAGAAAGAAAATATGTTATTTGGACATGTGTCCGGAAACGCTTACTTTCCATGTTAGAGCTCATTTTATTACTTCTCTTCAAATCACATTAATCATGGAATGGAAACACACAGCAACAGAACGAACCGGCGTTGACTTCAAACAATTTGTTACAGGAAATGTTCCAAATGTCCTCCGTTAGCGAGGATACATGCATCCACCCTCCGTCGCATGGAATCCCTGATGCGCTGATGCAGCCCTGGAGAATGGTGTATTGTATCACAGGCGTCTACAATACGAACACGAAGAGTCTCTACATTTGGTACCGGCGTTGCGTAGACAAGAACTTTCAAATGCCCCGATAAATGAAAGTCAAGAGGGTTGAGGTCAAGAGAGCGTGGAGGCCATGGAATTGGTCCGCCTCTACCGATCCACCGGTCACCGAATCTGTTGTTGAGAAGCGTACGAACACTTCGACTGAAATATGCAGGAGCTCCATCGTGCATGAACCACATGTTGTGTCGTACTTGTAAAGGCACATGTTCTAGGAGCACAGGTCGAGTATCCCGTATGAAATCATGATAACGTTCTCCATTGAGTGTAGGTGGAAGAACATTGGGCCCAATGAAGACATCACCAACAATGCCTGCCCAAACGTTCACAGAAAATCTATGTTGATGACGTGATTGCACAATTGCGTGCGGATTCTCGTCAGCCCACACATGTTGATTGCGAAAATTTACAATTTGATCACGTTGGAATGAAGCCTCATCCGCAAAGAGAACATTTGCACTTAAATGAGGATTGACACATTGTTGGATGAACCATTCGCAGAAGTGTACCCGTGGAGGCCAATAAGCTGCTGATAGTGCCTGCACACGCTGTACTTGGTACGGAATCAACTGGTTCTCCCGTAGCACTCTCCATTCAGTGACGTGGACAACGTTACCTTGTACAGCAGCAACTTCTCTGACTCTGACGTTAGGGTTATCGTCAACTGCACGAAGAATTGCCTCGTCCATTGCAGTTGTCCTTCTAGGTCTTCCCCAGTCTCGAGTCATAGGCTGGAATGTTCCGTGCTCCCTAAGACGCCGATCAATTGCTTCGAACGTCTTCCTGTCGGGACACCTTCGTTCTGGAAATCTGTCTCGATACATACGTACCGCGCCACGGCTATTGCCCCGTGCTAATCGATACAGCAAATGGGCATCTGCCAACTCGGCATTTGTAAACATTGCACTGACTGCAAAACCACGTTCGTGCTGAACACTAACCTGTTGATGCTACGTACTGATGTGCTTGATGCTAGTATTGTAGAGCAATGACTCGCTTGTGAACATTACCTTCCTTCAATTGGGCCAACTGGCGGTGAATCGAAGAAGTACAGTACATACTGACGAAACTAAAATGAGCTCTAACATGGAAATTAAGCGTTTGCGGACACATGTCCACATAATATATTTTCTTTATTTGTGTGTGAGGAATGTTTCCTGAAAGTTTAGCCGTACCTTTTTGTAACACCCTGTATGATAGCGGAACAAACACTGGTAGCAGTTACTTCTGTAAAATATCTGGGAGTATGCGAGCGGAACGATTTGAAGTGGAATGATCATATAAAATTAATTGTTGGTAAGGCGGGTACCAGGTTGAGATTCATTGGGAGAGTCCTTAGAAAATGTACTCCATCAACAAAGGAGGTGGCTTACAAAACACTCGTTCGACCTATACTTGAGTATTGATCATCAGTGTGGGATCCGTACCAGATCGGGTTGACGGAGGAGATAGAGAAGATCCAAAGAGGAGCGGCGCGTTTCGTCACAGGGTTATTTGGTAACCGTGATAGCGTTACGGAGATGTTTAACAAACTCAAGTGGCAGACTCTGCATCACGGTGTAGCTTGCTCGCCAGGTTTCGAGAGGGTGTGTTTCTGGATGAGGTATCGAATATATTGCTTCCCCCTACTTATACCTCCCGAGGAGATCACGACTGTAAAATTAGAGAGATTGGAGCGCGCCCTTAGACTTTCAGATAGTCGGTCTTCCCGCGAACCATATGCGACTGGAACAGGAAATGGAGGTAATGACAGTGGCACGTAAAGTGCCCTCCGCCAAACAAAGTTGGGTGGCTTGCGGAGTATAAATGTAGATGTAAATGTAGATCTTGTGGTGCAGTTCTTGTTGTCTCCGTGCTTGCTAAGAAAATGGGATGAGAGGTTCCGCCTTATGCAAGACACCTTTTTTATTTGTTTCACCCATACATGTTTCAGCGCATTTGTGCTATCGTCAGTGGGTTCCGTTTTTTATTTTTTACTGTAAATTTGTTATTAACATATTAACATTTGCGTCGTTTATAACATTATGTAAAAGTTGCATTTATAACTTAATTGGCGAAAAGTGGATGTAATCATAAGTAACATACCTTACATGATGTTATAGTCCACTTGTTTTGGTACCTATTCTGCTACACAATATACAACTTCTCATCTGCAAACCGCAAAACGTAATTTATTTTCTGTTTGTTACGCATTTACGAACGGAAATAAGACTGTATCACGTTTTCTTTCTGTAACTTACAGTTTTGGAGTTGTGGTGTTGTTTCCTGTGTTGTTGGCGAGGTAAATAGGTTTACTTCTTTGCCTGTGTTCGCGTGGCAATGCAGTTTTTCGATTACTCAAAACATAGGCGGAGTTTTCGCTGCCATTACGTGTTGTTGTGGCTGTGTGGCGTTCATTTGTTTCGTAGCGTGTTCTGCTGGGTGAGGCGCGCGAGTTTGAATTGTATTTGGTGTTGGTGTGTGGTTTAGAATAGAACCCACTGACGATAGCACAAAAGTGCTGAAACATGTATCGGTCAAACAAAAGAAAAAAGGTGTTTTGCATAAGACGGAACTTCTCATCCCAACTACCCTATTCCCTTGTGAGTACAGCTCACACGCATCATTGCTGGTGAACTTACACTTGCAAAGCTCAACTTGGCGGTGAATTGGCGCTGCAGCAGAAGGTGAACTGGCAAGTGCCATCAAGCGTTTCTCGAATCTCGAAAGACTGTCTCTCTAAGAACGAATCTAAACATGCGAATATCTCTGAGCCGTGTCGGCTCTCATCGATTTGTCTATCTAGCGACTTTCTCTGCTTGGTTTCTCCATTGGTTATCCGGTGGCACTGCCGCCGCGCTGTGGCCTGTGGGACGAATTTTCGAGGCGTGCGAGTCTCACATGGGTAGCACTGGGAGGAAGTTGTGGCTCTAAACTGAAGCGGTCGGGACGACGGTTGGCCTACTGTGCGGCCAATTATTAAAGATTCCGTTCCACGAGAGGTTGATGGCTATTGGTTTTCCATCGCAAGTGTCTTGCCGCCATCGCCGATTGTGTTGCCGTCCGTCAAAGTGACCTATTGGTAACAATCCGTCAGATGGTAATTCGCTTGCAACCTTTCCTCTTGCCTGCGATTTCATCGGGAACGACCGTTGGTTGATCGGCCGCTTCTGGGTTCAGTTTGTCCCTAGTTACTTGGGATTCAACACTGTTGTTGCACAGTGACTGGTTTTAATATTGTTTGAGTTGCATGTTGTGTTGTTTTTTTGGTGGTTCTGTGAAGGGGTCCAACTAATAGGAGTTCTACTGAGATAGGCAGGGCAGTTATTGAGCCCAGTTTTAGTCTCTTTTTTCTGTGTTTTAGGATTACATTGGCCATACAATGGAGGAGCCTGTTAGGTGGAGCCGCACAGGGCTGCGGTTTGTTGACGGATGCCCTATATCGGGAAAGTGTAGCATTTCATTTGTACATAGTGTAATTTTTGAGTGAGTGAACAAGCAATCTTAAAGCTGTCCGGGTGCTGGAGCTGTGGGGGCAACTTGTAATTACCTTGAATTAATATTGTGTTTAAATATTATTCTCATTGTTTTTGGTATATAAATATTTTCAGATTTCTGGAACAAGTAATAGTTTCATTGCAGTTATCGTTGGATATTTCTTGGGCTTAAACGTTATTATCCTATTTGTCATTTTTTAAGGGAACAAATTTTCAGAAGGGTCAAATGGTACATTATCCTTGTGTTTTACATGGGTACTGTCTATGTTGGTCTAATGCTACTATCAGGTGGTCACTTTTGTAGGCTGGGCAAGTTAGACATATTGTATGCCGACCCAGATCCTGGTTGTCCGACTGGGCAACAAAGTGTTCCGGTCTGCCTCACCAGCCAGCCGACTTGACGATGGGAGATGAACCAGACGCAGTTCCGGGAACTGGCCAGTGTGTAGTTTGCATTGAACCGGGAGCCTACAAACTACGGAGTGGCTTCGTCTCGCCGTAGCCCTCAGCGGTTCACAACCCCACAGCAGTCCACCCATCCCACCGCCACCCGACACCGAACCCAGGGTTATTGTGAGGTTAGACCCCCCAGTGGACCCCCCACGGGAACGTCTCATATCAGACGAGTGTAACCCCAAATATTTGGGTGGTAGAGTAGTTATGGTGTACGCGTATATGGAGACAGTGTTCGCGCAACAGTCACAGACATAGTGCAGCTGTGGCGGGGTAAGGGGAACCAGCCCCATTCGCCGAGGCGGATGGAAATCCGCCTTAAAACCCATCCACAGGCTAGCCGGCACACCGGACGTCGGCACTAATCCGATGGGCTGATTCGTGCAGGCTTTCCCGCTCGGGAAGCAGCGTGTTAGACAGCGCAGCTAGACAGGCGAACAAGAGGCCAGTACTAGATTCTCAATGGGACCGCTAAACCCTCCAGAGTTGCGGCTTCGGGTCGTCGGTCACTTCTTATGCCTATTGTGACGCTCTGTTCTGGCGATCTTCTTAGTTTTCCGTCCATCGTTAAGTTTTCCCTTGCCTGTCTTCTCTTCCCGGAATCAAGACTCAAATAGCTAGGTTTCAAGCCATCAGACAGTTACTAAATTCCATCAAGTTAAACTCTATACCAAGTTTAGTTCAGGACATATATGTATGGAATTGTTGACAATTTACCAAAGGTTTAAGCCATACAGGCATGCTTGCTGACACTGTTTTCACATTTCTTGTATTCTAGGTAGTCATAACCGTAATCTAGTTGTTTTGAAGCGGGGTATTTACTTTCTTTAACTGTTTTGTAAGAATTGTAGAATATCTTGATATGTTTCTGTCAAAGAGCTTTTTTAATTTTCAAGGGAATATTTCTCAGCCTTCTGCGGCTCTGTTTTGATCTTGGAAGGCAATTTCTAACCTTTCTGGCTCTTGATGATTATTGATTTTGATCTGTTTGTAAATTTTTGTAAGAGATAATTTTAAAGTCTCCTGACGCTCTGTGGTTATTCATGTTGATCTTTTTTTAAAAAAAAAAAACAGGCTAAATCTCAAACAAAATTTTAAGCCCTTCTGGTGCTATGTGATTATTGGTTGTTGTTAACTGGCTTTCACTTCATTCAATTGCAAAGGAAAATTTTAAATATTTTCACCAAATAGATCGAGATGTTGTCAACTGCAAGTGATGTTGAACCTTGGGCTTGGTCCTTCGGTGAGTTACTGGCGCCACCAATGAAATAAAATTTCAGTGTTTCTCCCATAATCAAATCTGACTCCGGTGCCTCTTCCAGAATCAAATCAGAATCGGAAGTGAATCAGAAACGAGCGCTCTCCTGCATACTGTCCAGGAAAATCCGCCGAAATTACATACACACCAGTCTGAAGAATTGTCTCTACGAGGTGCATTCAAGTTCTAAGGCCTCCGATATTTTTTCTCCGGACTGGAAAGATATAGAAACATGCGCATTGTTTTAAAATGAGGCTGCGTTAATTGTCAACACGTCCCAGAGATGGCAGCACCGTACGGCAGATGGAATTTTACCGAAAGCGGCGAGAATGAGAACTGTTTTAAATACTTCAAATGGCGACCTTTTCCTTACTTGAACAGCGTGCAATCGCTCGTTTTCTGAATTTGCGTGGTGTGAAACCAATTGAAATTCATCGACAGTTGAAGGAGACATGGGGTGATGGAGTTATGGATGTGTCGAAAGTGCGTTCGTGGGTGCGACAGTTTAATGAAGGCAGAACATCGTGTGACAACTAACTGAAACAACCTCGGGCTCGCACAAGCCGATCTGACGACATAATCGAGAATGTGGAGAGAATTGTTTTGGGGGATCGTCGAATGACTGTTGAACAGATCGCCTCGAGAGTTGGCCTTTCTGTGGGTTCTGTGCACACAATTCTGCATAACGACCAGGAAATGCGAAAAGTGTCATCCAGGTGGGTCCCACGAATGCTGACGGACGACCACATGGCTGCCTGTGTGGCATGCTGCCAAGCAATGTTGACGCGCAACGACAGCATGAATGGGACTTTCTTTTCGTCCGTTGTGACAATGGAGGAGACGTGGATGCCATTTTTCAATACAGAAACAAAGCGCCAGTCAGCTCAATGGAAGCACACAGATTCACCGCCACCAAAAAAATTTCGGGTAACCGCCAGTGCTGAAAAAATGATGGTGTCCATGTTCTGGGACAGCGAGGGCGTAATCCTTACCCATTGCGTTCCAAAGGGCACTACGGTAACAGGGGCATCCTACGAAAATGTTCTGAAGAACAAATTCCTTCCTGCACTGCAACAAAAACGTCCGCGAAGGGCTGCACTTGTGCTGTTTCACCAAGACAACGCACCCGCACATCGAGCTAACGTTACGCAACAGTTTCTTCGTGATAACAACTTTGAAGTGATTCCTCATGCTCCCTACTCACCTGACCTGGCTCCTAGTGACTTTTGGCTTTATCGAACAATGAAAGACACTTTCCGTGGCCGCACATTCACCAGCCGTGCTGCTGTTGCCTCAGCGATTTTCCAGTGGTCAAAACAGACTCCTAAAGAAGCCTTCGCCGCTGCCATGGAATCATGGCGTCAGCGTTGTGGAAAATGTGTACGTCTGCAGGGCGATTACGTCGAGAAGTAACGCCAGTCTCATCGATTTCGGGTTAGTAGTTAACTAGAAAAAAAATCGGAGGCCTTAGAACTTGAATGCACCTCGTATCTCAGCCAATGGGAGCTGTCGTCTCAAATGTGTCGCACTCATTTTGCAGTATTATGTAATCACTTTCGGAAAGATGCGAGTTCCGATGGCTGGTAAGCACAGTTTCTAGAATTCGTGAATAGCTACTAGTCGGAACTCGTTCTGATTTTATCGCCAGAATCCCGTGTTGACTATCTTTTAATAGTGGCGCTAGCAAGGCGTCAACATCCTACAAAGCAGTTCGTTAATGGTGGTGTCATGCGTGTCCCATGTTACAAACTGATGTTATAGTGCTGGGTCACCCAGAATCATTCGCTGTTCACAGCCTGATGTCCGGTCGCCCCTGCACATCAGTTTGTGGCCACCCGCAGTCTGGAGAAGCGCTGCTCAAATATGTCACCACCTTACGGATCCTACATGGTTTTACGTTAACGATGGTGTTATGCACTTCCCACATTATAAACTGATCTTATCGTGCTGGATCATCCAAAAACACTTGCTGTTCACAGCCAGACATCCGTTCTCCTGCGGCGGGCGGGATCGTTCTGTCGATCTTTCGTCTCCTTTCTCTCTCCCTCTCTCTCTCTCTCTCTCTCTCTCTCTCAGCCACTTTTATCGAACATTTCACCTACCTCTATATTTCTGCCTTCCGATTCCCCTTCACTCTGCAGTAGTATATACACGGCAGGCAATGTAAAGCAGCGTTGATGAAACCACTACCTAATACCTACCACATAGACTCCGCGTATCTCAAGTTGCAAATCAGTTCCTGTATGTTCATTTCAACAATTTTCGGGCTGAAGGAGAATGCTGTTCAATTGCACTAAGCATTTGAAACTTCTATTAACGTCTTTTTATTCATAAGAAATCACATGAAATGGCGATCAAGTCCGTATTTAAATAAAATATGGCGTTTCAATCTTCGATCGCTATTCGTTATTTTCAGTTACCGGTTTTGGGCTAGCTGCCCATCTTCAGATCATATTGTAGTTACAGAGTAACTTGTCCGCACAGAATAATCGGTTCGCTCTCATAATGACAGTCCGTATTTAATAATGCAAATGCTCTATTATTCCAACTTAGCTGTTTACCCAACATATTTCACACATAAAAGCAGAAAGAATTCCTGTAGATCCGACCCCATTAACTTTCCGATCTAACAGTCATTGACCCACCACTATTAGCGAGTTGAACATTAGGTTGTTTCAGTGGTCTTCTATGTCAGAAGTGCTCGCCCAAGTATTCCATAAAGAACACGGGGTATGCCACGCGGAATTGTCTCTACGACCAAAAGATTACACGCGTATGAAACTTCAACTAATTACTCGTAATTCCGAAACATCACACCTTCCTCAAAATGTTCTCAAAGCACTTTAGTCACGACACGTTCTACACACAATCAACTACCTGGTTTTCATTTTACATACCATTTTAGCGGAGACATCTAGCATGGTGTTACTCTGAAGCAGGCTAGCGAGCGACTCTCTCGATGCTCCTGTCATCTCTGCCTATCTAACTATCTGCAGACGGGAACTGCTTAATTCTAATTGGCTATTGACCTGAATCACCAATCAGAATGATTCTTCCAGAACATTCTCGCAGCAAAACTTGCCTTAGCCAGCCACTAATCCGATAGTCACTTACGTCATTACAATTTGTAATATATTGTTTAATAAAACAGAACGAAATGCAAAGTATTCTTTAAATTAATATAGAAGCTTTTTACGCTTCACACTTTTATTCTGGCTTGTCTTTTACATAAGTAAGCACACATCGACATATGTCATCAACATCGTGGTTGCAACACAATTTTCCCACATTTCAATTTTATGAGGTGTTACATAACATGACATTAAGTATTAGCGTATGTCCCACATATGCTGTCTCATTCATGCCCATGTATTCACACAACAAAATAACAAGCAATTGCTAAATTTGAATGACTTTTATACTAAATAACTTAGAGAAACTAAAGTTTTGAAAAGAAAATTCCAGTTGAGAGATTTTATATAATGTGAGCTTTGTTATGATTTCAGATGTTTATAAAGGAGATTTGGTTATAGTTCCTAACTGAGGTTTGAAACATAAGTGCCGATTATAGGACATTTATGTAATTTTCTAAATCTCAGTAACTGTAATTGAAAAAATTACGAAATTTTGACAGAATCCCTTCCTTAATAACAAAAGGTTGCGTACCAATGTCACGATGCAAGGGGTACCTGATTTGTTATAAAAGTCAGTAAATTACTCAATGGATAGTATTTTTCACTACAGGTATTTCGTTCATTCCAAGCAAGTGTCGATTCGTGACGTCATCGTCCAGACACGAGTTTACTGCAATCTGAATCCGTTTTAGCAAACTCATAATTTCTCACAGCCGACACAATTTTATTGATTATGGAATACGGTTCTTGAAGTTTATTCAGAATCGGAAATGTTTAATTAGTAATTACTTGCCATAATTTATTTCTTAAATAAAAAGATGTTTTGAATTTTGTATGCATAAAAAGTGTGAATTTATGTGCAGCATTTATTCCTAGACGAGTTATCACTTAAGAGTGCTAGAAATGGGCGTGTACAGTTCGCTGACCTACGTGGTGAATTTCATTTTGCGATATTGACCCGAATGGAGAGTAAATCCTGTTTCATTTAAACTTTACGTGAGATACACACATCACGTTATTACAAAAGAGTCGTTTAGACCATTAGGTTTCCAATGGTTCAAATGGCTCTGAGCACTATGGGACTTAATATCTGAGGTCATCCGTCCCCTATAACTTAGAACTACTTAAACCTAACTAACCTAAGAACATCACATACATCCATACCTGAGGCAGGATTCGAACATGCGACCGTAACGGTCGCTCGGTTCCAGACTGAAGCGCCTAGAAACACTAGGACACAACGGCCGGCAGCCCATTAGGCAAAACTCAAAACCTGTGCATTTGATCTAAAATGCCTTACACGCCAGTGAGTGATCGAGCTGTCCAGTAAATCGCATACAGTTGTTGCAAATGCATTTGGACTTAACGCACGAAGTTGGAAATAAATTTTGAGACACGTGATGATTTTGACAAAAAAGAAGCGAAAGTTGATTCAAAATATCGAGGTCCAGTTTTAATTGAGACACGTATCACCTTGTTGATTACGTTGCCTAGCGACACCATAAAGCAGCTTAATCAATCCATCAGAACGATTTGCGACCTAGTAAGGCCCATTACACACACAAAATGTTACACGAAGTTTACTGACCGCATGCTAGTATGAGAGTGTTTTTCTCTCCATAAATGCCAATAAACCGGCAATTTCAAAAGTTAAATTATTAACTGTTGTGTAACTTCACTGATTATCCTACACCACTAAGGAACTTTTTGTATAGTGTCTCTTCACAAGAAATCTCAAGAGGCCGGGATAAACAAGAAGAAAAAGAAGACTAAAGAAGATGCATCGGTATACCAAGTTGGAACAAAATCGGATGATAATTACAATGGTTTATTTAGATTCGTAGGCGGTATGAATTAGCGTATCCATTGAATGTTACTTGAGACCATTCTCACGGCTGGTAGCATCAACTACTCTGTGAGTCAGAGCGAAGAAAAGACATAGCCGTCCTGAAGCCACCGTACTGCACAGCTGCGTGCCTTACTAAATCGAATGTTATTTCGTAATAACTTGCTATCTTACACGTCCACAATAGCTATGGTCACCCGTACTTTGGATATGCGTTACTGAAAAATATCGCCACATTGTTGATGTGCTACACGCTGCAAGTGGGGTCACAGCATTCAGGCACACCTTATTGGCGGAAACGTTAATCCTCTCAAGTAGCACAAGCAACCTGTACAGCTGAAGGGGGGGGGGGGGGGGGGGAACGAAGGATGAAAGGACTCTCAGCGACACCCATAGAAAAGCCTGGTGGCCGCGCAATTTCCGAAGCCCTGTCTTGGTCTCCCGTCGAGTCGTCCTAAAGTAACCCTTGGCCACAGCGTGGTTTGCGCGCTAACTACGTACTGGTTCACTACAGCAAGAAACATTACAAAATTGAAATGGGTTACCTTAGCAAACATCATCTCTTAACCAAATGTATCAAGTCCCACAGTAGGCATACAGCACACCATCAAAAAGAAAGAAATGCATTCACGTTACCGAATTAATATACAGGCTGTTCAAATAAAGTATTGAATACTTTGAAGAGGGGGCATTACTCATCGAAACAAGAAAAATAAGTCCAATAAACATGGGTCAGGAGACGCATGCTTCCCGAGATAAAGACATTTTTATAGGAAGGGCTGACTGGTGCTCGGTTGCTGATATAAGAAGAGTTGTAGCACTGGTGCTTCGTCAGATGTGTCGGCAGAGTATTATGATATCTTACTTACAGTACTCCACCCACTTTCACGGGGGCCGCAGTCAGTTGCGCGGTTCGAGTCGTGTTTTAGGTTATGTTAGTTTTCGTCGTTTTTGTGTGACTTATTGTACAGTATTATCAACTTTTGGTACGTCTCGTAGTGTTTTACCTTCTCCCAAACGTGGATTAACTTATGTGTTTACTGTTTTTGCGCTGTTTGTACGTACAAATGGAGTAGTACATTTACAATTCCTCTCTTCTACCACTTGCTACCACTGGAATCCTACTACTCGACAACTGAAATGGCGGATATGATATGCTGCTGTGGTTTAGCGATGGTTCCCAAGACCTCAATCGCCTAGACTTTTGGTTACGGAGCACTGGAAGGAATTGCCCTACGCCACGACAATCAACGATCTGCGCACACTACAGGGTCGCGTCTTCAATGCGTGCCAGCAGGTACAACAACAACGGGGTATGTTTCAAAGGGTGCATCACTCCTTACGCCGTTAGGCAGAGGGGTACATTGTCATGAATGAACGGCAGGTTGAACACATCCTATGAGCAAGTGTCTACGGCAGAAAGTATGCATTTACGGACCCATGTTTACTGGACGTGTTTTTCTTGTTTCAATGAGTACTGTCACCTCTCAGCGTATTCGATACTTTTTTGAACACCCTGTATGTGCTTAAAACGAATGAAATGTCAAGCTGTCTACAGCCGGACACGTTTCATCATCTTCTAATCAGGTTGAAAATTTAAGCCAATGTTTTCGTACTCAGACTGATTGCAGTACAGGAAAGAAAATTTATAACATCCTCGCTCCTCTTGTGAGTTACTAGACGTGACAGTAGGGTAAGGGAAAACGATACTATGCCTGTTCGGTGTTTAGTTTTCTTTATTAATTTTATGTGCTAGGGATGTGGCGCAAAGCACCACCCTGACACCTTCCATTTTTGTGCAAAAGTTTCTTTACTCGACAATACAAAGAACCAAAGCAATGACATTCATACGTCGCTATAAGATCTGGTCCACAACAGTTCCATCCAGTCAGGCACAAACATTCCTGTGAGACAACAGTTACTTCACTAAAGACACACACACACACACACACACACACACACACACACACACACACAAACTCATTAAATCAAGTGATGCATTGTACAGACAAGCATTCACCTCCTAATTACATTACAACGCAAAAACACACACATTTTATTGCAAAGCCGGCCGGAGTGACCGAGCGGTTCTAGGCACTAGAGGCTGGAACTGCGCGATCGCTACGGTCCCAGGTTCGAATCCTGCCTCGGGCATTGATGAGAGTGATGTCCTTAGGTTAGTTAGGCTTAAGTAATTCTAAGTTCTAAGGGACTGATGACCTCAGAAGTTAAGTCCCATGGTGCTCAAAGCCATTTGAACCATTTTTTTTTCTACTGCAAAGCACGAGAATAACACGAACTCTCACTGTTCGTAGAACCCATAGCAAAATCACAGTACTTTTCATAATGTAAAAATTGTGTTGGTAAATCCTCGCAGATGTAAGCGCTGCGAAACTATGTATAAGCATGAACATCAAAAACATGTGTGCCAACAAAACAAGACAATATGAACAAATAATATAAGCTGTTTTTTGTTTAAGAAATTGTGATGGATGTGGTCAGTTAACATGACAAAGGAAGACTTCGCAATTAACTACGAATATTTAATACACCATACCACTTAAACCATTAATCAATAAACTAGAAACAAGTCAAATAAGTTGGAGACCACGACGAAAACATCGTCCAGGATGTGGAAATGATTGAATCTAACATGAGCAAGATCATAAAGCTAACATTATTTTACAAGATATTACCTCATGAATTACTAAAATAGTTAAGTAAATAAATGAGTCAAATCACATAAAGAGAACTCCATGGTGAAAAAGATCATCCAAAAGTATCAAAATACTGAGTAAAATTAAGAATATCGCACGAAGAAACACAAATTTCCAATGCTACACACTGTAAACCATGGTTATGCAGAAAATACAAGATTTTCCCTGAAATAATGAAGAACATCACAGAAGACAACTATCGCTGCAGATGTCTTCGTCTGTGCACCAGAGCGTCATACATCACACAGCACTAACAAGCGACAAAGTGCGGATTTGACAGTGTGCACTCTGAAAGATGGGGTGCTGCTACGGTCGTAGGTGACTGCCTCCGTAGCCACTTAATGTATGTGCCGTAGCGTCCATCATTGTGCATTGGTGCTCCATCAGGCTTGTGTTGCGACAGTCTGCTGCTATTGGCCACTCCCCAGAGACAAGGCAGTACCACGGACCTCACTAGGGCACAAGACGAATGAATGGACGCTATCTTGCGGTGTTCAGATTCGTGAACGAGGCGTATACAACAGTTCATCCACTGGGGTTTCTGACTCTCTACTAACTGATAGTGAGCCACATGATGTCACTACAAATATTTACTTGCTGCTCGACTGTACAAAGAAAAGGGAGTTGCAAATTAGTACTCTTAGGAAATATTATTGTGGTATTTCGTAAAAAAAATCACCTAGCGAAGTGTTGCATCCATAGAGAATTATAAATTGTTTACTCTAACCGTGAGGTACTGGCTGGAAACGTGTTGGTGCATCCAGCACAAAGAAGAATATCAGATCTGAGTCCTTGGTTCAATTTTAGAGTGTACCACGGGTTTTCACAAGCGTTTTTGATGGCTGACAGCTCGTGTGACTCGGCGATGTAGAGTGTATTGTCAAGTTTCCGCACTTGATCGAGACTTAACAGCTGTAGACAGGATGATTAGCTGCTCCGTTGGAAGCCATGTTCCTACGTGGGACAGGTTTAACTGGGTCGCATTTTGGCAGATAGATTGAGGCATTTGATGCGGCGGGTCTCTGGACTCCCTAATAGCTGTACCTCGTGCAGCATCACCTCTTGTGCTGTCTGAAGACATGCCTTGGGGATAGTGACCAGTTCCACCTGGCCCCCTTTGACTCCTCTGCCCACACAGCTGGCACAAAGGGTGCACCCCTGGCACTTCGTGTCACACCAAGTTAGCTGCGCCCACTGGGTGTGCCTGAAGTCTAGTACCATGTGCTCACGTTCCAACAGCTGCTATGTTTGCTGTTGAATGTATCATCTTCACAGGTCTTACAATGACTAAGCACCACATCTCTAAAATGTATTACATCTCCAAAAATAACTACAGGAAACATATTGAACATCCGCCACTACGCAACTGCAGGGTGTTGAGATTGACATAGCATTTACTACTCATACAAGGGGCAAATTTACAATATTTACGATGAGCTTATAACTCTTGTCAGTCCTTGTGGGATTCAAATATTGAAAGTTACATTTCTTAAGATACCTTAGTGGACACAATGTCTGAAATTCTTAATTTTCTGGTATTTGTGCTTCATCAAAATTAACAAAGCAGTACAAATTTACTTTTCTAAGCCATCCTACCATATCTTGAACCATCTCATCTTACTGTTCTTCTTCCAAGTTGTTATATACCTCTGGACTGACCCTTTATCCGTACAGTTACACTGTCAACACCTCGACGACCTAACAAAGCACTTGGTATTTCTCTCTCACCCGACTTCACTATAGTATGGCAGCTTCCATTAGCGCTCATCATTCTACTACCGCCTCTCTGAAACTAGAATCTCATTAAAACATGCTATGCATGTCCCTAGATGTGGGCCAAAATCACCATAAAGTCCTTATAATACCTCAGACTCTGTGTTGTGGGCATAACTTCATCACTAGCCGGCCGGTGTGGCCGAGCGGTTCTAGGCGCTACAGTCTGGAACCGCGCGACCGCTACGGTCGCAGATTCGAATCCCGCCTCGGGCATGGAGGTGTGTGATGTCCTTAGGTTAGTTAGGTTTAAGTAGTTCTAAGTTCTAGGGGACTGATGACCTGAGCAGTTAAGTCCCATAGTGCTCAGAGCCATTTGAACCAACTTCATCACTCACTTTCTAATAACTTACGGACGAGATCCGAAAACCAGAGCTAACCTGTCAGCGAAGACTACCTTATGTCACAGTAAACAAACGTTAAATTCTCATTCCAGTCACCTTTTGATGAACACCTTCTTCTCGATTCTTAGAATGAGTGACCACAACTACATGGCATTCTAAATCTGAAGACTACACTTTGTGCATCTCGAACAACGTACATTGCCTCACATTGTGTACAATACCACAACAGTCAATCAACGTCAGCGGAGGCTGGACCTCAGGGACATACACGTTTACACAAAAACATGAAACCAGCTGATTCTTGTAACAGTATGTAACCTTACTCAGCCAGAAGAATGAATGCCTTTACATTCACATCCACAATCTGCTGATTTTTAGTAAAACTAACGAACAGAACCGACATATCGTTTCCAACTAATTAGCTCCTACTAGCCTAAATACATTTTATCAGAACCTTTTGAATGCTTGTTGGTTAATTCTAACATACTTATTCCATGAAGCGTTTGCCATTGCTGAAGCGATGTGACGTAAGAGATAGAACTTCATTGACGTTTGTATGCATGAACCATCAACTACAAAATGGCCCATCGTATAATGGATCTCTTTTATGACTAAATAAACACATTTTTGTTCATGAGATACACCCCAAATTTGCTATATCTATCATTTCGTTTCTTCCGCTTCTTTCCTCCCTCTCGTATTCACTGTATGGCCGTGGGATTCACTTCTTTGTACCATTGATGATATGTGGGTTGGAATTTCACCAATTCTCGCATACTGTTTTCTACCACTTTCTTCTTAAACACGGTGATTTGCGGGAGACCAATGGCGCAATGTGGGAGGCTGTTAATTATGTCCTTGAAGTTATGTAAGAATATATCCCATAATACATGACCCTCCCCACAATACAACCAGGAAAAGACTACCCAATTCACACATAAACTTCCCCACGGGATTCGAATTGTGGTGAATTGACTGGCTTTATCTTGAACCTCCTTAGAGTCACCATTCCATTACTGGGATCAAAATTTCGGACCGTTCTCAGAGCTCAGTTCCCACTTGTTGAACTAAGCCTCTGATATAGGTTTCCCAGTAGCTCTGTATAATGGAATCTGTATCACGAACTTGGACGTCTGCTCTAACATGACCAACACTTAGCATTATCAACTTTTCACTCGCAGGTCTGGTCCTAGGAGGTTAGTTGCTCTATTTCACACCACTGATGGGATGGCGAGACGCGGCTACTCGAGTGCACCGAGAATTCCACAAAGCCTCTAATTCTTAAGCAATTCTCGAGAAGCTCACGATAAACGGCTCGGCGGCGTGTGCCGCAGCACACCACTTGGCTGCGACAACATACGCAGCGCCGCTGTTGTTTTACAAACTGAATGCCGCCGCTAGACAAACACGCTCGCTGTTCGCTTTGCTCGTAACTACTATGTCTCAGGTTTCATTCGGGTAAAGTTGTTATTCAAATCAATATGGACACTCGAAAACGAACATCATGGTGCTTTCAATACTTTACGGAGGATGGAGATAACGTTGCATGCATTTGTCGTAAAAATCTCCGTAATGTATCAAAAAATACAACGGGCATGATTAGTCATCTTAAACTGCACAGGTTAGCGAGCAATAAAACAGCGACGTCCGTGGATACAGAGGCTCATTCTTTCAATAGTCCGAGGCAGACAAAATATCCAGGTACGTATGGCACAAAAGAATTCCATACAAAAGTTCAGATAATGTCCGAAGCGGTCCGCCACGCTTAAAAGCCATTGAATTTTTAATCGTACTCAGGTAACATACAACATACCCCAAAATCTAACCTATACTATCCTAGCTTTTGCACGATACGATGTGTAGTTTTATTGGACTAGTTGTCGAGCATAACGTGTCCCCTTGCAGGAGCACTGATCTAAATCTTACGTTTCTCCTCATAAACATAAACGGCAACAACAGCTAGATGAAGCACTAGTGACCATGATAACAGACGATTTTCATCCGCTTTCAATCGTCGAGGACACTGGTTTTCGACGTTTTGTTTCACTGTTGGACCCACAATACTCGATACCAAATAGAAAAACGTTGCACCTCATGATTGAGGACGATTACCTTAGACAGAAAGAGGCTGTAAACATGACCGTGGAAGACTCTACTTGTGTTTCTTTAACGACCGATATTTGAACTGCACTCAATAGTGAGGCATATATTGCTGTAACTGGTCATTTCATTAACACTAATTGGTGCCTGAAAGCTTACCTCTCGAGACATCCCGTTTCCCGGAAATGCATACTGCGCTAAATATTAGTGAGGGGTTAAGTAACGCAATTTCAAAATGGAACATTGAAAACAAGGTTGTAAGCATCACAACTGACAACGCCAGTAACATGACGGTAGCCGTACAACTTATTCACAGTGGCAACATATATATGCAACATGTGCCTTGTTTAGCACACACCATCAATTTAGTTGTGAAAAGTCCTTTGAACAGCAACAGTGAGCTCTGCGTAATGCGGGAGAAGGGCAGAAAAATTGTTAGCTATTTTAAAACAGGTTGCAATGCTAATGAAAAACACCATGAGATCCAGTATCTAATGAAAAAACCTGTTCATAAATTAATTCAGCAAACCGAAACCCGATGGAACGGTATGTTTTATATGCTACAACGTCTAGTGCAGCAAAAGCAATGCATCGCAGCCTGTTTATCGTCTGGGTATTCGGGTGTAGAGAACCTCACAGCTGATGACTGGCCAATTTTGAGCGAATTTTTATGTGTACTGGAGCCATTTGAAGTGGTAACAAGTGAAATCTCAACTGAAAATTATACCTCTCTTTCGAATGCTATTCCAATAATCAGACAGCTAATCCTAACCGTATGCAATGGAAAGTGGGCTATGATTAATAGAAAGAAACGAAGTACATGCCATTGCCACAGTTCTCGACCCAAGATTCAAAACGTTATCATTTACGAATCCCATTCATTCAAAATCTGCGTTGCAAGCCTAGTTGCAGAGTGCACAAACGTGGTAGAGGTCATACGATCTACTCAATCGGCTGCTAACGACACTAGCCACGAGTACCATTTCGTACAAAACGCCAGTAGTTCCTTATGGGCTTCTTTCAGTTAAGAGGTTTCCAATAAAAATCTAATGAAAAGCGGTTGTGATAGCATAGACCTGGAGGTACAACGATATTTGGAAGAACCGTACCGACAATGCACGGATAATCCTTTACACTACTGGGAAAAAAATGAAAACAGTTATCCGGGTCTAGCGGTAATGACAAAAACATGTCCTGCAATACCTGCAACTTCTGTTCCCAGTGAAAGAATATTTTCGAAAACGGGACTACTTATAAACAAACAAAGAAGCAGATTAAAAGGCCAATTGGTTAGGAAAATCATATTTCTAAACAAAAATCGACGGCAGTGCAGCAATGGGATGTAAGAATGCCTTCTGCGGAACAACTTTTGTTTCCTTTTTTTGTTCAGTAAGTAAAGGCATGTACGCAGTTTCTGTATATATAAGGCTACAGCACTTCTCTTTTACGTTTAAGCATGCATGCATACATGCAAAATGTACAAGATAATTTATTTTGTAAGAATAAAGCTTCTATTTCATACGAATTCTGGGCTTTGTTTTCAACAACACTTACATGATTTTTTCTTATGATACATATACTAATACACATTAATAACGGTAGTACAATTGATATCAATTATAGAATTTCAAAGATTTCCGAGCACATACGTACGACTAGTACGACCACTGCGGCTCAGTGCTTCGTGTACTGAAGGTTTGCGCCATTTCTCAGAGAGCACAGCACTGTCAACTTATCGAGCGTGCCAACCACTTGGGCCGAGCAGTTCTAGGCCCTTCAGTCTGGAACCGCGCGACTGCTACCGTCGCAGGTTCGAATCCTGCCTCGGGTATGGACGTGTGTGATGTCCTTAGGTTAGTTTCGTATAAGTAGTTCTAAGTTCTAGGGGACTGATGACCTCAGATGTTAAGACCCATAGTGCTCAGAGACATTTCTCGAGCGTACCCGGGACATTTTCGAGAAATTGCCTTCGCGTCTCGCGTTTCTCGAGGAAGATCATAGCCCATCCCTATATGACACCACTGCTCCAGTGTAATCGGAACTGCAGCACCTTATGCGAAATACTAGATGGTTTTCCCTTTGTCATGGTCTGAATACTAATATTGGTCTGTATACTAATAATCTTCTGGTACCTCCATTCCATGTTATTAAAATATCATGTGGAACACATCTTCAGGTAACTCTTTTACAAACTATAGTGACATTATTCAAATTATTACATCAAATTAGCTTGTTAATAAATTTCAGTTGCACAAAGTTGCTTCATCCATTCCTCAAGATTTCACCAACACAACGAAACACTTTTGCAAAACAGATAAAATTCTCGAATAACCGCCGTCCGATGTGGCCGAGGGGTTCTAGGGGCTTCATTCTGGAACCACGCGACCGCTACCGTCGCGGGTTCGGATCCTGCCTCGGGCATGGATGTGTGTGACGTGCTTAGGTTAGTAAGTTTAAAGTAGTTCTAAGTTCTAGTGGACCAATGGCCTCAGATGTTAAGTCCCATAGTGCACAGAGCCAGTCTCGAATAACTGTCTGATCCCTGCTCCTCGTCTCAATCTTCAATTCCCTATGGGCCAAATCTCCATCCTGTTCTCTTGCTGTGTCACCCAGTGTCATGGGTACATAATTCTCAAATGCTATGTAATTCATTCAGAAAAGGCTGTAGTGGTTAACCTTCGTCATTTTTTGTCTCCTTCACACGAACTCGAGATCACAAAACTGCACGAGCCTGACTGTCCACCAAGGTAAGCACACGCGTGATTGTGAATGAAACTTCTTTCCGGGTACAATATCCAATGAAGTAATAGTCCATGAGGCAGCTTGGTGGTTAACTAAAATTGTAACATCTTATGATCAGTAATGGCATGGTTTGCCTTGCATACCAAAAGTTGTGGAATACCTTGGGAAGTGCTTCAAGCTTTGTATTTGAGTACCCTTCCTCAACCTTTAACAGGATTCTACTTATACAGTAGCCTTCCTCACAAGCTATCCTTTCTCCTGAACTGCTGGAAAAATCCTACACCTAATCCTCTTATTGTACTATCTATAATCACACAAAACTCCAATGATAAATTCGAATATGCACGGTTCAGTGTTTCTACTAAAGCTCTCTTCAGTGCTCAAAATTCATCCTCCATGGTGTCATACCAGACACATAGTGATTTCTTTCCAGACAAACCACTGAATCATATGGTGCTGATAAACCGTTTACATGAGTTCATCAGCTGAAGAAAACTATGCAACTGATTCTTTGTCCTTACCATTGGATATTGGTTTATGGCCTTTCAATTTCATGTATCTGCTGCATACTATCTCACATTATATTGTTCTAAACACTTAATTTGGGCCACTCAAAAGTTTGATTTCTTGTTGTTTGCAGTGAAGCCATACCAGATGAAGGTACTGAGCAACACCCCCAATACTTTATTATACTTGGTCCATGGGCTTTCTGCAGCTTGTAGGTCATCCACATGTATCATAGTCATGCAACGATTCTTTTAGCAGGCTGTCAAGGCCCTGAATAATCACAGAGGACAATCATTCTAAAACAGAGGCTAATGTTTGAACTAATAGCTGTGTCTAAAGTCTAGGAGAGGCACATATTGGTGGCGCAATGGCTCCAATTCGGTCTGGCAGTAGCTACACTGGAGGTCCAGGGAGGAAAATATGTCTACTCAGTGGATATTTAGGAGTAGTTCCTGCTGTTTCCCAGCCACTCAGCTACTGGTCTTATTATTGTCTTAATCTGCCGCAATTCAAACACTAACTGCATTGTGCAATTTCTTTTCTCAACAACTTTTAGCAGATTATTGTATAAAGCAACAGCAGGCTCAATAGCTGCTTTGCATTACTTGTACCTCATCACACCTCATCACGAACCTTCTGGGGCGAATGAATAACATTTTATGTTCCATGACTCAATATTTGTGCTGGAAATACTTAACAGCTGCAAGCTTTGGTCAAAATACTGATACAAACTAATTTATAATCGATTATAATTCTTCTACATCTCTGTGACACGCATCTTGTATTGTATCCATCTTCTCCTAAATTCTCTTTTTTCGTCATCTGTGAGGCCCTCTACATACAATCATCTTAAGGGTTGCATGTCCCAACTCTTAAGTTTCCAGTGAAAATCACAGTTTATAACTCTGACGGCCTGCCGACTTGTCTGTTATTAGGTGCCTATAGGATGCTGCATTCTCGAAATGCTATACAACAATTCAGGAAAATCAGATTTATAGATTTTATTACAATAAAGAAGATAGACAAAACTTAACTTTGAATTTACAATTGTCACAAGCAATGGGCAACATACGAACAAGTAGTGTTCTTCACAATAGACAGTGTCCAAGTAATCAGTTGCTATGGATCGCACGTCCTAGTACTGTGCGAATACTGTCCAGGTCTGTTAGTCCTGGTCTGGTACTGTGCTAATACTGTGCAGTCAAGGCTGGCAGGAGTAGCGCCTATATTCTCTTCAGTTAGAAATCACTCCTGTCATGGCGCAGTCCTTGTCAGTGGGCTTTTGGCCGACATCGTCTCACCGCCTTCTCTGGTCTTGTGTTCTTCATCTTCGTGGCGGCGCTTGTCAGTACGCTACAACAATAGCCGTCAGTTGCAAGATGTTCCCGGGGTACTTACTACTCAGAACGATTACATAATTAGACCGCATTTTGTTACTACACGTTTTCGACGCCTTATGTCCGTCAGTGCCTCATGTTCATCCTATAAATCTATGCCCAGGATCATTGAAATGGCTAGTTTAAGGATGACCAAGAAATTTCATCTCGTCTAATTCCTTCTCACAAAAACTCGAGTGGAACTTGTTATTGTACTGTCATGTTCCTCCCATCTAGCGCTGCACAGGTTTAGTTTTGTGAAAACTTAGCATTGAGCAATAATGATCCTGCAAACACTGATTTAAGACGCTGACAGTTTGCTTCCACTGTCAATATCACCTGGCAGTCCCACATTGACTAACTATACCAATATCCCTGGGTGTATTCTTTGCACAAATGTAACTGCATTCTCTTCCAGAAAAGTCTCATATACATTGTCATATGCTAGGACATCCATATCATTCACTCTGAGGACATGTGTGGGTACTTCTTCTGCTGGCCCCATGCACCTCCTTGTAACTGTTGTGAAGACGCCCCAGCATCAGGATGTGACCTGAGCTACCTGAATGTATTTCTGCAATCTCCACTGATAGTGTGGGTGTTCCCAATTGATATCTGCCAGTCTAAATCGATTATTGTTATTGTTACAATGTTGGAAACCATTCCATTAACTCTGGTTTGGTAGAGGTGAATGCAATCAGGCATGCAGAGGCACCACTACAACCTAGTATTTTGCCTACTCTCGCCTTGACACCACTAAGGGACTCATCTAGTTGAGGTACTTTATCTTGCTGCTAATCATTCCCAACTTCTTACTTCTCCTTCAATGCCAGGAGCTTTGCCGACTGGTTTTGGACTAGCTAGCTCTACTAGTGCTCTGAATCTCTTCTCTAATGAGCATCCAATCAGTGATATTCAGCTGATCTGTGTACTGAACCATGTTCTCCCATATGATCACCCATTTGACAGTCTCCCTCATGTGATTTTCATGCATGTCTGCCTGAGCTTCGTGTCGTCAGTCTGCTGCTTCACTTCTGGAACTGGTTCTGAATTTTCTGAGATTAAATTTACCACAGTAAAAGACTCTAGAACTCCCCCTATCCTTATGAATCATCTCCTGAATTTCGTTCACTATTCTACTGTTCTCTTTTGCATCAGAATCAATCGTCCTTAGCTTGTCTGGTGTTTCTTTGTGGTTATATTTAATCGGGTGATGCTTCGGGAACTACATTAGGAAATGAGACAAAGTAGTAAAGGAGTTTGGCTATTTGGGGAGCAATATTACTGATGATGGTCGAAGTAGAGAGGATATAAAATGTTGGCTGGCAATGGCAAGGAACGCGTTTCTGAAGAAGAGAAATTTGTTAACATAGAGTATAGATTTAAGTGTCAGGGAGTTATTTTTTAAAGTATTTGTGTGGAGTGTAGCCATGTATGGAAGTGAAATGCGGACAATAAATAGTTTGGACAAGAAGAGAATAGAAGCTTTCGAAATGTGGTGCTACAGAAGAATGCTGCAAGTTAGATGGGTAGATCACATAACTAATGAGGAGGTATTGAATAGAACTGGAGAGAAGAGAAATTTGTGGCATATCTTGACTAGTAGAAGAGATCGGTTGGTAGGGCATATTCTGAGGCATCAAGGGATCACCAGTATAGTATTGGAGTTCAGCATTGAGGGTAAAAATCGTAGAGGGAGATGAAGATATGAATACCCTAAACTGATTTAGAAGGATGTAGGTAGCAGTAGGTACTGAGAGATGAAGGAGCTTGCACAGGATAGAGTAGCATGGAGAGCTGTATCAAACCAGTCTCTGGACTGAAGACAACAGCAACAACATTTCCAGCCTCAGTTTTAGAATCCGTTTCCTTCATTATCTTAATATTCTCCCAAAGTTTCGCAAGAAACCTGACAGTACAGCAATTGGTTTTATCAGTGTGGCAAGTGTGTGTAGGAAAACTCAAATGATCATTATGAGTCAGTGAGTTAGTTGTCACTCCACAACTCTCTTCTCCTTCATTCTGTCTTGTAACTACCACATCAATGGAATAAGGAACAGTCAAGTCCAGATGGTCAAACGCTGTCCTTCCTATTTCACTAGCTGATGAACCATTTTATGGGCCTTTGCAGGTACACTTGTACTTGGATACACTGGTTCCAGATCCAATGACTACTAGATCAAAGAAATCTTTTAAACCTATTTTGACAAGTTCACTGACATGTTTGAAAGCCAGATCTTACTAACCAATGGTCAGATTCCGGTAGGGACAATTTAATTAAAAGTAAAAAATGAATAAATTTGTTGAAATTCATTAACATGAACAGATTCGATCCATATTTGTTTTTCTTTAACATGACAAATAAATTGAAATCCTCAAATATTGTTTAGCATCATCATTTGTAAAGATTTTAGTATATCGATCTGGACGAGTAATTTTATATTTCTCATCGAAAAGTATAAAATTCTATCTCCAAATTTAGTTGGCAGGGTTTCAGCTTTTGAAAAGATGAGAGATTTATGTTTTTTTAAGTTCTGATAACCATTACTATAGCTGTTAAGTTCGGTTTATGGATTCTCAGTGCTACCATACATGAGAATTAGGTTTTAACTTTATTTACATAAAAAAATTTAAGAAATGAAAAACTAAAATGCTCCCAAACTTTTGGGAAACGTTTGGAGAAATCTTTTGTCTTCAAAGAACTAAAGTTCGCAGTTTGCATCATCTCTAGTTTTCATCAAATACTTCAATAGGAACTGAAAGCAAGAAGTTAAATGTTCTTAAATTTTTCCAATTTTTAAATCATTTACTTAATTACAAATTTTGAATCTGCATTCTGTGTTGTGGAACATAAACTAATTGTGGAACATAAACTAACTCATAAGCTTTTAAGAAGTTATTTGGTTGATCAAGATTCAGAATTCTTGTTTGAAAACTAACTTTCTTCCATTTTTAACATAGCTATTTGGTAATTTAACATGATTAAATAAAGAAAAATTAAGTAATACAAAATTTGTATGATTACATTGGTAAACAACAAATGTGACGTAAGGCATATCAAATTCTGAAGAATTATAATAATTAGAAGTATCTAGTTCCAAATTTCTTTTTCTTGTGATCCAGCAAATTCAGATGATTGGAGTTCAAAGAATGTATTGGAATTCTTGGATTTTCAAGTCTTTCTTAGTGTAATTCAAGTGAATATTCTTGTTCATATTTAACAACAATTTTCCCTTCTTTTAGAAAGGTGTCATTATTATTTTCAGTAGTCCAACAAAGATTAGAAAATCTTTTTGATCTTTTCTCGAAGTCCAAGTAAAAATTACAGTTAAATCACCTTTGCACATAACTTCTTTATAATCTAAAAAAACATCAAATAATTCTAAAGGATAAAGATCTTCATTTTGTTTGGTTTTTTTTTCATTGTTAAGAATAGGCCCATCCATGTTTAATTCATTTGAAAGGAAAGGAATTCACCAAATAACACTTGAAAAAGCAATAAAAGTAGATTCATTTCTAGGTAAAATTTTACAATTTAATCATCAATTAGTTTAATATTTGATTTACCATCGTATACAGGAAAATCAGTTCCATTTATGCGAATAACATCAAAAGTCATATAAAGCTGTGAAAATTAGGAGGAATCCAAACATTAAAAACATTAATATTAACCTCTGTTTCCTTAATGGGATGATTTAACTTATCTTTTGTTTTCAAACTAAAAGGAAATGAGTGAAATCAATAACTTACTGTTTGGTTCATCATTCATGAAGGAAAAAATTTATAAATTCATTTTTAAAACAAGTTTTATAGAAGCATGATTCGAGACAGTTTAATTATCATTTTCATCAGCTATAGTTATTTCTAAATTTTGAATTGTCTCAAAAATTGGAATTTTTATACATCGATTTGATTCATAAATTATTGGCCTAACAAATTCAGATATAGGCTTGAATGAAGCAATCACATTAGTTACATGAGGAAAATGATCATTATGTATAACACACATTCCATTCCATTAGCCAAATTACATTTGTTATTAATTAATAAAAGTGGACTGATTTTAGGTACATCTTTACCAACAGACTTTCATGAGGCTCAATAACTTCACTACTAAATTCTTAAAATGCTTGCAATATCATTTTCATTCATATCCACGTATAATAATTATGACTTTCAATAACAGTTAGATTTACAATTTTACTTGCTTATATTTAGTTTCATTATAAATAATTTTTTCTAAATTTTGCAATCTGTATTGAAAAAAGGAATTTATATTGTTTCTCCATCACAGTAAAGTTTATTACTTTTGATGTAATACGTGGAGTTAAAAATCAACAAGTAAAATGCTGTTATAACTTTCTCTTATGGTAACAGATAATAGTTGTTGCAGAGAAGAAAAATTATCCTGCAATTGAAATAATCAACCCATTTATATCAGTAGAAGCTATGTAAATAACTTACAGATTGGGAACTAAAATAAGAATACCAGGAAATAAACCAAAAAATTACACAACATAAACTTTTACCACATTCCATTTGTGTACAGTCATTAGACGAAATGTATGTGAACAATCAACATTACTGACTGATAATTATATTTCAGCACATGTATGATTAAATTGGAAAATATAAATCATTTGTATTTTTATTGAAAAAGCTAGAGCACACAATGGCTCAGATTTATAGAAAGATGCAGAAAAATAGAAGATAAAATTAAACAATGATATTTATATTTTTATTGCAAATAATGATTTAATATTCCCTTATATGAATGAGAAGATCATTCAGTTGCATTTTTTGATGATTTCAATCTCGAAAATGATAATATAGTTGCAGAATATTTTGCTAGAGTAAAACATAAGAGTAGATTGTATTTATTTGAGTCAAATGTACTCAAAAATTTCAAAACAATTACTTTAGAAATAACTTCATCTTTTATACATTTTTGGACAATGTGATACATATTTAAATCGTATCTATCACGAATTTGTTGGTGGTGGTTCAAAGTTTGATGAATTTAAATAATTACATAGTAAATGGTGGAATAAAAATAATTTGGTTTTATATCAATAGATATGAGAAAATAAGTTAATGAAGGTAATATAGAGGAGAGATAAAGTGGTTTTTTAAATCCATGATCATATGAAATTAAGAACTGAACTGTAACCTGACATTGAAATACGAATTTTCAGTTGTTTAACATAAAAAACTCTTAACAGAAGAATGTAGAATGCAAACATTGAACATAGACATTGTACTTATATATTAAACATATAATAAAGTATGGTATTTATATATATTGCTTAATAAATGTTTGCAGAACACCACAAGAAATAGTTAAGAGAACAAAAAGAAATAAAAAAGTAAAAGAACAGTTAAAACAAGAGTTTACGAAATAGAAAAAGTAACCTAGAGCCGAACATGAAAAGGATGATCAATCAGTTATCAATACAACAGCGAAAGTTTAGCAAGGAATTGAAGAATTAGAAAAAAAAGTTTAAAATCCAATTGAAGGTAACAGAGAAGCTGAAAAACAAATAGTTCCTTATGATCAACATTATTCAGAGGAAATTGATTAATTTTCAACAATTAAACATTATGAAAATAATAAATTATATCACATTTTCAATGAATCAGAAACAAATAATTTGTTACTGATTTATAAAAAAGATAGAAAATAGTACCAGAAGATGTTGAAAGACAAATATAAGTGGAGGAATGTTCGAATTTATCAATCATAATTATGCTGATGTTTTTTGGATTAAAATCTGTAGCCACATGTAAATTTTTTGAGGAGTTACCATTAATATTTGATGGAGATAAATAACAGTTCATGATATATCATATGTAGGTAGAGATGGATTAATCAATATTCTAAACAAAAAAATGAGAACTATGAAAGATATTAATAAAATATGAAACGGTTCAAATGGCTCTGAGCACTATGGGACTTAACATCTATGATCATCAGTCGCCTAGAACTTAAAACTACTTAAACCTAACTAACCTAAGGACATCACACAACATCCAGTCATCACGAGGCAGAGAAAATCCCTGACCCCACCAGGAATCGATCCCAGGAACCCGGGTGTGGGAAGTGAGAACGCTACCGCACGAGCATGAGCTGCGGACAGTAATATACACACATTTCCTGATTTATCAAATTATACAGACATATCATGCAATTCATTTGCATTATATTCTGATAGATATCGATCACAACTAAAATCAAGGAGTAGAAATAAATAATGTCTGATAAAAGAAAACATTTGGTGACCTTTTTCCAACATTGACACAAAATTTAAATGATTCAATTCAAAGTGAGGAAGAGAAGACTGATGAAGTTTTAGTTAAGAAAGTACTCAGAAAAATCAGTTGAATACATTTGGATGAATAATGCTGGCGACTTTAATAATAGATTAATAATAATTCATGGTGGAGAAATAGCTGGAAATAAAAGTTATCATGTTGAAATAGTTAAAATATGTCAAATGTTAACTAATAAAATCTATACATAAATTATAAATGATGTAAAATGATTTCCGTATTTAAATAAATTTTTCAGTACTATAGATACAGAATTTGGAAACTTGAAAAATGTGGAACAGGTTTAGTTAGTAATAAATATATTACCATTTGATAAGCATATTCCGGGCTATCGATCTTTTGGCCTGGGTAATAACATAGACTTCAAGCAGATAAGTAATTATAATTATTTGCAAAAATGGAACATATGTAAATGATTCTTCATTAGAAGAAAATATTACTGCAGCTGAGGTTAAGAGGTATTAGCTATGATTAACGAAAATTAGGAAAGTGTTAAGAAGTTGATAAAAACAGATATCGTTTGTTAAAAACATTTTTTTCCATATATAAACATAACTTTTTAAACCATAAAACATAATCAATTACATTTTGACTCAATAATGAAAAAATACATTATTGAAAGATGGGTATTTGACATTCAGAAAAGGAAGAAACAGGAAAAGTCAAGTGAAAATTCACTTTTTCATGAAGTAATCCTGTTGTGAAGAATATTGTTGAATATTTACTAAACAAAGATAGAACAAAAAATAAGTGTGCATTTGTAACATTAGTATCAGCGGCATTACCTTATTTAGCAACTATTAACTCACTTGCTGGTGGAACTGCAGCAATAGCAAATGCAGTTACAAATAAGAAGAAAGGTGAAAAAGAATTAGAAGAACAAAAAAGACATAATTTGGATATCAAATAGAAAGGAAAAGGCATGTAAAGAGTTGAAATAAATAATCTAAACTTTTAATAATCCTTTTTTCTAATTTTGACATTGAAGAATTAGTTAAACAATTAACGATTAAAAATTTCTGTGACAATATAATGATTGATGAATTAACATATGAATCACAAAGTTCAGAATGTGGAATGGTAAATTTAGATATTTCTGATAATGATGGAATTCCTTGCATTTGTAATTATAAAAACAAAAGTACAAAATTAGTTTCTGATTCATATGCAGGAAGTACATCCAAACAACTTTTTATCCATTTGTAAAAGACTTATCTTTACTACAAAATCAACAGAATACAAAACACCAATGAAGAATTTTGTGGTCATATATGATTGTTTTCACATCAATGTGAATGAATTTTAAGTTTAATGCTATTTAAAATTTATTAAATGGACACTTTTTGAAATAAACTCAGTAACTATTTTGAAAAAAATTAATGATATTAAATATGAGATCCAAAAGTTAATAAGAAATTAATTTAAAAAGTCTAGACTTTCTATTTAAAAAAATCCGACCTTTAGATTCACTAATAAATGCAAAAACTCATGAATAATATAAAACAAGATTTACAATTTTCAATATTAACAAAAATAAATGATTTGTTATACATGTTCAGAAAAGAATTAAGTGCAATTTTTAAAGAAACTAGAAGTTACATTTGTTTTAAGGGCGGAAGAATTGCTAAAGTAAATGGTCGAATTGATGCAAGAGATGTTGTTAACAAACTATATTTACAGAATGAATCATCACATCATCACCTGAATATGTACAATACTGTATTTTAAAACAGTTGAATAATTATTACAGTAAAATCGATACTTAAATCTCTAAGAAATAGTAGGTGATAAACAAGTAACTGAATTTAGCTGTATGACTGGAGGTGATCAAAAACTGCACAATGTCAATGAATCTGACGTTACTCTTAATAAGTTCTAGTAGTTGATGAACACATAAACAGCAATTGTAGATATATTAATTTTAATATTTCAATGACTATTTTTGACAAGCTTCATATAATAACACTCGAAAGCCAATCAAACAAATTTGTTCAGAGATCAAATTTTTTAACTGTTTCATTAAAAGACTTGGGAAATAGCTGTTCCAGTTCATGTAAAGATAATTATTTTTCATGAAAGAATTTACCTTTTTTAATTTTTTATTAATGAAGAATTAAATTAAAATTTCCTGATTGAAGTTCTAAAAGTTTTCTGAAATATTTCATCCTCATAAATTGAAACTCAAAATGGAAGACAAGGAATTGAAGGTCTTTGTTCTATTTTTAAAACTAAAAAGAGCAAAGTCATTAACAACATTTTATAATCGAAATTCTAAATATTCCTAAACAAATTATTAATGAATTACATAGACTAATTAGAAAGAATTTTAAGGGAAATGTGTAATTTCCTCTGCAGTGGATATTTTATGGTAACCTGAGTTAGTTGAAACGGATTTTCGAATGTTGTAAGCAATTTCAAAATAAATGAAAGATATAAATATTTATTAACTGTCATACTTTTTTAATTTGCTGGGGTAATTCCAGTGAAAGATATCACAACCAAAATTTTAATTGATTCTTTTGAACAATATTAGAGGCAATGGAACCTAAAATATTTTCCACTGGTATTAGTAAGAATTTTTGTAAGACAGAATTTCCAGAGTTAATAAAAAATTTAAACTTCATCATTTTTCCTCATTTACTTAGTTAAAAGCAACTGATGCTGCTCGATTTAATAGAACATTAAATGAAAATTGTGGAAGAAATTTGCTCTTCATGGATATCATAATTGAAATGAATTAGTTTCTAAACTTAGTTCAGAATATAATAACATTTGGTAAAAAATAAAAATGGCGCTGAGAGATGTAAATAAAAATCTGGCAAACTTTTACTGAAACTGTTTATGTTAAAATTTTTTTTAGGAACTGAACCTAAATACAAAACTCGTGATAAAGTAAAAATTAGAAAATTAAAAGGAATTTTTAAAAGAGATATATAGCAAATTCGTCAAAAGGAATTTATTAGCTGAAGAAGTTAATCCGAATGCATATCAATTTTAAGATTTACATGGTGAACAAATATAATTAAATTTTTATGAACACAACTGAAAACGAATTTTATTGATGTATACTTCATTGAACTAAGTTTTTAATGAGAAAGATAAGAGAGCTAATGTTGAATGGTTGGGATTCAGTAATTCACACTAAACTGTTATAAATAATATTAAGTAAATTATTAAAATGTTTATCAAAATTTTTAAGCATAAATGGCTAGTGTATTTGAGAATTTAATTGTGTTTCTTACTGAACTAAATATTAATTATGCTTACTGTCTTATTAAAGAAAATAATTTATTTTGACATTAAAGTAAAGGTTAACATAAAATATCAAAATCATTTGAAAATTTTAAAATTGAGTTGATGGAACCATAAGACTTTTTTAAATTTTTTGAATTAGATGCATGTAAAAATTCTTATTAATAAGTTTTAAATTTTACTATCAACAATGTACTTGAAAATTAAGTTATATTTGCTAAGAAACATTTGTTAATTTATTCATATCATATGCAGTGGTCCTGGTTAACACTCAGCAAAAGTATGAAAACAATTTCAGTAGCAATCAATTCCTAAATTGTCTTTCATTCACTGAAAAAATTTACTGAATTTATTATATAACTTAATCTTTTAAATTCTTTCATATTTTCATGTCTATTTCTGATAATATTTATTTGTATTTTCAAATTTTGGAATTGTGGTTGTATGACATAAGATTCAATATAAGATTATGTGATCTTAAAGTAATAAAAGTTTGTCTTTAATTTCGATCACTTAACTGAGGAACAACATGTGCTAATAATTTTTTTAAACAACATGATTGCACTTCTATTGCAATTTTTCCTGTTTTAATATATTTCACTTTAACATGTTCTTTATTTACAGTTTCTTTGTCTTCTGATTCTAAAATATCAACAGCGTCTTTCGCAAAAAACTAAGATTCCATTTTTCATTAACAATTACTAAATGTTTTTTGTTATTAAATATAAGTGTATTATTCTGTTAGACCTGCAAGTGATGTCATTGTAATATAAAAAATTCAATGTACCTCTATATTTTCCATTTCAATGAATTTTTTTCTGATAAGTTATAAAGGAAAAATAAAATAAGGTATCTAGAAAAACAGAGTCAGAATTAAATTGAAATAAAGAAACAATTTACTTTCAATCAGGTTGTTAAGAATTTAAGAGGAAGAAACAAAAATACGTTCTTCATTATTATTATTTTAAAACATTTGTGTGTATAAAATGTAGGAAGATAGTACAAACATAGTGATAAATGTATTCAAAAGTCAGACAAAGTAAAAGATGAAATATTACCATTAACATATCTAAAATAAAGAGTATCCAGCTATTACGCTAAAATTGAATCCTTTGTGGAAAATTACTTTGTAATTTTTATTTGGAAAGGCATCAAAAATTTGCATATCATGAACAAATGTTAAATTTAAATAATTTTTATTTAGATTTATGTGCATGTGTTTAATTCTTTTAATAAATCATTTTTATTATGTATTATGTATTACTTTATTTAATTATATGTAATTATGATTATATGAAAAGGATTACTTCAATACAACTCATTTATCATCAGAACTGAAAACAATTTATTACATTGGAAGAGGATTGCTCCCGCACTGCCTGCGATATGTAAGCTGTAAGAGAATCTGAAACCAAAGAGCAGTGTTGACTGCAGTAGGAACTGTGTAGCAGTTGTAGGAGTAAGTAGTAGCTAGCACTCTGGTGTATCGTGTTGGCTGGGCCATTCATGGTGGAGCAATGGTGGACCCCGAGCATTGTAGTATAAGGGAAAAGCAGCCTCGTGCATATGTGGTATTGTTACATCAAGTATCATGTAAATGTTTATAAAAAAAACTCGTAATAATAATCTTTCTCTTAAAAAGTTACTTTTGACAATCATTCCTTTTAATTTAAGGAATTTGCTAATTTCTCCAATCCATGGTCATCCCGATTATTGAAAAGGATAGTCAGTTGTTTCCTTTTATCTAAGACTAATCTATCGGCTAGCATTGCACTGCGCTGCGCCAGAAAATTTTCTTATAGGAGCGGATATATACGCTTTATCCGGTGACCTAATTGAGTTATGATTTTTCAATTTATTCAGAATTAATTTTCAGGGCCATGATTCCATCAGCCAGCATTGCACTGAGCTGCGCCAGAAAATTTTCTTATAGGAGCAGATATATGCACGTTATCTGGCGACCTAATTGAGGTAAGATTTTTCAATCTATTCAGAATGAATTTTCAGGGCCATGACCCAGCACTGCTCATGTCCAAAATTTACCAGTTTAAATTCAGAGTCATTATTGAAACATTATAAGTGAGCTACAATTTTTTATTGAGAGATTAGTCACATTGTATTATTGCTAGGTTACAGAAATTATTTTGTTGGGTGGTTACACTGAATGTGAATGATATAAGTAATTATATTTTTTACTGTTGGGAGGTTTAGGAATTTATTTGTTGGGCGGTTACACTTCACGACAACTGGCCAGGATCGTATTTTCTTTGTGAATTTCTGTGAAGTAGTCAGTTATATTTCTGCTCTTATTTACTTAATTTTAAATGTAGTTTGCATCTGGCGCAATGCATTTACTAACTTGTCACTCTTTCTTTCACAGATCATCGGCTATTTATTGCTCTTTGTTGTAATTGTATTTGTTCCAATTTTGCTTTCTCTTTGTTTGATTTTGTGCTTAACTTTGATTTGTGAAAATGCCACGAAAAACTGCTAACAGTACATCATGATGTGCAATGAGTGAAAAAGCCGACTCGAATAATTTGACTGATAATACTAGTGACACTCAGTGTAATAGTTATAATCCCCTAATTACAGATAATCAGTGTGTGCTGATCACTAGTAATGACATTGTTGCTAATGATGAGCAAACAAATTCAATTATGTCCACTGTAAATGTAACAATTGATAACGCGGCACATTCCATTAGAATGAATGCTTTCCAGTTTGACATGTCTGATTTGCAAGATATACATAGCAAACAGATAATTGTTTCTTACGATGGTGAACAATATACACAAAACTCGTCAAGTTTATTTGATTCCAATGTAGTGACCAACAGTGCACATCCAATTGACAAACCTTTTTGTGAATGACCAAATGGTTACCGGTACACAAAACGTGACACATGCACATACACCATCACACAGCACAGAGAATACAGCATCTAATTTTGGCATGGATCGAGTTATGGCATTATTGCTAGAACTTAATGAAAATCTCAAACAACAAATTAATGAAAATAATGAAAATCTCGAACAACAACTTAATGAAAATCTCAAACTCTCGAATGAAAAACAAGACAACAATTACAAACAACTTAATGAAAATATCAAACAGATTAACGAATAACTTGACACCTCTACTGAACAGCTTACTGAACAGATTACAGCCATTGCCGAGCAATGTAACGAAACTAAAACACAGTTATGTGAGGAAATTAAGGCTAGTGCTAGAGATTGTAGTGAAGAAATTAGATCCGTTGCAGAAGAGATATGTAATACACATGCAGCCAGAACAAAATTACTTAGAGATGAAATTAGTGCAGTTGCTAAACAATGTTCAGAAAATGCAACACAGTTACGGGACGAGTTTAAATTAATGTCAGCAGAACTTTCACGCACACTGGATGCGAAAGTAGACAAGAAATTCGAACAACAGAACAGCCTAAGTGGCAGACATTTTAATCACCACCTACAAAACAGTGAAACGCATTACTGTAAATTCATACAGCAACAGAACTAAGTAAAGAAACAAGTCATGGAAACAATTACTGCACAAAGACAGGAAGATAAGCGTAAAATATTTACGAAGGCAAAAACATATAAAGACAACAATATTGCTACAGTATCAGGCGAAATCAAACAGTTGAACACCGAATTGCATGCTGAAATCTCCGATCTTAAAACAAAAACAGACACACACACACAGTAGCCTTTCAGACAGTGACCAACAGACTTGAACAATTAGAATTAATACACGATCCTGATGCCATCAAAGCAGTTGTTAAGAAATTGAACAAAACCACACGTAAAATACAAAACATATTAATGCCTGTGACACTAAAATCGACGACCACGTAAAAGCATTGACTGAAAAAGTTGATGAATGGGACAGTCCTGTTGAGGTTACCGAAAATAACAATGACACCAAATCAGACAATACATCACCAATTTCTTTCAATCAAACATCCGAATTCCAAAATTTACAGCAGCCAACCAGTGAGATAAGTTCGTCCAATAACACATTGCGTAGAAAAGTGTCGTCTTTACAGCAAGAAGTGACAGTAATGAAAAATGTTTCAGCCTCTAACACGTCACAGCATACGCCACATTGTGAACATTGTCACATTCACACAGTCAGTGTAATTTAGGTAATTTAAAGAGTGTACGTGACTTAGATCCCGTTCAGTCACAGACAAACTGATTATCATACAATCCTGAACCTGCTCTGACATACAGAGACGATAATTATGATTATAAGCACTTTCTATCCTTGAGAAAATTTAAGGTATTTAAGAATGACGAAACGCAGATTCACCCCTTGGATTGGATACATCAATTTAGCTTTGATTTTCCACCAACTTGGCCCGTTACACACAAACTTGAATTTATTTGCTGTTTTCTGGAAGGCGAACCAGCAACTCGTATGAGACCAATCACGAGACAATATTATTCGGTAGAAGAATTTCAGAATGCTTTTCTGTCAGCATATTGGTCGAAGATGACACAGCGCAGAATCAAGAATCAATTAATTAGCTTACCGAATTACGAGAACTCAAATTTACCCACTGTCACGCAATTTTTTTAACAGATGGTCCAACAAAACCAATACTTAAGTGAGCCATACAGTGATTCGGCACTTATCCAATTATGTATTTCTAAACTACCATCATCGTTAAGCGTATCACTTTTAACAGGACAACGGAAAGAAAATATTTCGGCATTTAGAGATCTGCTACAGCTTTTCGAAGTTCAGCAATCAGACTATTCTTTCATAAACAAAAATTTTTCACATCATAACCAAGGCCAACAAGCATACAGTAATTACGACCAGCCACGCTATTTTAATAGCAAAGGTGATAGACAACCTAAGAATGACAACCACCAGAGTTTTAATAACAGGCAAAATTTTAATTATCAGTACTGTCAAAATTATCAGCAACAGCAAACGCTTTTTTTAATTATAGAGGCTTTTCCCCACAACAGCAACAAAACCAGCTGGTTAGCATACATAATCATCAATGTGGTTTGCAAGGTCAACTGAGCTTTAATGTTTCGTCACCTACATGTATAGCATCGGCTCCACCAAATGGTAACACACACCAACAAGGAAATCTGTACATACGGAAATCCCATCATTTCAATTCCAATCGCAACGCGCCATATAGCAATGATTATTATGACAGACGTAAAAGTAATGGGCACAGTTTTCAGCGTAACAGTCGGTCTTACCAGCAGCAGAATCATCCACAACAACAGATTATTATGAATGAACCAGACAGTCGGTGTCATTCCGAACCTAATATATCAGGAAGAAATAACAGAACAGTACAAATAGTCGAGATGCCACAGCATCCTCCCGCAAATAACAGCACGTCAGAAAGAATTTGACTAGATACAGTACAGATTGAATCTTCCAGCCACGTAAACATTACTTTTGACACACAGACTCTCGTTCACGAAAATATTATTACTTTTGACGACATCTGAGACACCCTTTTGCATTAAAAACCAGTTATTCAAATAACCATTTTCCACCCTGTCATTGAAGTAAAGATTGGATCATCCACATTTTCAGCAGTAATCGATTCTGGATCACCTATGCCAGTTATAAATGGAGAGACCTTCAACGAATGTAACAAAGAGAATATTTATTCTACATTACCATTAGGCAAAACCAAAGTAAAAGGTGCAGTATCTGGTAAAGGAGTAGATGTAAAATTACAGACACACTTATCATTTTGTATTGCAGGTCATACATTCCACTCAAATTTTTGGATTGTTCCCTTATTGACAGCAGACGTTATTTTAGGTACGAATATTCTAGTACAACATGATGCAATTAATGACTTTCAGATTTCCTATTTAATGTTAAAGAATGAGAATGTACAACTGGCATTAGAATTTCAGTACATTTATCTGCAGATGAACAGGCAATTAATCGAACAGAGGTCTTTTCTACATCGCGTAACACAGACTGTCATTCCACATTGTTCACCGATACGTATGTACACAACTATAAGACACCAGACGAAGCTGACTATGACATTATGCAAATGATTTCTGATAAAGTAAAACAAAGCAGCGCCAATACAGACGACGAACGTACGCAACTACGCAAAATTGTTTTATAGCAAGCTCCAGTTTTTGACAACATCCCTGGTACTATGTCTGGTTTTACGTATGAATTTCAAGTTAAACAAAATGACACATTTAAAGCCAAACATTATCCTATTCCGTATATCTACAGAGAACAAGTTAAGAAAGAATTACAAGCTACGCTAGACCAAGGAATTATTGAACCGGCAGTTACTCCATACATAAACCCACTCCATTATTGAGAAAAAGGACGGCTCGCTTCGCCTTGTACTTGATTCGCGTCACATCAACGACATTATTATTAATGAAACAGACCGCCCACAGACACTAGAAGAACTTCTACAGAAATTTCATGGTACTGCTGTTTATTCCACATTAGTTTTAAAATCGGGATTTTGGCAAATTAGGCTCCATCCAAACTGCAGAAAGTACACAGAATTTCTCTGTTTTGGTTATTGTAAATTATCAATTTTGTAAATTACCGTTCGGTTTAACAATTTCTTCAGCAGCATTTATTCGCGGTTTGAATAGTATTCTTCCGAGAGAACTTAAAGACAGAATCACAACATATGTAGACGACATCCTTATTGCAGAAGCTAACTGGTCTGAACACAATTTGATTCTGGAACAACTGTTGCAAACTTTTCGTGCACGAGGACTAACTGTTAATCTTAGCAAATCGCACTTTGGCAAAACTCCCATAAAATTTCTTGGACATATAATTTCAGCAGAAGGTATTGTGCCTGACCCGGAAAACCTCAAGCTTTACGTGACATTACAGTTCCAACGACGAAGAAACAACTACGCAGCTTTTTGGGATTAACTTTTTCCATAAATTTATTCATTACTCTGCTTTAGACACCCCTAGATAATGCCATTAGAAGGGTAAAAACGTTATTTGGTCCTGGGATAGCCAAGCACAGACTGAATTTGTCAATCAGAAACAAGCTTTGTTGAACGCAACAATTTTATCACACTCAGATCCTACCAGAAATGTTTCCATTGCCACCGACAGTTCTAACACCACTTTAGGCGTACACATTTTTCAGGAAATTGATGAAGACGGTACTACAGTAATTAAAAACATAGCTTTTGCAAGTCGCACTCTGTCACCAGCTGAACGCAATTATTCTGTTACAGTGCTTGAAACATTATGTGTTGTACGAGCATTTACCAGATTTAGGCATTTTCTTTATGGATGACATACTACTGTTTACACAGATCATGGAGCTATACAGTTTTTTCTCTCCGCTAAATTTACACATGACAGATTAAGCAGGTGGAAACTTTATTTACAGGAATTTAATTTTACAATTGTTCACATTCCCGGTACACAAAATATTGTAGCAGATGCAGTATCCCGCTCTCTCAGCAACAATCTGCAAGACATAGCAACCAATTTCTGCCAAGCAAATTCTAGCGTCATGTATATTCAACAAGTTGCATCTGAAAATTTCATTTCCTCATCATAACGAGACAGCACAAGAACAGAATAAAGACAACGTATGTAAATAAATTAAACACCTTTGGCAAGATAGAAATAACGTTACCATTAGAAGCCATTACACTGTACGCAATAACATTCTGCTTCGCCACTCTCACCCTGACAGCAACAACTAGTTATTATGTATTCCTGACGAGCTTGTTAACAAATTAATTTGGTATACTCATTTAAGTTACGCACATTATGGAGCCAGGAAGTGTTTTCTTATACTGAGACAGAACTGTTATTTTACCAACATGGGAAAACGTATTCGACGAGTTTTAGCATCATGTAAAATCTGCCAGAAAGCTAAATCAGACACGACTTCACATATTCCTCCGTTACATCCCATTGTACCTGTTAAATTGAGACACATGGCAGCTGTAGACATTTTTGGACCGATTCCCAGAACTAATAGAGGTTTTTGCTACATCTTTGTTGCTGTTGAATTCACTTCGAAATTAGTTACCTTCACTCTGTTACACAAAGTTACTGCTAAATCTGTTTCAAATGCATTTGTAAAACATTTTCAATTTCATGTCGGGCATGTATTGAAAGTAATATCCGACAATGGACCACAATTTCGATGTGCAATAAGGACACTATGTTACAATCCAGAAACATTTCTCCAATATATATATATCCAAGTATCATGCTTCTTCGAACCCTTGTGAATAACTAATGAAAGAAATTGGTAAACTATGTAGAATATACTACCATAAAAAATATTGATTGGGATACACACATACTCTCATTCCAGGATATAATTAACTCCATACCAAACGAATCTACTATGCTATCTCCAACTGTTTTATTGAAAAATGTTGAACCACCTAACAAAATTAAAGAAGTAGTATCTTATCCTACATGTCGTCGATTACGCCACCATGAAATAATTGACATTGCACTCAACAACATCAAACGTGCCGCAGAGCGCCGGAGAAGACAGCAAAAACAGATTTTTACATGCCGTGACATTCACATTGGACACAAGATAATAGTCCGCACACACTATTTATCCAACAGAAGAAAGAGTAGATGCAGTAAATTTGAGCTTCTATTCACAGGTCTATATAGAATTCGCAGCATTCCTCACCCTAATGTAGCACATGTCGAAACTTTGAGAACCAGAAAAAGCAAGGGCAATCACCATATTTCTAATATTAAACCCTTTATTGAAAGAACATACTTTATGATTTGTCGCACTGTAATGCCATGTCCACATGTTTGTATAACCACTTACTGATGATGATTATCCTTTTTTCTTGGCAAGTGCACGGCAAGGTAAGGTTAGCAGGTCGCTTTTCTTGTCGTTAGACATCAGACCATGCACAATTTTCATTTTTTGTATATGTAAGATTGTCTTCCTATCGAAAGTAGAATTTTTGTCTGTATGCACTATGTAATCTTTAAGATATAACAAACACCTGTTGACTTTGACATTTTGCCTTATGATATCTCAACATCTCGACTATTTTACATTGTTTGCTACTACATTATGATACTGTGTGTACATTTTTTGCACTTAATAACTATCTATGTTTTTGACCTAATACGTTTTCGGTCATACTATGCTGTATGCTTAGTTATATCACTAGAAACAAGTTTTTATTTAATGGGTATACGATTTAAATGCAAGATCTTAATTCATATTCATTATTTTCAGAAAGCAATAATGTGTAAAAGAAATAAATTAAATAACCACAGTGGTTTGCTATGAAGAGGAAATTTCACCTTCAGATTGAATGAAAGAAAATGCAATACCTCTTCATGAAGGGTAAATGGATCAGAATTAACAAGCATTAACAAGAATATACCATACACACAGTATAATAGCAGTCTTAACTAATTATTTTTCTTTCAGAATACGAGGCGATTGAGCAAGCTGTCAGACAGAACTACACATCTTAGTTTTAGTCTTGAAATATGCTAGAAGTAAGATACTCTATACAATATGAAGTAATGTATGATTATGAACAGTTGTATGAAGTAAATGGTAATATGAATATGAATAATTAAGTGTCTATTCTTTGCAGATGATGATAAATGATGATGTATAGTTGTATGAAGGCTATGGTAATATGAGTAATGAAGTTTTTCTTTGCAGATAATGATAATGATGAAGTTACGGTAATATGAATAATGAAGTTTTTCTTTGCAGATGGGGATAACGATGTAGTTTATACATTTTCTATTAGTTAAGAGATGCTATGTTGTTGGTATTTGTTGCACTTCCTTTTGACAGTATGTCTTATGTCACATAGTATAATAACTGAACTTTTGGGGAAGACAGCTAGTACACGCTTCATTGCCTGTTAATTTGAAGTTTAGTATTTTTCAGCATATTATACATTTTTCTTTCAGGTCAATAATCCATTTTGTACTTTTTACAGGAGAAGCTTTTCAAGATAGTAACATGCTATAAGCACCTAGTTATGAAACCTGATCGAATACTTGCATTTTGTTTTAGCCAGTTATGTGTACGATTCATGAATATGATCACATATACACTACTTGTTTCGTAACCTAGGTACAGCTGACCCATGACAAATGACGTTATTAATCCTTATTTCCAGCAATACTTCAAAAGCAAATATTTTCATGCCCCAGATATTGACTATCGATCCCAATGCAGTGCATTCCTAGCACACAAAAAAATTATTACCACTCCCAACTATTATCAGTATGCAACTAAATAATGCTTCCAGTTTAAGCTATATTTCCAGTCCTAAATATAATGCAAATTTTTCTGATGTATTGATTCCATTATGTCTATGTATTATTGGACTACAGATATTGAGTAATAGTTACAATGTCTTAAATTTAAATATGTGTTATGTCACTTGCATGATATCATATATAAACATTAGAAGCTCGATGCTACACCCAATAACTCTTGCTTTGAGTGATGACTTCTGAATTATGCATAAAAATGCTTTGTAACTGGCCAATGAGTGCCAATAATTACTGTAATGAGATGACTTATGATGCCAATGATTACTGTAATATGATTACTTATGCATAAATCCTATGCCAATAGTTAACTCTTGCTTTGAACGATGACTTCTGAATAATGCATAACAAATGCTTTGTAACTGGCCAATGAGTGCCAGTAATTACTGTAATGACATGACTTATGATGCCAATGATTACTGTAACAAGATTACTTATGCATAAATGCTATGCCAATAATTAAATCTTGCTTTGAATGATGACTTCTGAATAATGCATAAAAGATGCTCTGTAACTGGCCAATGAGTGCCAGTAATTACTTTAATGACATGACTTATGATTCCAATGATTACTGTAATACGATGACGTATGCATAAATGCTATGCCAATAATTAACTCTTGCTTTGAATGATGACTTCTGAATAATGCTTTAAAAATGAGTAATGAAGTTTTTCTTTGCAGATAATGATAATGATGAAGTTACGGTAATATGAATAATGAAGTTTTTCTTTGCAGATGGGGATAACGATGTAGTTTATACATTTTCTATTAGTTAAGAGATGCTATGTAGTTGGTATTTGTTGCACTTCCTTTTGACAGTATGTCTTATGTCACATAGTATAATAACTGAACTTTTGGGGAAGACAGCTAGTACACGCTTCATTGCCTGTTAATTTGAAGTTTAGTATTTTTCAGCATATTATACATTTTTCTTTCAGGTCAATAATCCATTTTGTACTTTTTACAGGAGAAGCTTTTCAAGATAGTAACATGCTATAAGCACCTAGTTATGAAACCTGATCGAATACTTGCATTTTGTTTTAGCCAGTTATGTGTACGATTCATGAATATGATCACATATACACTACTTGTTTCGTAACCTAGGTACAGCTGACTCATGACAAATGACGTTATTAATCCTTATTTCCAGCAATACTTCAAAAGCAAATATTTTCATGCCCCAGATATTGACTATCGATCCCAATGCAGTGCATTGCTAGCACACAAAAAAATTATTACCACTCCCAACTATTATCAGTATGCAACTAAATAATGCTTCCAGTTTAAGCTATATTTCCAGTCCTAAACATAATGCAAATTTTTCTGATGTATTGATTCCATTATGTCTATGTATTATTGGACTACAGATATTGAGTAATAGTTACAATGTCTTAAATTTAAATATGTGTTATGTCACTTGCATGATATCATATATAAACATTAGAAGCTCGATGCTACACCCAATAACTCTTGCTTTGAGTGATGACTTCTGAATTATGCATAAAAATGCTTTGTAACTGGCCAATGAGTGCCAATAATTACTGTAATGAGATGACTTATGATGCCAATGATTACTGTAATATGATTACTTATGCATAAATCCTATGCCAATAGTTAACTCTTGCTTTGAACGATGACTTCTGAATAATGCATAACAAATGCTTTGTAACTGGCCAATGAGTGCCAGTAATTACTGTAATGACATGACTTATGATGCCAATGATTACTGTAATAAGATTACTTATGCATAAATGCTATGCCAATAATTAAATCTTGCTTTGAATGATGACTTCTGAATAATGCATAAAAGATGCTCTGTAACTGGCCAATGAGTGCCAGTAATTACTTTAATGACATGACTTATGATTCCAATGATTACTGTAATACGATGACGTATGCATAAATGCTATGCCAATAATTAACTCTTGCTTTGAATGATGACTTCTGAATAATGCTTTAAAAATGCTTTGTAACTGGCCAATGAGTGCCAATAATTACTGTAATGAGATGACTTGCGATGCCAATGATTATCTTAATGAGATGACTTATGGATAAATGTTATGCCAATCATTTCTGTAAATAATATTTTGTTGTACTCTATAAATGTTATGCCAATGATTACTGTAATGAGAAGACTTATGATGCCACTATTTACTGTAATTAGATGACTTATGAATAATATTCTGTAATAGTTACTGTAACGACTATTGAATAATGTTCTGTAATACTCCATACATAGTACAGAAATGTTTAGTAACTAACCAATGTGTGCCAATAATTATTCAAATCGGTTGATACAATAATGTAATTCTGAATGATGACTAGCATAAGACCTAATGTGCTTCACCTTCTGATCTAATTACCAGCAATTACTGCAATATCCGTATGTGCCGTCGATCCTCATGATCATGGAGCACTGTATTTGGTCTTTGCACTAATTCTACGTTAATGTAAAGAATGGATTCTACAAGAATGTGGTGTTGACATATCTAGCTTTCCACCACCTTAAATGGTCGAGATGTTATTATGGTCCTACTACCAAAATAATAACGTACAATATTAATGCAACTTTCAGTGTCTGGCTAACCTGATAAATACTTCAGGGAAGAAAACTTCAGATTGTGTCACTTGGTGTCGTGTTTCTGTAGAAAGATATGGACTTTCAGTGCAGCTACTTGCAGCCTACTGTGCTACAACCATGATGCTATCCTTCCCATTCCTTTCCCAGTTCTTGTATATTGGCAAACTCTTATACAGTGCGTTTAAATTCTTGTGAAATGGTAAAGACTTACACAGTGCGTTTAAATTCTTGTAAAATGGTAAAGATTTATGCAGTGCATGTGCACTTTATTTCATTTCTCGATTTGTATAAATTCTTGTAAAATGGTAGACTTTTTCAGTGCGGGTGCACTTTATTTCATTTTGCAATCAGTTCCAGTTCTTGTACAAAATGCTAAAAACTTTTACAGTGCGTGTGCACTTTATTTCACTTCTTAATGTATTCAGTTTTTGCAAAATGTTAAGGGCTTTTACAGTGCATGTGCACTTTATTTCATTTGTTAATGCATTCAGTATTTGCAAAATGTTAAAGACTTTTACAGTGCGTGTGCACTTCATTTCATTTGTTAACGTGATTAGTTGCCCCAAATATGCTAAAGACTTTTATAATGCATGTGCATTTTATTTCATTTCTTAATGTGTCCAGGTCTTGTAAGAATGCTAAAAAGTTTTACAGTGCATGTGCACTTTATGTCATTTGTTAATATATTTTGTGTTCATTGCGTAAACATATTGTCACTTCTTAATATGTTCTGAACTCAGTGCGTGTGCACTCTATTTCATTTCTTAATATGTTCTGTACTTATATTATTTATCAGTAATGTTAGATATATGTATGTATACACTCTCTGACTGTAGACTTAGTAAACTAACTAGATTACAGAAAAAATTGTTGCTCATGGCAAATCCAATTGACTCACCATCGCTGGCAAATTTTTGTCCCCCCAGGGGAGGGTTATGTAAGAGATCCATGATTAAGGTATTTGTTGCTAGCCCACTCGAGCTGATGGAATTTCGATGGATTGCTCATGCACTGCCTGTGATATGTAAGCTATAAGAGAATCTGAGACTAAAGAGCAGTGTTGACTGTAGTAGGAACTGTGTAGCAGTTGTAGGAGTAAGTAGTAGCTAGCAGTCTGGTCTATCTTGTTGGCTGGGCCGGTTGTGGTGCAGCAATGGCGGAGCCTGAGCGTTGTAGTATAAGGTAAAAGCTGGCTTGTGCATATGTAGTATTGTTATATCAAGTCCCATGTAAATATTTTTAAGAAAATCTCTTAATAATAATTTTTCTCATAAAAAGTTACTTTTGACAATCATTCATTTCAATTTAAAGAATTTACTAATTTCTCCAATCCATGGTCATCCCAATTATTGAAGAGTTAAATCAGTTGTTTCCTTTTATCTAAGGCAAATGTATCGGCCAGCATTGCACTGAGCTGCGCCACAAAATTTTCTTGTAGCAGCAGATATATACGCATTATCTGGCGACCACATTGAGGTAAGATTTATCAATTTATTCAGAATGAATTTTCAGGGCCATGACGCAGCACTGCTGATGTCCAAAATTTACCAGTTTAAATTCACAGTCATTATTGAAACGTTATAAGTGAGCTACAATTTTTTATTGAGAGATTAGTCACATTTTATTATTGCTAGGTTAGGGAAATTGTTTTCTCGGGAGGTTACGCTGAATGTAAATGATATAACTAATTACATTTTTTATTGTTGGGTGGTTTAGAAATTTATTGGTTGGGAGGTTACAACATTTAACTGCATATGATTCATGTTTAAACTATTGAATCAAATTCATTTTCCAATACTGTTTTATATTGTCTGTTATACATCTTTTATAAACATTGAAACTAATTTCATTTTTCACACAAGACTTCTTGCCTCCATTAGATATTTTCTCTTATTTCTCTCCAATTTTATAAGTATAGATTTTTTATCTTAAACAATCATGTTCCTAAGGCCTTCTTTCTTACTTGCAGTTATCCATAAATATTGACTTTTGGTATATAACTTGCATCACATTCGTTTCTAATTCACTTCAATGAGTATAAATATAACATAAATGAATATTTTTCACCATATTTTGGTTTCATGACATTATAATGAGAATCATACATTTTTATATACAGAATTTCTAGAATACTCATTCCAATACAAGTTGCAACAAAAATTTCTGAAAATATAGTAGTATGTTATTGACTTTGTTTTGAAACGTGGTTTGTGTGTTTCCATGAGTCTGTTACTATTTTAATATTTTCAAGGCCCAATATATTCCATTTTTCCATATACTGATTTTTTCCTTATTTTTTAGAACTTTTACTCAAAATCGTTAGCTGTCTATTTTCTCATTTCTGTTTTAAAATCAATATACATCTTTAGCGAATCTAGTATTTTTAATGATTAGGTTCTATGAAACTTCTTTAATGTTAATCCATTTTTAAATGTTGTTTAAGTGTTCTAGAATGCAAAACACATTTTAATTCAGTATTTAGGGTTATTAACTATTTATTCTGTCCTTTAGGTGTTAAGGGTTAATCTTTATGCAAATCATGTAATTATGTTTGATAGTCTAAATGAACATCTAAAATAAATCATATTTATATTCACGACATTTTAAGTATTTTCTCAGCATTAAGACATTTTGGTTCTACCCAACAGAAATTTTTAAATGGTAAAAATTGACATTGCAAACTATGTAATTTATTTGCATAATGTGTGTCTTCATCTTTTCTGTTACTTTTCTGCACAATCCATAAATTGTAATTTTTCTTCACAATCCGTAAATACCTAAGAATTAGATCTTTGTTGTTATTAAATCTAATTGTTCATCCTCAAAATATGTAGTTTCTTCTCTCAATAGTTCTTTTGTAAGGTTTGGAGGTAATTTATCATTACTCGAAGTCATAAATAAATATATCTAAAAATTTTAAAGTTAATCCATCACCAATGTACTTACAAAAACAAAATGTACTTTGTATCAATATCTTTATCAATTGCTAATTCTTTAACAAACAAACATTGGAATTTGTTAAATTATGAAAATAAACTCAGATAAATTTACGGATTTTAGTAATTAAGATTACAGTCTTCATCTGCAAGTCCTCAATATTTTCCTGTTAACTGCCAATAATTTTTTACTCTCTTTCCACCAACAGTCAATTACTTTTCATAAATATGACAGATTCTAAATTTCTATAATTGATTATATATTCTAATCCTCAATTTCTCTAAATATTTCTTTTAACATTTCAATGAATTATTTGTTGCATATTTACCTATACAGGTAACAGGTTTTTTTTATAATCGTTATTAGAATATTGAACATAGTAACTAAAGTGATATCGTAAAATGCTTTTGATATTTGTTAATAAACGATTTTTCTGGGTTTGGTTGGATTAAGTTTGAAATCTTGTAATAAACATTCGAAATATGCATAAATTACAAAAGGAGCATACAATGAATTACTATAGATTGTAAATAAAATTTTTTGATCCTTTTAAAGGTATATCAGTTTCACCTCTAGATGTTCTCTACAATCGTTTCCATGAACGATTAATTTCTCTTGTGTATCAAAATATCTTAAACATCTATCACAAAGTTAAATTTACCCCTTGCATTTCCTTGTATATGAACTGATTTATCTATATAAAGATTTTATCCAGCAGAAATGTGAATAGCTTTCATTTTGAATTATTAGGAGGATAATATGTTTTTCCTGTTTATTTTATGAATGGTAAAGAGGATATAAAATTATTAATTCATCTTCATTGCTTTTGAATGCATTGCCATTTATTGAAATATTTATTTATTTTCAACCTTTGGTATATCTGTGAACCGAATTTGAAAATTAATTTTATCTCTTAAAAAGTTCATCTAATTCTAACCCAATATTTTTATAATTATTAACTTTTTCTGAATGAACATTTGATGGATGTAAAGCTGTTCTTATTGAATAAGCGAAGAATTTTTATCTGTATTTTTTAGGTTAGTTATTGCTTTTTTATTTTTGTTACTTTTGGTGAATCAATTTAAAAGAATTAAAAATTGGATTGTGTTTATTAATATTTAATTCTGAACTATCTACATGAAATAGAGTCCAACCAGATTTTTTCTTTACTATGTCTTCCATTTCAGTTAATAGTTTATTCCTTCATATTTGTTAATAATCATCTGAATCTGTTGTTAATAGAACTTGGTTTGTTGTTTTAATATTAAATTCTTGTTCTTCATCTTGTCTTTTAAAATTACAATAAAATTTAATATTAATTTTAATTTACATTCTTTGATCTAAGATAATCTTTGATTTGTGAGTATTTCTTCTTAATTTGCTGAAATATTCTTGTTGTTCAACAATATTATCGTTATTTTTAATTCATAAATATTTTATTCTAGATTTGGTAGAAGAAATTACCTACAAATTCGTTGAGTTGATTTTATGAAGTCTTCAGCATTAAGAAAATCGAAACCTGGTGAATATTATGATAACTTCTTGTTTAATTTCTTGATATTTTTCTACTAGGAGTTTTGGTACATAATTCTTGTTACAATTACTATTAATTTTTTTCTCATTGTCGTTATTACTTATTTAGATCTAAGATCTATTGATACAATTGAGTAATTGTTGTTTATAAGCCCTGAAAAAATTTATGTTTTTCACTTTAAAGATTTTACAAAGATCACGTAAAAATTTTTTACTTAAGTCATAATCTTTATTAATTTTACTGTCTGATTTATTAATTGATTTTTTCAAGTTTTGAGTAATTCTTTTTTATTTTTATTTTTACAGATTTGAAGTTCTTTCAAACATTTGTATCATTATTATTAATACAACAGAATTTTCAATCAGTATGTTAAAAATTTTGTTCATTAAGTCTGGAATAGTTCTTTAAATATTTTGTTTTATCAATTTATCAACGCTCCATTAAAGTTTTGTAATATAGTTCTCTCTTCTTTATCTCTTCATTCATTTCTTTCCTATGAAAATAATCAATAAAGTCAAAGAAATGTTCTCCAGTAACATTCGAGTAACAATCTTCTTTCCAATAATTTTCTAAATCCTTGGATACTCAATCCATGCTCTCCTTTAACATAATTTTCTAAGTTCATAAGGGTTGAGATTTGTTATTATCATTGTTTCCATTGTATTTATATAGAACCAAATTTGATTTTTTATTGAAACTTTTCTGTTAATCTGCACATCTGAGAATTTTTGGTTCTTATTTATAAAGGATATTTTTTTTAGATTTGAAATTTTTTAACTGAGAGTTTGTTGTTTTCAATATAGAGAAATGAGATTTGTTGGTTGTGGAAAAGTGTGAAATTAGATTCTTTGTTTGCATTCTGGAACTTTTACTTGAAAATACACCTTGTCCCAGAACTCCTTATCAACATACCACTCCTTAATGGAACAGCCCCAAGGTATGCACCAAGTATCCCCTCTCAATGTGCAAATCACCCCTCTATGATCCAGATATATGTAAGGAAAATGAACTAATGGGTAGCCCCAAGAAATGAAGCATAGCGGCATGTATTGTATAAAGTTATTGGCAATGAATACAGAAAAGGGGATACTAGTTTAATGAAATTAAAGAGGAGTTCATGATTATTGATAATTAATTGACAAAGGTAACTGATCAAAAACACCAGCAGCACTAAACACAAAAAAGCTAATCAAGTTATTTGCAGTATAGAAGATGATTGCTGGCTGGAAGCTGATACTATAGAAATAGTTCCATTTATCATGTTATGCTGATGAAGATACCTTATGAGAAGATGAAAATTACTCCAATAAATAACCTAGCAAATGTAATACACAGGGTCACATAGCCCATGATAAAGGCATCTATCCAGCAAGTGTAGGATACAATCATGCATGAAAACCCAAACATCAGTGTCATAGACAATTGATTAACATACAATGCATGATGCATCAACATTACGTAAAACATTAAAACATTCTACTATAGTCAAGAAGATTCCAGGTCAGTGATGTGTCTGAAGATCCACCAGACAGCAGTTCGTTACTACATGACTGTCGCCCGCCATATGCCCAACAACCTGAAGTGATAGTTTGGGATGCCATTTCTCTTTGCAGCAGGACCCTTAAGCATGGAAAGCCATGCCAGGCTTACATTTCAGTAAGATGGTGCCTATCTACCAATGGCGAGAGTTTCTACTGCTAGTCTTCATGGTAGCCAAACCATACCTTGGCCATAAAGGGTGCCAAACCTCTCCCCAATTCAGAATGTTTAGATCATTATGGGGGATGGCTTTCCAACCATCTCGGGATTTTAACGCTCTACTACAACAATTGGGCTGTAATCTGGCGTGTTGTGCCTCAGGAAGACAACCACCAAAGCTATGAATCAATGCCAAGCTGACTAACTGCTTGCATAACGGCCAGATGTGGACCAACACATTATTCATTTGCTCAGTTTGTGAAGCTCTTTCACTTTAGCAAATCATTCAATTTTTCTGAAACATTTGTTAGTCTCTTCATATAAATCACATTGATCGTGGTGCTCTCACGTTTGAAGCTGAGAGAGTTCATTGAAATGGCGTGAGGTATAAATGGGTCTCACTTACATGATCATCTAGTGAGAAGCTTTATATTAGTTTAACCCATCGTGAAAGACAACGAGAAGGATTAACTTAATTCATAGTTTTGTGCATTGTGTTCCATAACTGCCGTCATGGAGATTCATTATAATTAATACTTCACACAATCCTCTTAACAATAGGTCTCCATTGCTACTGGTATTCCACATCTCTGAGTAATTGGTGCAATGTTGTGTCCATAAATCGTCTCCTTCGCTTCCCGATGTCTTTTCTGTTAAATTTGGCCTTAGATGATCATCTTTTCCAAGTAATCTTCCTCTTGTCGAGCTATGTGACTAAAGAATAGCGATGTTCGCTGGAAACAGATATCAGACAACCTCTCCTCATTCCTAAGTTCCTTAAGGATTAATTTCTACCTTCATTTGTCTGATCGTGATACCCTCTGTTGTCAACAACGTTCCATATACCTATATCTCCAAAAGTATCTGTTCTTTAGCGGTCCCCTTCACTTATTCTCCAGTCTTCAGTCCACAAACGAAAACCAGGAACACCAGAGATTTCAGCCCTCTCAATTTATTAAGTCTGTTTAGGGTGCGGTGCTTCCAGTTATTATCTGCTTCGATGCAGAATCTCTATCCAGAAAACAATTCTGCATCGTATTCCCCATGTACAACACCCTATCTAGATCTCTGTGCCCAGGTGGACTAAGTGATTAACTTCCTATTCAGATAGTACACAAGTAGCAGCTATTGACTTACCTCTACTAATTACCATGATATTCGTCTCTTTCTTATTCACTGACGATCGCTTTTCCTCACTACATCTCTTAACTCTGCTAAGCAGTTCCATCATTTCCATTAGTGATTCTGCACACTGGTGTCATCAGCGAATCTAAAATTTCTGATACTTGATCCTCCATTTTGGATACTACAAGTCCAGCCAGGAAGATTTTTTGTCGTAAAATTCGCCATAGATATTTATTAAAACTGGTGATAGAATGCCCACCTGCTAACTGCTTTACATGCTGCAAAGGGAAATGTAATTGTTTTTTGTAGTCCCATTACTGACTTGCCATCAGAACAGAGTTTTTTGACAGGTATAGTAAGGTGATCACGAACACCCATTACTGCTAGTACATTTCCCAGTTTTTCTTGTATAAATCAGTCAAGAACCATGTTACTGTCGGAGAAACAAAGAATTGAATGGATACTGAATTCACTACATTTCTCAATGAGCTAACTGGCATTGGGATCAGGTCTCATGTTCGTTTATTATGCCCAAACACACCTTACTCTGGTGGTATATCTTTATGTAAGAAGGGTCACAGGCACTGATGGATGACATGTAGAAGAACTCAGTGGCATGTGAAATGAAAGATATCTGTACTTCTCACAACGCTATGTCTGACGTTTCTTATGGAAAGGAATCATTACCTACATAGTCTAGAAAACTATCCACATTCTGTTATTCCATACTCTGTCACATATTTCATGCCTGATATCCAAACCGATATCAGCCAATGCTTTGAACATTTTGTCAGTCCAGTCATGGTGCTTTGTTATTTTTCAATTTAGCTATAGCGTACTAAAGCACTTTTATTAAAAAGTTTCATTCCTTCTCCACTGGAATGAATGTCAGCACGAACAAGTTTTCTATCATTATTCATGTAAAACACGTTGGAATATGTTCCCCATCGACCAGGAGCTAATTCCATACTCGTCATAAGTGCGTAATCTTCATCTTCTACAGCCCATGTTCTTGATTTGAAGGCTCTTGTTGGTTTCTTTATATCACTGAACATGTGTCTTGCCTTGTTGTAGTCACGAAATTTCTCAGTTTTCTAACGTGTTCCAATTAAATAATTGTTTTTGTCTCTTAGTCCACATCTCTGTATTAACACAGGTAACTTGGGGCACTGTTGAGTTTCTAGCTGTCCTTTCATCTTCAGCGCTCTTCCTGCTCAGTGATTTGTATAGTCTCATCAATAAGTCGGTTATTTTTATTCTTCACTTATTCGTTTTCCATGACAGCTTCCTTAGCGACTTCAACTAATGTCTCTTTCAGGAAGAACAATTTCTCTGCAGATGTATTATTTTTCAAGCCACTCGAAAGTTTTTCTTGGACTCGAGCGCCAAAAATTTAGGTTTTAGCATTTTGCACTTATTTTCTTGTTTCTCAATATGCCCCTTTACGTTTTGACAGTTTCATTCATGAATGACTGCCTGCAGGGATTTGAAACTAGCCGTTTTGTACATTACATCGCAGCAGCAGTCGCCGCAGAGTGCTTCTGTAAAGTACACCAGCATCAGTTAATGACTGATGATTTAATCTACTCACATTGGTTATTTTGGGATCTACTTGTGGATTCCTTCATTGCGGTTTTTAATTTACCCTTTGATGTTCCTCATACTCTGCAAATGTTTTTATATGTCACTCCAACCTAGGAACAGATATCAATGGGAACACACTAGATGAAGCAACATATAAGAAGTCACTTTGCATAGTAACTATTATGGATAATGAACTGATGTGGCACCAATAAGAGGATGCATTAAGGATAAAAGTTAAGTTTGGAGTAGTTTGCCTTTAGATATTTCTGTCACTTGGGATGACAACCATACTTTGAATATTTTGACAGGCCATAACCTTTGATGAAAACACAGCAAACGTCAAGAAAGTATTAGTTCGACAGATGTGACTGCTTAGAATATTGTGTAAAGTTGATAAAGATACATCTTGCAAAAGTCTCTTCAGGTATAAAGGAAACCTGACTCTTAGATGACAACAAAGGAATTTGTGGTTAATAACAGAAAAGAATTTATGAATAACTGTGCAACTGATAACCACAGACTCAAAAATAATTTCAGTGAAGAATAAGCAACACACTATATGACTCAGAATGTAGTTTTATAGTCTTTTGCAAAAGTCTGTAACAAAGGGGCTGCTGACATCAAGCAGGAAACTGAAAACTTACAGGTGTCCGAAAATTTTAAATGAATACCCCATTACAATTTTTTGAAAAATTATCTTTTGAACCTGTGGCTGTGTGTAATATACCAGTTGATTCTTCCAGAGAAGAAAACAGCTGCCTGTCAGTTTCAATAAGGCTGTTCAGATAAGTAGTGCCATTACTGGTTTCTAACTGACACATTCATCACCAGATGGCTGTTCACATTAAGACACATATTTGTTGTTGCTTACATTAGTTCTCACTTTTTATTCACCTTCTGGTGAAAATTCTTTACTGTGGGGCTGCCATGGCAAATCCCACATCATTACCTTCCAGTACTGGCTGCTTCCATTCATGCAGTAGTAAAGCATCTACGAAGCATTTGTATGAAGCTTTTTTATACATAAAATTCCAAAGAATTTTAAAATCAATAGAAACTGATCAGTAAAATCTACAAAAAAACTAACCTCATATCTGTTAATCTTCTCCAGGTAAGAAGAAGAAAATACACACAAATTATGTAAAAACTACTTGTTAGGCTAAGTGGCATAACTGGCAACAATACAATGGAGCTTATGCAGCAACTGTGTCACTGTGCAACTCAATTTAAAACCAGCATCTTCATTTATGTGGAATGACATGCTCATAGATCATCACTTGAAACAACTAGACCTTGATAATATACAAATAAATAATAAGAAATAATAACCACTTCCAATCACAATAGAATATGACTATTAAATATACTAACGGTTTCGGGCTTGTTCCCATCTTCAGGTTGTTTACATTCATATACACATTTCCATACACAATGTTGGAGATCATTTTTTAAGTAAAAAGTAAATAATGTGATGATGACTAAATAGACACAACTGATACAGTTGGAAGTTGCTAAGTGACATGTGTTACACACTTGTTATAGTCCTTACATATAGCTGGAGTATCCATGTTCTTATTACATCAGGTATCTCGCCTTTCCACACGTCAACTGTATGTTAGTCATCACTTCAATTTTTGGTACTTCCACGTTACACCTTTCATACAGCAGATGTTAGTAACTTAAAAAGCACATGCACTAACAACAGCCAACGTGGTTACACGAAAAACCAGAGGTTATAGTCAATGAGTTTGGATCTGAGAAGTACAGAGATGTTACACATATGGATACAAAACACATAATACAGTTCCTGAAATGAAATTTTTGCATGATTATGAAACCACACAGTCATTGTCGTTTAATCTAGTATAATTTTCCATCAGCCATTTAAAGTTGTGGAAGGCAATAAATTACAATTTTCGTTTTTAAAAATTTCCTTAATGATGACTACTAGAAATGACTTGTTTGCCAGGTCTGCTTCTTCATTGTTTTTATTTAAACAGCAATCTTCAACATAGAGCATGCAAGCATGTATATGAATTTGATTGTAAGCCTTCTAAAGAGGGGCAGAACCCTGAAAGTTGTTGTACATAAAATAAAATCATCTTGAATAGCAACTGGTAGTGGTTGCTATTCTACAAGTTATAAAGAGCAGTCACCGTTTTCAAATGCATCCATTATGAATAAAATTCAGATTATAAGAAAATTCTAGTGAATCAAATCCTGATAGAATACCCTATTTGAAAGCTAGCTACATCAAGATATGGAATCATTAATTTGGGCAGTGTGAGCCATTTTCAAGGTAATTCTGGCAGAGTAAGCGAACTGAAACACAACTGTTGTCCTTTTCGTAACTAAGTTGCTATTATTTTCCAGTCGTTTGGAGCTTATTTTCCTGCAGGTCCCCGTAAATGCGTGTCTGACTGAAATTCATGTGGTGAGAACAGCTAACCTTGACAAATGCAATGGAAAACACACTCCTGTGTATCTGAACAAAATGACTGACCATGAGAATGGCCATTCTGCCCTGTAATAAAAACAGAATGTTAATTACGGAGTGCAAGGGTTATGAAATCTTTGCGTAATGGGGATATCCTTACATGAAATTGTCTGTGTCAAACAGTTGTGTGGGCACTTTCTATGACCTGTAAGAACTCTGAGCATTACTCACTCTCACAAATAGCAATCCCTAAACACAAAAAGAACTTTTACCATCAATCTTCTGCTTGGTTACTCACCTGAAAATGCTGGATATTACGATATATTTAATAATACTCGTAACACCTCAGAATGTGTAAAGTATTTTTGGGGAATAGTACGCTCAGTGAGTGCATTGGACTATATATAGTCTGTTGCCTTAGATAAGCACATTGTTGACGTGAAAACAAAAAGAAAGTTTCGGAAAAGTATTAGATGGCCATCAGAAAGCTAATAAAAGCTAGTAACTTGCTCTATTATAAGTAACACTCCTTCTCACAGAGGAAAGATATGTACACTTAGTTCATTAATTAAGATCTAAATACAAACAAAGAACAAAAACTAGGTCACTGTACACAATTAATGAAAGAATGGTGTCAAAGGGACTGAACTGAATCATTACCAGTGTTTTGTATTTATCATGACCGTGGTTGTCAACAGAATGCATGGATATCCCAGTCAAAGTGGATGCACAACTAAAACTAAATTATGAAAACTTGGTTCCAGTTTCGAGCAGGATGCCAAAAACAAGCGAAAAATGTACTGAAAGAAAATATGAAGTCGGATAAATAAGTCGTCCTAAACAAATGTATACGATTGTAGTTACAATGTGTTACTTAAGCTAAACCATGTAATGATCTCACCAACATTTGCTGTATCATAAAGTGAAAACAGTACAGCGACTGGCAAACGCCATCCGCGTGTCTTACCAGAGCCAAGACAGAAGTAAGATAAAAAGTTCCACAAAAGTTGAAGCTTAACTGCAGTGTACGAAACTCCTGTGGCAAGGCGTCTCTCGTGGGACATATCACCCGCCCGGCTACATGCGAGTCCAAAAAGTTTGGCAAGACACTGCGACGTTGATACTAGTGTATAAATACATTTATGCCTCTTGGGATCTGACAGGCAGCGCCATGTTAATAAGATGACACGAGGTGATAGGCAGATACGTTTCAATACATTGAAAGTGCTTGATATCAGAAAATTCTCATCACTATTAGGATGTCCGAATGAGTATTGTGTGCAAGAGGAATTTAATTAAGAAATTATGTTATATTCAGAGACAAAGACATTCCATCCGCCAGAAGCCTGTAAGACATTGACTTTATCCAGGTAATCAATTATTGTGAATCATTGTTTTCAGATAGTGGATACTCATGTCTATCAGGCGTGTGGAATCAAGAAAACATCTGACAACCAGTTTTGTATCTGGTCTCTTAGGAAACGACTCTTATATTTCCACTGAAGTCAAAGCATTTAGAACAACTGCGGTGAGCAGCTGTGTTACAAATTAACACCTCCTGTTGCCAAGTAGATGTTTACAGGTTACACTGCTATACATCACGGTGTCACTTGAAAAGGACTGTGAACATTTTTTAATAGCTTATGAGATTTCTCTGTCGTTACCGATTCATTTGTTTGTTAATAAGTACGGTATAGCTACATTGCACGTCGAGTTAACATAATTTTAGCTTGGCAGCAATACATGTCAACAAGCAGTGGTGGTATGTACAGTTACGAAGTTCCCTCCACAACAGTTCACATCCCTGTGTTAGAAGTCACAGTTACTGGTGACCAAGTGGACACTCCGAGTTTAATCTCAGAGAAGCGCGAGGACCGGGATGGGGACTATCTGTCTCGTAAGAACAATGGAAGACCTACTTAAGGAGAAGTAACGGCCAATTTTCGTGACCTCGCATTTCGTGTCTTTAGATAAATGTTGCGCTCACATACTGACTTCTGCCTGACACGGGGAGGAGAATACATCCTTGTCAATTAGCAAATGACACACACAAAGCTGTATAGAGCAGTGGTGAGCTATAATCAAGATAACAACAGAATTAATTAAAATCGGACAGTCATTGTAATATAAGCTATTTTTAATGAAGTTTGATAGTTAATGAAACTAGATAGAAGTGGAAATGTACTTAATTTCCTTATTTTTCTACTCCATGCGATATGGTCCCGATGGTGATGTATTTATCTTGCTTTAGTAGATTATCTGTTACTGTGAACGAAAGCGGAATTTAGTTGACAAATTACAGACGTTAATACTTGTAGGTTGTCAAGAATTAAGAAGTGTATTTACAGTTAATGTCACTTGATGTGACTAATTCTTGCATGAACGCTTTATAGAATGATCCAAAACATGTCGAATCAATAAAACCAAACACTGCACTAGGAAATGAGCACTGTGAAACATAACTACACTAGACTCTCGCAAATCCGGCCATTCCTGGCACATATGGGTGCCGTATCAGCGGAAGTGCTGGATAATTGAGTGGCTGAAATTAATTTTATTCATTTATTATGGTTTTTATTTGTTTTGAAATCATAGGGGATATGGTGTACTGTACTTTATTAAACCATAGGACACAATTTTAAAACATAGAAGATAAGCTTTATTCAATCCAAAAATACATTAAATTTCAAAGAAAACTTAGTCCTTGAATGTATACTGTACATAATTACACAGTCGAATCACTCATTATGAAAGATGTCACTAATTTTTAACTGTCGCAATGATGATACGCGACGGTGGCAAGCTTTATCGAGCAACGTCTTTACAAGCATTACATTGGTACTGCATGTATCTGGTTGTTGCGTAATGTACTCCAGGAAGATCTTGGCAGCTTCAGTACCAGCACTGTGAGAAATCTTCATGCTCTCTCCTCCTGTATCCACTTCTTCTTCATCACTTTCATCATTACTTTCTTGCACGCTTCTGAATATTTCTTCATCTGTTAAAGTTTGGTCCATATCACAGTTTTCCTCATTCAGCCACTTATTAACATCTTCATCATCGATTTCTTCTCCTGCTGGATGGTTGTGGAACATGTCAGTGTACAAAGTAATTGATAATTCCGAATTTACTGGCTTATCGCTGTCACCCACTACTGGATCTAAATCGGCATGAATAGATGGACACAATTTTCTCCAGCTCTGCCTTAGGGTAGCGCTCTCCACTCTATCCCACGCTTCGGCTGCTTGGCAAACAACGTCACGTACGTTAACCGTTTTCCACGACTTCAGCATAATCTCGATTGAGTCGTTTTCACTTTCGTTCAGCAAGGAGACGCGAAGTGAATGTCGGTAATGACGTTTAATTGATTCCAAATTTCCCTGCTAAATGGGCTGAATTACGGCTGTCACATTGGGTGGGAGAAAGAGTACTTGTATACCATCGGACTTTAGAGAAACGTCTAAAGGGTGACTGGCAGCATTGACAATTTCACGGATAGCTTTCAGTGGAAACTGTTTATTCTTTAAGTCTTTTCCACTGCTGGTACAAACATTTCATGGAACCACCGAGAGAATATTTGTCTGTCCATCCGCGTTTTCTTCTGAGCGCAAAACTGCACTGGTAGAATGTTCATGTAAGTGTGTTGAAAACAACGTGGATGTTGGGATTCTCCAATCACCATAAGCGGTAGTTTATGACTCCCATTTGCATTACAACATGCCATTAGTGTTACGCACTCTATCTGCTGCTTGTAACCACGAGCTTCCTTCTAGTTCTTGGCAGCTAATGTTTTTGAAAGAGGCATCTTGTAAAAGAGTCCTGTTTCATTAGCGTTATACAAGGCTTCAACAGTTAAATCTTCTTCCTATTATCTTCCGTATCTTGCTTACAAACTGAGCGGCTTTCACCGGTGACTGTCAGCTGCCGAGTGCCATGTTGTTTTCGCCAGTTTGATAGCCAACCTTCACTCGCTACAAAGAAGTTACTGCTGCCAAGCTGTTTGTTAAATGCAACTGCTTTTTCCTTTATAATCGGGCCATTGACTGAAATTCCTTTACTGCATTGTTATATGAACCATCTGTAAACAGCTACATCCAATTCTTCATTCTCACTCTTTCTTATAAGCTTCCGTTTTCCCAGCTCACCATCTACTTGCCTTGAGTACTGTCGAATAACACCTTCTTTCTTTTTGATGTCATAAATAGATTCTCGTCCTACACTGAACCAGTGGCAGTGACTTTCTGCGAAGAACCCCGATTTAATTTATTTAAAATTTCGAGTTTCTTGTTGAGGTCTTGCGTAACGTGTTTCTTTTTAGAAGACATGATTCCGAACTGTAAGCAAAGCTACAATTTCAAATACAGTATACAAAGCAATGTTTAACTAAGCACTGTTGAGCACGATAATTTATTGTGCACGTGTTTTGGATGTGCACCGTGTTACTGAGAGGGCGGACTACTGACGGCCGGATTAGCGAGAGTCTAGTCATGGTTATGATATGAGAGTTCCCTTACGGAGCAGAGACAATCAGTTTAAACACAAACATTCAAATCCAAAAAGGAGAAAGAAATATGATGAGGAAATATTACATCCATATTACACTGATAACGGAACATACATGATAAAGCAAATACAAACAAAAGAATAACAATATTTATTGGGGCATTAAGAAACGGGAGCCAAATATTTGTGGGCAAGTTACAGAAACGTAGCCAACCAGACCATCCATAGAGGTTTCGGAATTCTGCAAACGTCTCAGTAGAGCTAAAATTGAAACAATGAAATAAACAGGTGCTGTGAAAGCATACCTGAAGGAAGACAGACTATAATAACTTGTTATATCTGACAGCAAGTATTTTGGACTCACATTCGGGAGGACGACGGTTCAATCTTGCGTACGGCCATCCTGATTTGGGTTTTCCGTGATTTCCCTAAATCGCTCCAGGCAAATGCTGGGATGGTTCCTTTCGAAGGACACGACCGACTTCCTCCCCTAATCCGATGAGACCGATGACCTCGCTGACTGGTCTATTCCCCCAAAACAACAACAACAGCAAGTATTTTAGGCAGGAAATGCCCAGCTGCACAAAGAATCCCTCAGAAACCCAAAGAAAACTGAAACAAATCAGTCCGGGTGGAAGTGAAACTAATGTGGGCTCAAAGAAAAGCTAAATAAAACTGTACATCACGTAATCTAGTAGGGTCAAAATGTAATAATAATAGCCACAGTGTGATTTCACCAGAAATGTTGAGGACTAATAGTAATACTCCAACAAAATGTTTAAGGCAGCTACTTAGATTAAATATACTCAGTCATCAGCATAATCATTTGTTGCAACTGAAATTGTGCAAGTCTCAGGCATACAATAGGATTCTATAAAGAAATGGACGTTGAGGCGTCGATATTAGTGACAAACTGAACGCCATTTCAAGAAAAGCGTAGACGGAAACAATAAAAACAAATGTGCAATCGAAAATTTGTGATAATCAGTAAACAATTAAGTAAGAGAAATAAAATACGTCGCACCACACAAAGCCTTACGAATATGCGCTGAGTCATAGCGTATACGACAAACTATTGACTATGTGGCACTATCAGATGCCGATGTAGATATACAGGATGATCAGAAACAGTGTATAAAGCTTGTAAGGGTGTTGCAGGGTAGGTTGTGCTACGAAATTATTGCTAAGAAAAATATTCCACACACTGCGTCGTTTCCGAGGTAATTAACATTGAAATTATCCAATCACACAGTTGCTCGAGTAAATTCCAGCGGTCCACCAGATCTAATTAGTGCCTGTTGCTCTCATAGCGTAGATGACAGCGCACGAGACTGCTCAGACTTTAGCTCGTATTCGAACCTGACTATGTCCCATGCCCCGTTTTCGTATTGCTCTCTTACTCGGTTTCAGGAAGCGAAACGAAGTACATGTTTAACGGCATTGTATCTGCTAGGCCACTTGAATTTACGCGAGGAAGAGCCTGATTGGCTAATTTGAATGCTAATTAATTCGGAAACGGAGCTACGCATGGAATTTTTTCTGAAGAGTTATTTCTCACCGTAGCCTACCCTGCAACACCCTTACAAGCTTTTCTGATTGTTTCTGACTACCCTGTATATATCACGGCAATATAAATACGCTGTGAGACCATAGAGTGAATCATCCGAAGACATAGTAAAATGGTAAAGTAACTTCGTAAACGTACACCCAATCGGCGTGTATGTAAACGATTAGAACTGCGTTTCCCTTTGCAAGTAGAACGACCATCAGAGTGCATTAGCGTAGGACTTGGTAGGCTATATGAGGGCCATGAACTGCTTCAGATGTTGAGTGATAACTGCGAAGGACGTGGAGATGCCTCATATTTGTTGGGGGACAACGCTTTCAGCACATGACAATCCTTGAAAGAGGTCTCACTGTGGGTTTGCATTTGGCCGGTTGATCGAATCGGGCAGTATAGAGAGTTCAACACCATTCGCATGTTACTTATCATGAACGTGAGGGCTGGCATACTCTTCAAAGTTCTGGCCGAACAAACACAAGTGAGTATCGCCCCAACGTTCACCAAACACACAACAATCCTATCATATCTCCATCTGCCATCCGAGAAGAAGTAATTGACTCTCTCAGATATACACTACTGGCCATTAAAATTGCTACACCACGTAGATGACGTGCTACAGATGCGAAATTTAACCGACAGGAAGAAAATGCTGTGATATGCAAATGATTAGCTATTCAGAGCATTCATACAAGGTTGGCGCGGGGGCGTCACTTACAACATGCTGACATGAGGAAAGCTTTCAAGCGATTTCTCATACACAAACAGCAGTTGACCGGCGTGGCCTGCTGAAACGTTGTTGTGTTGATTCGTGTAAGGAGGAGAAATGCGTACCATCACGACTTTGATAAAGGTCGGATTGCAGCCTGTCACGATTGCGGTTTCCCGTATCGCGACATTTCTCCTCGCGTTGGTCGAGATCCAATGACTGTTAGCATAATATGGAATCGGTGGGTTCAGGACGGCAATACGGAACGCCGTAATGTATATTAACGGCCTCGTATCTCTAGCAGTCGAGATGACAGGCATCTTATACGCATGGCTGTAACGGACCGTGCAGTCACGTCTCGATCCCTGAGTCAACAGATGGGGACGTTTGAAAGACAACAACCATCTGCACGAACACTTCGACGACGTTCGCAGCAGCATGGACTATCAACTCGGAGACCATGGCTGCGGTTACCCTTGACGCTGCCTCACAGACAGTAGCGCCTGCAATGGTGTACTCAACGACGAACCTGGGTGCACCAATCGCAAAACGTCATTTTTTCGGATGAATCCAGGTTCTGTTTACAGCATCATGATAGTCGCATCCGTTTTCTGCGACATCGCGGTGAGCGTACATTGGAAGCGTGTATTCGTCATCGCCATACTGGCGTATCACCCGGCGTGATGGTATGGGGTGCTATTGGCTACACGTCTCGGTCACCTCTTGTTCGCATTGACGGCACTTCGAACAGTGGACGTTACATTTCAGATGTGTTACGGCCCGTGGCTCTACCCTTCATTCGATCCCTGCGAAACCCCACATTTCAGCAGGATAATGCACGACCGCATGTTGCAGGTCCTTTTACGGGCTTTTCTGTATACAGAAAATGTTCGACTGCTGTCCTGACCAGCACATTCTCCAGATCTCACACCAATTGAAAAGTTCTGGTCAATGGTGGATGAGCAACTGGCTTTCACAATACGCCAGTCACTACTCTTGATGAGCTGTGGTATCGTGTTGAAGCTGCCTGGGCAGCTGTAGCTGTACACACCATTCAAGCTCTGTTTGACTCAATGCCCAGTCGTATCAAGGCCGTTATTACGGCCAGAGGTGGTTGTTCTGGCTACTGATTTCTCAGGACCTATGCACCCAAATTGTGTGGAAATGTAATCACGTGTCAGTTCTAGTGTAATATATTTGTCCAATGAATACCCGCTTATCATCTGCATTTCTTCTTGGTGTAGGAATTTTAATGGCCAGTAGTGTACTTTGTCATTCCGCACCATTTAGTCAGAGACTAGCAGTAGCCAGACTAAGAGCTCACTGTTACACCTGCAGTCTGCTTTCAATACAACAGCACAAACGGCTAAGTTCCGATTGGTAGTCTGATTAGGAAGAATGAATGGCGTCTAATTGCTTTCAGCGACCAATCGTAGCTCTGCAATACGCCAGACAAACGTGGAAGTGACCTGGGAGAGTCCCACTCTTCCAGTGTCAGAGAAGCTCGGCTGTGTTCTTCCTGGAGATATGGTGTGGTGAGGCATCGGATATGAGTTCAGGCCGCGGTTAGGGAACCACGTCTTAAAGGTACAATGCTCGTACACACGAGGCAAGTGCCTCTATGGACAGTCCCATAGTTCTCAGAGCCATTTTAACCTCTATGAACTGTCTTTGTGATGTAGAGGTACTCTCATGATCAAGAAGATACCCAGATTCTTACCTTCTTATGAATAACGAATCCCACTCTCATTATACTAGTTTCTGCAACGGCTGATATTACCCCGTATTCATCTGACCAGAAATTCTTGTCCCCATTCCATTTCACTTTACTGACCTCACATTTTAGTGATAGGATTGTTCTCATCCCAATCGACAGCAAACCAACACTGACAGCAGGCATAGTACAGATATACATACGGACTCGAAAGCTGAAAATGAAGTGGTAGAGAAAGTATATGAGGATATTGAAGGAGTATTGCAGTATGTGAAGGGAGATGAAAATCTAATGCTATTGTAGGCGAGGGAATAGAAGAAAAGATTACAGCAAAATATGAGTTTGGGACATGGAATGAGATAGGAGAAAGACTACTTGTGTTACGTAATAAATTTCAGCTAGTAATAGCTACTACTCTGTTCAAGAATCACAAGAGGACGGTATATTTGGAAAAGGCCGAGAGATACGGGAACATTTCCGTCGGATTGCATCATCAGCAAAGATTCCGAATTCAGATACTGCAGTGCAAGGCGTACCAAGGAGCAGGTATTGACTCAGATCACAATTTGGTGGTGATGAAATATAGTCTGGAGTTTAAGAGATTAGTCACGAGAAATCAGTGGGCAAAGAAGTGGGATACGGAGATACTAAGAAATGAGGAGATAGGCTTGAAGCTCTACAAGGCCATAGATATTGCAATAAGGAATAGCTCAGCAGGCAGTACACTTGAAGAGGAATGGACATTTCCAAAATCGGGTAGTCATAGACGATGCAAAGAAAAACATAGGTACAAAGAAAATAACTGAGAAGAAAGCATGGGTAACACAAGTAATAGTTCAGCTGATCGATGAAAGAAGGAAGCACAAAAATGTTCAGAGGGGCTCAGGAATACAGAAATACGGGTCACTGAAGAAATAAATAAATTGGAAGTACAGGGAAGCTAATATGAAATGGCTGCATGAAAAAGAATTGAAGAAATCGAAAAATAAATGATTGTGGGAAGGACTTAGTATGCATATAGGAATGTGAAACAGGCTTCAGAGAAATGAAAATAAGGGATGTTAACATTAAGAGTACAATGGGAATTCAGCTGTTAAATACAGAAAAAAGAGCGCACAAGTGGAAAGAGTGCATTGAAGGCCTCTATGAGGGGGGAACATTTGTGTGATGTGATGGAAGGAGGAACAGGAGTCGATTTAAAAGAAATAGGGGATCCACCATTAGAATCGTAATTTCAGATAGCTTTGGAGGACTCAAGATCAAATTAGTGACAAGGGATAGATAACGTTCCATCAGAATTTCTAAAATCAATGGGGGAAGTGGGAAGAAAACGACTATTCACGTTGGTGTGTAGAGAAAGTACGAGTCTGGCGACATACCATCTGACTTTCGGAAAAATATCATCCACACAATTCCGAAGATTGCAAGAGCTGACAAAAGCGAGAATTATCTCACAATCAGCTTAACAGCTCATGCATCCAAGTTGCTGACAAGAATAATTCGCAGACGACTGAAAATTAAAATGTAGAATCTCTAAGTCTTAGGAAAGGTAAAGGAATCAGAGAGGCAATTCTGACTCTGTGGTTGAGAATGGAAGCAAGACTAAAGAAAAATCACGACTAGTTCACAGGAAGTCGATCTAGAGAAGGCGTTCGACAAAAACTGATGCAAGGTGTTCGAAATACCGATGAAATTGGTGGTAAACTATACGGAGAGACGGGTAATACATAATATATACAAGATCCAAGATGGAATAATTGGAGTTGAAACCAAGAACGGAGAGCTGAGATTAAAGAAAGGATGTAAGACAGGGAAGTAGTCTTTGGCTCCCTCGCTCCAATGTTCAATCTATGCACCGAGAAAGCAATGATGGAAATAAAAGAAAGGTTCAGGAATAGAATTAAAATTCAAGATGAAAGGATGTCAATGATACGATTCGGTCATGATGTTGCTATCCTCAGTGAAAGTTATCGGCTGAATGGAATCAAGATTATAATGAGTACAGAATACGGATTGAGAGTAAATCGAAGAAAGACTAAAGTAATGAGATATAGAGAAATTTAACATCATAATTGATAGTCACGAAGTAGAAGGAGTTAATGAATTCTGCTACCTAGGCAGCAAAATAACCGATGATGGATGGAGCTAAAAAAATGGCTCTGTGCACTATGGGACTTAACTTCTGAGGTCATCGGTCCCCTAGTACTTAGAGCTACTTAAACCTAACTAACCTAAGGACATCACACACATCCATGTCCGAGGCAGGATTCGAACCTGCGACCGTAGCCGTCGCTCGGTTCCAGACTATAGCGCCTAGAGCCGCTCGGCCACACCGGCCGGCTGGATGGAGCTAGGATGACATCAAAAGTAGACTAGCATTGTGCAAAGAGGGCATTCCTCACCAAGAGAAGTCTAGTAGTATCAAACATGGCCCGTAATTGGAGGAAGAAATTTCTGAGAATGTACGTTTGGAGCACGGAAAACCGGAACAAAAGAGAATCGAAGAATTTGCGATGCGGTGCTACAGACGAATGTTGAGAAATAGTTGGACTCATAAGGTAAGGAATTGCGGACGTTCTTTGCAGAACCGGAGAGGAAAGAATTTTTGGAAAATACTGACAAGAAGAAGGAACACGATGATAGGACATCTGTTAACTCATCATGGAATGACTTCCATGGTAAGAGAGGGAGCTGTCGAGGCTAAAATCGCTAGAGGAAGACAGATATTGGAATGCGTTCAGCAAGTCATTGAGGACGTAGGTTGCAGATGCTACTCTGAGATGAAGATGCTGTCGCAGGAGATTAATTCGTGTCGGGCTGCATCAAACCAGTCTCAAGACTGATGACTCAAAAATTAAGTGCAGTTCACTGACCAACTCGGACGTAAGCTCCACCCCATGGGCCAGAATCCACGTTACAGGTTGTGGGCCTGTTGCCTGTCGAGAGGATACAACGGCTTTGTGACATCCATCCCAACAGAATCAGTACATGTGTGAAGAGCAGATGGCGTGCAAAGTCATATTGACAAGAGCGCTCGGACTGCCAAGTTCTTTGAAACTGGACTTGCGTTTGTACTCATTATAATACTATCACATACCCTCTGTACACCTGAACGAATGTAGCTGTAGCAATAAACGCAAACGCTAACCACTATCTCCTGCTTTTTCCTCGGTACCACTGGAAGGAAGTATCCTATAAAATCACTCAAATATTTTCGTTAATGAGTTGTCAGATTAGCAGTCCTTACAAAGGAAGGTTATAAACCAAAAGGTAAGGCACACAACGCAGGACAAAAGAAATCGGTGGAGGAATTTCGTTCAGTGAGAATCGCAAAGATTGTTACATGCTACTGAAAATTATTTTCTGAATTTATGAAACTGGATTGTTACTATACACAATTTCCTGTTATAAAACACACGCATGGAACACAGATTCAACACAGAGCTGAGCATACACAACTGAGGCACTGCACAGATTTGGAGAACGGAATGAGATATCGCACCAAAGAAAAGCGATCTGTCCTCTTTTCCTCAAAAGTGATTACAAACTGAAATACAAGCAGGCAACATTTATCAGGCTTGTCTTTCAGACGTTGCGGACTTGTTTTTCTTCTTCTTAATCTTCTACTTAGTTTTCGTGGTAGCAAAGAAACGTTGACAGAACCAGTGCAAATGAAAGGTGGGAATTCAGATATACAGAGAAGCTGTGTGGAACAATGTATGAAACGTATGTGACATCTGCAGTTTCCTGACAAGATGAATTAAGTGATCACCTTTCACGTTCGAGTATATCTAAGTGGTGCGCCAGTAGTAACTCTGACACAATAACTATTGTGACGTTAGACAACAGACACGTTGTTAAGAGTTTGTATGTCGAGTAGAATAAAATGAATTTTGTTACATTAACTGGAGGGGTAATAATAAACTCTAGAGAAAGGCCTACAGAGACGCAAACAAAAGTTTTATTGTGATCCAGTCTAGCATGTTTCGATTCTCCCAACCATATCTGTGGCAACAACCTCTGTTCTTGGTTTAGTGTGCGTTCCGTCCCTTTTATGAGTTGCAGAAGCCGTAACTGCCTGACACGAAGCATATAAGAGACCTTTACAGGAGTACCGAGCTAGATTGTCGTTAAGGATCTGACAGTGTCATCTGCCGCTGGCACACAAATAATTGATAACAGTGACTCGTAGATTCCACAATAAAGTACCAGTCATGATAACAGGATCGCCAACATAGAACAGTCACTTTACACAAAGCAAGTTTACTGAGAACATACAGAGCTGCTCTGCCAACCTAAAGAAAGAGTGCTGCTTCGTACATGTATTTGAAATGCTCTTGCAAATTACAGTATTTCTTAATTATGTAGGACTTCAAATATTAAGAAATCAGAAACGCTATATCACAAATACTTCGAATATCTTTCGGGAATGCAGCAGGGTGACATTGTCGATAACCACTAATATTTCGACAGGTGACTACCCCGTAATTTTGACACGAAAACTCCAGCGCACACACACACACTGTAAACACGAGGGCCCTCTGAAACCAAAGATGGACGATGCTAGAAGTTATCGGTGTTGAAAATAACCGGGTGCGCACTCGTTCACCTGTCGAACACACACAAATAATTGTAAGAGTCAGAAATTGAGCCTATAACCATTATATGATGTGAGCTACATGCAATCCTTATCAATCAGCCACCAATGCAATCCGTATCTGGCTGCTACAGTTGTGATAACCTTTAAAGCAGTGTTCTTCCATGAGTGGTTGACAGTGTTGCTGCGCGGTGGTTTGCTACCTGGCGTTTCAACAGTTGACTACACAAAGATGTAGTACCCCTACTCATAACACACCCGGCCAGTGGGAGTATAAACGTTCCCAGCTCATCTGGTAGCAGCATTTCACAAGCAACGTGAATTCGACTATCGAATTCTCTGTGTTAGTTGTCAGTCAGCTCTGATACTCCTGCCCAATCAAACTACTAGCCGAAGTCGCTGACCTATGAGCGCTCAGATAGCCCTAATTGTTCCAGGATTCGAAATGGATCCGAATAATCGAGGCCACCTAGTGGGTATCACTGCCCTGACACGCCAGCTGGTCTGTAAGGACCCTGGGTTCGACTTGGACCTGCGCGCTTCTCGCCAGCTTACATACCCGACGGCACCAAGGTGACAAGACGGCACGTGCCAGCAAGGGCGGTGACAGTGCCAGTTGCCATTGTCTCAGCGTAGCACCAGGGACACCGCGAGATGACTGCTAGCCACGACCGGCTGCTGGACAGCTGACATAAAATTACTCAACAGTAAGCGTCAAGTAATAAAGAATGTTCTTGGTGGGTGCTCCTCCTGGAGAACCATTCCACAGCCGGACTGAGTGGACGTGTGGTTCTAGGCGCTACAGTCTGGAACCGAGCGACCGCTACGGTCGCCGGTTCGAATCCTGCCTCGGGCATGGATGTGTGTGAGGTCCTTAGGTTAGTTAGGTTTAGTTAGTTCTAAGTTCTAGGCGACTGATGACCTCAGAAGTTAAGTCGCATAGTGCTCAGAGCCATGTGAACCATTTGAACCATTCCACGGCTTCCCCCATACGCAACTCTGCAGCCCGATCCAGACAACCAATACCATGGCACAGTGGACGACGTACAGCGCACGGCGTTTCTTTCCCTGCTGGTATAACATCGGATCGCTGGTTTCGAGTCAACTGTGGCTTCCTGGCTCTTCACCTAAGAAGTCATCCGTCCTGCAGAAGTGGACCCTCGCCTTTGGTCGCGTTGTCACATCTTCATGTTTACCGGGATGTTCAAATGGAATTATTTCCGTTCGGACAAACCAATCGTCGGCAAGTCGCCATGTTCCTTGCTCTGCGACTCGGGATTATGTGAAGGCCATGTACGTCTGTAGATACACCTGCTCAGTTTCATAGAAAACATCAGTCAAACGACATAAGACGCAGTATGGAACAATGTAGGGCTTTAATACACTTCCTGGTATCCCAGTCTCATGCCTATGTATAAAAATTCATGACGGGTCGCCTGGGTTGAAGCCTACTGATTTAATCTCGGCGTGTAACAGTCATCGTTCCAATATTCCGCACTCAGAATCCGTTTGCATGCTAGCTCTCTTGCTTCTTCAGTCCTGGTAACGAGTTGCTTTATTTAAACATCGTCAGAACGATCAGATTTAAACTGAAACAAGGTATTGTTTGAACCCCTCTAGAGTTGATGAGAGAAATCGGCGTGAAATATCATCTTGCTTTGTAATGTTGTACGCGAATATCACTACAAGCAGTACCGTACGTCAGTCGCTCTGCTTGACGTTATTGTACATCGAAAACATATCCGCCAACGTCTTGTTAAAAAGTTCCGTGAAGCCATTCGTCTGCTGGTGGCAGGCAGTTATCGTATAATTACTTCTGGTCTTTACTAAAATATTTTTCCACTGTTGTGGTGCTGATTACTTCAAAATTATGTCTGGCCATTTCCAGAGCTTCAGCCGCTAGCAGAGCCTTACAGTGTAGTGTATGAGGCAGACAGTGACACGGTTATCAATTTATGCTCATTTTTCGACTTACGAAGTAGCCGCCGCCAACCCCTGCCCCTTGCCTCACCGCATCGCCCCCGCCCCAGCCTTGGAAAACCCTCTCTCCTCCGGAAAAGGTGAGATTCAATCCGATGAAACAGAGCAACAGCGGAATGAAATGGTGCCAGTCATTCTGGAGTAAGTGAGGCACATACTTCAATCGGCATTCCCTACATTGTGTCTTATACAGGGTGAGACACTAACTAATGCCACGAAGAATAACTCCGAAAGTAGGGTAGGAGATGAAACGTTTTCGGGAAAAAAGTTGCATGTGAGAGCGGGGGCCATAATAGGACGTTGGTTTTTTGTTCCTAGGTGGGATCGCTTCAGAGATATGGTCAACTTTGTTTTTGAAAGGGAATGCTATAGTTTGATACTTATTTTCTGATAGCGGCTATCGAGACGAAGCCAATGATGTGCAACAGTAAGGTCTTTGAACGTCAACGAAGGTCACAGAGGTGGCATGAACACCCATTCACAGAAGGTGTTCAAAGTGATGACCATTGGTATCAATGCAGTGCTGTAATCTTCTTATCTTGGATTGAGTGGTTTTCCTGATCACATCGGCACTTATCGAAACACATGCTGTGACAATTCTCTCTCACATGTCTTCAGGTGCAGTTTGAACGTCTTTATAAAACAATGCCTTTTACGAATCTCCACAATAAAAAATCCAGAGGCGTCAAGTCTGGCGAACGAGCCGGCCACGACACACCTCCTCCGCGTCCAGTCCAACGATCTGGGAACTGTCTCTGCAAATCATTTCTAGCCATTAGCGAAAAATGTGCAGTACACCCATTGTGTTGATACCGCATTCTGTTCCTTGTTCCTAAAGGTATTTCTTCCAGTAACAAATCTGATGTTTCTTGCCGGAATTTTGTGTACTTCCTAATATTTAGATTTCCTTCGATGAAATAGGGGCCAATAACTTTGTCCTCAAGAATCCCATACCATACATTCTCCGACCACGGTTTTTGGTGTGCAACTTGCCGCAGCCAACGTGGATTTTAAGTTGCCCGATAATGCATGTTACGCAAATTAACATTTGCATGATTCATGAATGTAGCCTCGACAGAAAATAAAATCAAATTAATAAATGTGTCATCCCTCTGAATCTGAAGTTGAGCTCATCGGCAGAATTAAGTGCGACGCATGCAATCCGTATCAGTTAATCCTTGGTGGAGAATGATATGGTAAAGATGATATTTATGGCGATGAGGAACCCGAAAAACATTACTCTGGCTCATGCTAGATTCCTTTGCGATTTGACCCGAGCTAACACAAAGATATTTAACCACAGTGGCAATTTCCGTTTCCTCGTTAGTAACTTTCCTTTGCCGGATATGTTTCCGATGCGTTAAAGATCCAGTTGTTCTCAGTTGATCATACACATATTAAAATGTACGACGTGTCGGGTGAGTACGCTGAGGATATCTGTCAGCTTACAAGTGTCTAGCTCTCACTCCATTTTGTTGGCATTTTCCGTAAATGAGAAGCATATCGACTAGTTCTTCGAAGGAATACATCATTCACATTCACTTGATACGACGATACCTGTCTTACCATTACTATCTGAGTTGTATAGCGAAACCGTCGAAAGGTGTTTACATGTCAATGGCACGTTAGATGCATAAGGCAGTATTCGGCGAATATTTAGTATTTGCACGATATACGAGAGAGAATTGTCAGAGCATGTGCTTCCATAAGTGCTGAAGTGATAAGGAATACCACTCAGTCCATGATAAGAAGATTGCAGCTCTACATTGATACCAATAGTCATCATTTCGAACACCTTCTGTAAATGGACGTTCATGCCCTGATGACCAAATTAATGTCAGATCATCGTGAAAATACTTCACCATGCCTGGCACTAAATGAACCAGCATGACAAGCAACATGTTCCGTTCGATTTTCTCATCTATTAGTTTGAATTGCCCTTGTACTCAGTCTTCCTTTGTTAAGGGTTCTATAATTTTCGTTAAAGCTTTATCTACCTTCTGTACAACTGAAATCTTCGTTAATGCAGCGAGCACAGTGATATCAGTAGTGTAGTAATGTTCCGTTAAGGGAGTCTGCGAAAGGCAGACGACAGCCTTCCATTTGGGTCCACTATTTTTTATTAGTGTCACGTCATATTCCCTAATCTTACTGTCTATTTTACTAATCGTGCTGATGAATCTTTCGGGTTTGGGAGTAAGCGGTAACAGTGGAAATCAGACACACTGATGATTGGACAGCAGTTTATATAGGGTGGAAACGCACTCATTGCCCAGACAACTGAAGGCCTCTCTCTGTAAGTCGTAGGGCAAATTTTGTCAAAATTGAAGAGGTTTCTATGGGTATAAACACTCTTTCAAAGCCTTTCACAATCTGTGCCTGAACTGTACCTATCCCCTTACCACCATCATAGGTGAACATTCTCGTCAAAATTGGCAGGATTGGGTTGGCTAAGCAGGCGAAGAATACAGAAATAACTTTATATTTGCACTTCAACAAAATTAGTCTCCTCGTTCCATTAGTTACGACTGAAATTCTTTACGAAGCATCTTGAGAAGGAGTATATCCTGAGGAAGCCTGTCATATTACGAAAGTGCCGATCAGCTGGAAGATCTGTTAAGACATAACCCTCCTAATACCGAATAATCTGTGATAAAATGAGTACCACTGGGGCCTCTAGTCACCCCACCAAGCTCTATTTTGTATTAAGAATAATCTTAATAAGTGTCAGATATAATCACATTCCTTATGTTATGGAATGAATATTTATCAATATGGAAAATTATTTTAACTATTTATTTCTGTAAATGGTACAAACGATTACGAAAAAACTACATAAATATCTGACCAAATTCCAACTTGAAAATTATTAAGTATTTCATTTAAGGCAAGAAATTAGAGAGTGCTTTTTACACACAGAATATCCATATTTGAACCCTTTTCAGTGTATTTTCTATCCACACATCTTTCATAGAATGGACACCGTCCTCGCTGTTTCGTCTATGGCGGTGGTGAGAATGCTGAAGAAACTAATATTGTCTAGTTTCCTGCGAATGGGCTGCTTTCCTAGTTCTAAGAGCAATGTCTGCCTCTTGTAGCCGTATTAAAAATGCATTCAGTGCACTAATATCAGTCATGTTATAAGATAATATCATTGGCCACCTTCTTCTCATACTCTTTGTAGTGTACGTTCTAACATGCTTGTCCATTATATCTACTCCTGACTTTATTTTGTTGTAATCCAGAATCATTACTGGCTTGGATTCTTCAAGATCTTCCACTTCCTTCCTTGAATACATTGTACAGAGTAAAGTTACATTCTACTTTTCTTGGAGAATATGAAACAATAGTTACCAATCTTGAATTGGGTAAAATGATTTCCAATCACTGCTCAACTAAGAATGGGTCTACCATCCCCTTCATTTCACAGATGTGTAATTGCTTCATTATGGGCCCTGTAATTACCTGCTAGAATCAAGACACTGATAAAGCACTTCTGTTGAAAATCATCTATTGGTGTCCATCTGCTACCATACTCAAGACTTCCCGCTTTCCTAGTCCATTTTAGTATTTCATCAACTATTTTCGTCCTGAGAAACATTTGAATGGCTTTCTTCCTGGAGTGCTAGTTCTGCAAGGATCGCAGGAGAGCTTCTGTGAAGTTTGGATATTATGAGACGAGGTACTGGCGGAAGTAAAGCTGTGAGGACAGGGCGTGAGTCGTGCTTGGGTAGCTGAGATGGTAAAGCACTTGCCCGCTAAAGGCAAAGGTCCCGAACTTGAGTCTCGGTCCGGCACACAGTTTTCATCTGCCATGAAGTTTCAGTTGAAAGACTGATCCCAAAGCGTCCTCATTTTTTACAGTGATTTTTTTTTGTAATTTTTTTTTTTGTGCCTGACTTCACTCGCATTATGCTGCATCTACCTTCCACTAGTTGTTCTCGTCTCGTGTTTGTGCCACATTTCTCTGTTTTGTGACCCAGCCCAAAGAGATGAAAAGTGCATATCGTGGCATTTCACGCTACCGCAAGTGTATGGTAACTTAAAATACAATAATTACTTACAAAAGTCAGAATTATGTGTTAGTCCCCTTTACAGGCTACATGTTCGCACTGCCCAAATTTTCTTCCGAACTACCGTCTGATTCAGGAATATTCTCTTCTAAGGTGTCTTTTTCTCCGTCGCTACATGAGACATCAGACTCTGTATCACTGATATCACTATTTCATTCTCCAGATAGACGATTATCCTCCAGTACTATTTCAAGCACTTTCTTTTCGAAATGGTGACTAGCTATTTTCAGCTAAATCCAGCAAACAAAGAACTAGACGCCACAAGCATGCAGCAAATAACTGACGCCCATGCGGAGTCCTGCCAACAACCGCACTACCAACAACATTTCCAAGGATGCAACAAAATCAAGCACAGCAACAATTACTGATTGTAAAACCATATTAATATATTATAAAACCCCAAGGGAGATGTGGGGTTAAATATCATGCCAGTGGTATTCGGTGGTTCTATCATGATCTTCTGCAAAACCAAATAAACTCAAAAAGTTTAATTAATGTATTAAGCAACTGTTACTAACTTCAGGAAAAGTTCATTTTTTCATAATTTTGTGAAATATAGGTTTATTTTAGAGAAAATACACTCTGGGATCACTAAAGACCCCACTGTATTAGGAGGGTTAATTTTCCCGCCTCAAGCAGACTCCATTCCCATTAATTATGTTTCTCAAGGCATATATTTTCTGGGGTATGAAGAGGTAATTTCTCAAATTCACATACAAGCATACATTTTAGAAACTGTTTATCATAGATATAAAGCTGCTTTGGTGCCCTTTAAGTGGTGCTTAAAAGAGAAATCTGCTTCATCTTTGGTCAGTTTCCAATTGGACGATTCTCCTTCACTATTCATTTATCACTGCTGTCATAAATGTACCACTTAAGTCGAATAACATACACTTGTTACGTATTTGCGTTCATTTTGAATGAAGGATTAATACATAATAAACATTTCGTGGGGAAGTGACCAGTAACAGATTTTATGGCCTTGCTAATAGTCAGTAACCACTAAGGTGTGGCTAATAAGTGGATGCCAACGCCACAGTTACTTTGTCGAATACAATAAAGGGATTATCGCGGTCAGTATTAATCTGCGTAAAAGCTCCCTGAGTGTAATGGCACACAGCGTTACAGAATGTCACGAACGTTTCTCTCTGCAATTGTGCTCGATATTGTTATATGATCTAATTCGAAATATGAGCCTCGGTCCGCAAAATAACGCAACCGTCTGAGTATTGACTCTTTGGCGAATTATACGTGGTATACAAATTGCCGCAGCATTTCCAAAGAAAGCACACGTGAATAAATTAGAGGACTATCAGAACTCTGGAATTTGGCGTTTGTAAACTTCATAGCAAATTAAAGTACAGAAGAATAAAAAGGAAAATGGAGGACGCATTGGACGAAGATCGGTCTGATTTGGGAAAAGGACTTGTAAGATAGTAGTATTGGGATGGTGATGTAGCAGCATGCTCCATTAGAAAAAAACTGATCCTCTAGTTGGTCATTAAGAAATTGATGGTTAGCTGATTACTAAACTTATGGCCAAACAGGAAAAAAATAATTTAAGAGATCTCGCTGAAAAGTTCTCAATAAGTCATTTCTTAGATTTTATATGTATGCGATGCATGTTGACACAAATGACTGAGCAAATGCGTTTCTTCGCCTCTGGTGCGCACAAAAGATGCTTAATCTACGTTGTTTAATCCAGTTTTGTTCCAGCTTTGCTATAATAGTGTTGTGTGATTGCTAATTGTTTTTATTGTGTCTTGTCGTGTACGGTACCCAATTACTTCGTACATTCACACCCTGTTTTGGTACATACATTTTGCCTTTCTCCCAGTATTCTTTTTGTATGTTATTTTCTTTGTTGTAATTTTATTTCCTTGCTAGTCAGGGTGCCGAAGTACTGAGAGCGGTACATTTGTCCCTCTTTATCCAAGATCATTTATTGAAACATGCATAGGTAGGTTTGTAATATTAAAAAGGTGAAACATGTTTTAATATTAAAAGGATTGACGCTATTAGATAACCATTTGTCGGTATTTAAAGCACAATCTTGTAATGAGACCAAAGCACTTTACTATACTGCATGAAACTTTTTCTACCTGCACCTGGAAGAAACGCATTTAGAATAGGCGGATTACGCGGTGCTTTGAGGAACGGGTTGTGTGTGGAGCTGATGGGTTGCTATATTGGCATGTGCAGTGAGAGAGAGTAAATGACAGGGTCGTGGGATTTGGAACAATGATGACGGGAACGATTTTATACTGCCCCATTTTCACGTTACGTCTCATTTACTGATGACATAGATATTCACACACACACACACACACACACACACACACACACACACACACACACACATACTCACACATACACACATACATACAAACACCCAGAATGATGCGGCAGTAACATAATCAGATACGAAAGCAGCGTAATGAAGTCTATTGAAGATTATGAAGATAGAGCCTTCTTGCTGCTGTCAGAGGCCCAGTGGTATACACAAACACATTCCCATCTGAGAGGTTGCCTAATCCCGTCCGTGTGATCACTTGCTGCAGGCACAGCCAAGCGTGTGTATGCTTTGCAGACGTATAAATGACCGAACAAATGTGTGAATTAATAGAGTTATTTTTCGTACATCAGTCACCAAGATATTTCATGTAATTTTTTAATAATAATATTAGCTAATTGCTGTACGAATTTCAGTTCTGTACCTAAAACCATTTCTAAGATAGAGAAAAGTACCTATAGCCTAGATTTTATAACTTCCTACTGCAAGCAACCTCCTTACTGTTAATATGTTTATCTGAATACATCAGAGGACGAGTTAAACCCTCAACACTTTACTGATAAACAACTAGTTAACTAATCTCTTGTGTACAAATACGTTATTAACGATCCAGCTTCAAGCAGTAATTACTATTTGCAGGTCGTTATTGTTTTAATTTTTTATGCTAACAAACTGAGTGAGTAAATGAATGCAGCATGTGCATGACGTATGAATCGTGCAGTTTATTAACAACTGATGATGAACCTTCTTAGGAATAATGAAGGGTCATAGTGCGGTGAGACACATTCATGGCACGAGGTACATATTGCAAAGTAAGGGGACTATTTGCTCATTATTTATTTATTGCTTATGAAGTCTGAAAAATTAGAGCCTTAATACCCTCTCTTACTAGGAACAACAAATACCAAAAGTATTTCAAAATACTCCCAAAATAAGAATAATAACTGACACTAACAACAATAACAATACTAATAATAAGTCATTTAGAGTGACAAAGATTACTTTAGTACATTTGATGCCACGTTTAGTATAATAAAAAGCGGAATAATTAAAAGAAGAGAACGTGGCTGTTAGAAAAGAAACAATATAAATGTAGAACTCGGCTGACAAGGGGTAGGGTAACTTGTGGGAGAGGGGGACTGACGAGAATGAACTGCAGAGAGTGTAGAAGAGATAGATATTGTAATACAAAGTTAAAAGGTGGACCATACCTGTCTCCTAAAGTTTGGAAGACATCTAATTTTTCTGATATTTTGAGGAAGATTATTCCAAAGTCGGGTTGCTGATACAGGAAATGATTCAAAGAACATGGCAGTGTTGAGAAACCATATTTCTGCTGCACTGTTCAGTTAGTAGAGTAAGAGTTGAAGACAAATAATAGGGAATGCAATGATTGAGAAGACGAAAGAGCTAACATAGAGTATGATATTCTGTACGCATATCGGCACGTAGGCATGATAACTTTTCTTAGACTAGTGTGATATGGTCGAAAAACCGTACGTCATAAATGTATCGTACACAAGCATTCATCGCCAGTACGGGGCTGCCTGAGCTTTCGTTCGAAGGTCCTTGGTGGATGGTATCACCGCAGTCGAGTATGGGGTGCATTTTTGTCTCTACGAGCTTTATTTAAGCTCGAAAGAACGTATTTTTTTACATCCCCGTAGCGAGTGAAGTGACAATAAAGCCGTCTTACAGACTGCAGTTGTGTGTTCATTCCAGTGTAGGTCACGGTCCAGAATTGTCCCCAAGGTTATATATGTGCCGTTTATAATTAATGGTGGAAGATATTCTCTGAATTAAGTCGTAATAAGTGTTTTGTGAGCAGTTAATATTGCTTGCTTGTTAGTTGGGTTCAATTTAAAATCTATGTTTTGCACCCACCTGATGGGACAAGTAAATTCACATTTTTCGTGCTGGATGGCTGTGCACAGGTTTGTTGAACTTGCACTGGAAAGTAAGTTAATATCTCCAGAAATAGGTGATATTTTCAGCAGGAGGGAATATTTGACACTTCATTAACATATAATGAGATGAGTAAAGGGTCCAATACTGGTCCTTGTGGGACCCCTGATATTACATCTCTCCTTTGCGACATTTTTGTTCCAATAATTACACACTCTTGGGGAGATGTAAAGCATGGGTAAAGCCAACGTACACAAGAATTTTGGCTTGTGAGTTTAGTAAACAGAATGTCAAACTCGACAGTGTCGAAAGCGTTGCTGGAATCCAAAAAGAACGTTCGTGGTCCGATTTTGCAGCAAATCAGACTAGTATTCATATAAATAGTTATTTGATGTTCAGTTATTAGTGAGCTGTTCGTAAACTATGTATTATCATGTTTTGTAAAATGCTAGTAAACTTCAAAAGGGCCTGTAGTCGGAAAGCAGTCTGGAAGATTCCTTCATGGAGACAAATTTTATGTCCCGGCTTTCACACTGTTGGAAAGACGCTGGAGATCAGAGAATGCTTAAAAATGTCCGTTATTTTGGACGGTAGAGGTTCAACGAGAAAACTGATCATGTGTTTTGTTATCGTGCCCTGTAGGCGCCGAACGATTTCGCTCAACTGACTTTGGAAATGTGTTAGGAATTACCGGCAGAAGAAAAATACTTCGTTTATACTAACTGTTGAAACGTTAAGGGAGTCGATGGTGTGCGTCCTTGTGCGTTCGCCAAGTAAAGATATCGGCGTAGGGTGAAGCTCATTTAGATCCTCAGTGGGAACTGTCGGTTCAGCTTCAGTCTTGGGTCCGCCTATTCCAAGCCTTCGTTGATTTTTCCGCAGGATGGCAGATCTCTGAAAGTACTCAGTTATTTCTCCTAGACTGACTAAGTCGGTTGCGAAGTTGCTTGTATGTGACGTGATTATCAGAAGTCGCTTGTCGTTTGTATGTCTACTGTGCTGGATCTCTGATTCTCGAAGGTGTTTCAGATCGTCTGTAAGCGAGGTTGCATGTTTTCTGCTTCGTCTTACTGATTTTAGAGGAACGTATTTGTGGTACAAAGTATTGAGTCTTTAGGTATTCCAGAAACAAAATCTTTAATCCTGTCATTGAAATAAGAACAATCGGCGGTTCCAGAAGTAAGAAATTAGGGTCCCCTCCACTCATGGAGTCGTCATTCAGTGTGATTAGTGTGAATAGATATTTTTCGATGCTCTAGTAATTTTTAAAATACGTTTTAATTTGCTTTTTCTAAGAAGCTGAGTGTTTCGGAAATTTATGAGATCCAAGGTAAACAACACATCCGGAAATCTTGGGATTTTAGAGAAAATTGTGACTTTCTTACAGTGGATTTTCAAACTGGTTATTGACTGGTTAAAGGTGAGTGGCTCGAAGACTTCTTAAGTAATAGAACCCAGTACGTTGTCGTCGATGGTGAGTGTTCATCGGAGGTGAGGGTATCATCTGGAGTGCCCCAGGGAAGTGTGGTAGGTCCGCTGATGTTTTCTATCTACATAAATGATATTTTGGATAGGGTGGATAGCAATGTGCGGCTGTTTGCTGATGATGCTGTGGTGTACGGGAAGGAGTCGTCGTTGAGTGACTGTAGGACGATACAAGATGACTTGGACAGGATTTGTGACTGGTGTAAAGAATAGCAGCTAACTCTAAATATAGATAAATGTAAATTAATGCAAATGAATAGGAAAAAGAATCCCGTAATGTATGAATACTCCATTAGTAGTGTAGTGCTTGACACAGTCAAGTAGATTAAATATTTGGGCGTAACATTGCAGAGCGATATGAAGTGGGACAAGCATGTAATGGCAGTTGTTGAGAAGGCGGATAGTCGTCTTCGGTTCATTGGTAGAATTTTTGGAAGTGTGGTTCATCTGTAAAGGAGACTGCTTATGAAACACTAATACGATGTATTCTTGAGTACTGCTCGAGCGTTTAGGATCCCTATCTGTTCGGATTGAGGGAGGACACGGAAGCAATTCAGAGGCAGGCTGTTAGATTTGTTACTGGTCGGTTTGATCATCACGAGAGTGTTACGGAAATGCTTCAGGAACTCGGGTGGGAGTCTCTAGCGGAAAGGACGCGTTCATTTCGTGAATCGCTACTGAGGAAATTTAGAGAACCAGCATTTGAGGCTTACTGCAGTACAATTTTACTGCCGCCAACTTATATTTCGCTGAAAGACCACAAATATAAGATAAGAGACATTAGGGCTCGTACGGAGTCATATAGGTAGTCATTTTTCCCTTGTTCTGTTTGGGAGTGGAACGGCGAGAAACGATGCTAGTTGTCGTACGAGGAACCCTCCGCCACGCACCGTATGGTAGATTGCGGAGTATGTATGTAGATGTAGATGTAGATATAGAAACGGAATAAATAATGCACATTGTTGACACGTAAAGTGCAGCCTGCCTTTTAAACAGATTTTCCACGTTGAACTCCTTTATATGTCGATTCATGGCAGGCAGTGGTTGTAGGGAGCTCAATGAGGAATGTAAGTAAATTCCAGAAAAGAAGCTACATCTCTCGACGCAGCATAATAGTTTCATTTTTGACGTATTTCTTTCAACGAGATTATGGTTTTGCGGGAGCGACCTGGAGCGTATGATGCTGAAGAACGCTAATCACAGGGTAGTTTATGAACTCTCATGCGAGTATGTGTACCCATGTACAACGTGGCTGCAGGAAATCGGAGCGTGGCCTGCTAGTGAAGCGCGTCATTGTATGCCGTGCTTCTCTCCATCTGAGGGGCCCATTCTGATGATTCCCAGCAAAGCTCACGCGATTCGCTGGACGCACAGCTTAAGTTAGACACACGTCACTCAATGGCGGACTGCTCGTCTGATCCAAACCAGAGAGCTGTGACAGGATAATAATGGCACAATTTTTGCGCGATGACTCGCTGCCCGGCGTTCAGGCTGGACGCCAGCTGAAAATGCGCGGGCTTTGTGTTCCGTTCGCGCAGAGGCCGTTGCAACGTGTTTAGCTAACAGTTCAAACACCAGCCTCCTGGCTCTTCTATTACACTGACTCCACTGCTAGATTTGGTTCCAGCAAGGACTCTTCGTTTTCGTTATAAATCACCAGTATTTATCATGGGAGTGTAGCGATGGCTTGCTGGTAATACGTCTCGAATTTAATAGGCAACGGCATACGTAGAGGCATCCGCAGCTTGTGTACTATAGCAAATATGTAAAGCCATCCGCAGTTTTCAGGTACTACAACAAAAAAAGGGTGAGCTCAGACATTTAGAATCAAAATTATGCCGGTTGCAGAGGCACCTAAAGCAAATATTTTGACGTAAATGAGATTGAATATTTTGGGATAAGGTAATAATGGTCTGAAATTAATATATAGCTTTTTACTACCTTAGCGTCCGCTGCTTCACTGTCATAGATTGTATGGTCTACAAGGTTTTGCTTTTTGTTTTCTTTTTGTTTTTCTTTAGCCGATTTTTTATGTTATTCGCAAATGCCAACGCCTTCTAAGTTCATCTCTCTACTTAAGGCCACACAAACGTGGTCTTTTCCGAAAGTACTTCTGCAGCTGGTGTACAAGGGCCTTTTGCTTTCTTGTGAACTTTCACCTCGTAACACATATTTCTTTATATGTAATCGAGAATTGAAACACCAGTTATCGTTTATTCAAATTTAAATTCTTTTTTATAAAACGATTTAATTTCTCAAATGTTTCATCCCCTATTTCACGTCCACAGGTGTAGAATTTCCTGAAACAGTGTGGTACGAATACTTTTTATTTCAAACCGAGAAATCAGATACCAATTTTTATATATGTAGCTTTGGAAATGCTGTAGTAATCCCTTAATAGTGATTTATTTAAAAAAACTCCCCACTGTCTTACCCCCTTAGGGGTTGAATTTAAAAAAAAAATACTGAAACACGTGTTTTTTTGTTTCTGAATCAGAAACCAAATACAACTTCTGTAGTCTAGTCTAGACATCTGACCACTTTCGCATTCTTCCATGGATTACACTAGTTGCAGACAGTTGGGATACACTAATTCCTTCCCACCACATCCGCTTAACCATGCCGACCCTACATATCCACGCGAAAAACGGCAGAAGCCAAAGGGGTTGAATTCCCAAAAGTACTGGAAGTGCTTTAAAAATACTTCTGTAGTTCTTTAATAATGGTTTATTTTTTAAGAAAAGCTTTCATCTACTGTTTCTCACTCATAGGGGCTAAATATCCAGAAATTCTGAAACACGTGTTTATTTCTCACTGAGAAACCAGATACCAATTTTCGTACACCTAGCACTTAAATTTCATAAACAATGACATATTTTCAGAAAACGCTCCGCCTTCTATTCCCCCCCCCCCCCCCTAGATACTGAATTCCAAAAAATACCTTCTTTGACAATGCCTACAGTATAAGTTCAACATCCTTTGAAAATTTTAATTTTCTATCGTTAGTGATTTGGCCTGGGTGATGATGAGTCAGTGAGTGAGACAGTCAGTTGCAGCTTTGGCTTTTATATTCAGGGTGTAAACGGTATAAGGCGCCAAAATTATACAGATGGTACATCTCGGTGTGCTTGACATAAAAGTCTAATGACAATTTCTTGTATCATGTACTTTATTTTTGTATTATTAAAACGTAATCTTCTTAGGATAGGTAGTATATGAATTTCTGTTTACGTAGTCAACCGATAGTACACGGCGTACCGAGATAATTGCCTACAATGACGGGGCGCCCAGAGAAAGGCAACGGGCCGACCAGAGGATTGAAATCATTAGACGTGTACATCGACGTGGTGTGATAATCAGGTAGTACTGAAAAAAGGAATGTAAACGGTTTTTGGGTTGTCAAGAATGTGTAATTCGCTTTACGTGAATTGAATACAACCAGTCTGTTTCTCAACAAGTCGATAACGAAGGTCGTAGTAGTAACGACAAGCTAATATCAAACACAATGTAACTCCATTAGTACAAATTCAGTCAATCACCAAGTAGATAGTTGTGCATTAATTACAATCAACTGTTTCATCTTTTTACGGCAATGCCATAACGAATACCAATTTCACATTATTGTCCTTCTGTACAACAACATCGTAACAAAAAGAAAACCCATTACTTCGTTTCCTCTTACACCATTACCGCAATAAATGTTAGAAATGGCCACCGTTCGCTTCTACACATGCTTCATTACGGCGAACCCAGTTTCGTCGTACTCTTTCGCACACATGCACATTGGCCTTTATGGTATTGACAGCATCTAAAATCTTCTGCGTCAATTCGTCCACATTATTTACTGGCTCAGCATAAACAAGTTCCTTCATATGGCCCCAAAATTAAAAATCCAGTGGAATTAAATCAGGGCTGCGTGCTGGCCATCGACGTGGACCCGAACGCCCGATCCATCGTCCTGGGAAACGACTATCCAAAAATCTGCGTACTCTGTGACCAATGTGGGGTGGAGCACCATCGTGGAGGAACCACATGTTATGACGTATGCCTAACGGAATGTCTTCTAACAACGTTGGGAACAATGATTTCTCTAGAAACGTTCGGCAATAATTTCGAGTCAAACGTGCAGGTAAAACATAGCACCCAATAATGTAATTATCGAGGATACCCTCCCACACATTTACGGAAAATCGTCGCTGAAAATGTGTTGCCACTACGTGGCGAGGATTGTGTACACTCCACGTGTGCATGTTATGGAAATTAGTTATTCCGTTGCGAGTGAAACGCGCTTCATCTGTGACGAGTATTTTGTTGACAAAATCATGCTGCGCACTGTGTAACAAAAACCACTCTGAGAATTCACGCGGTGGAGGGAAATCTTGTTCTTCCAATGCTTGTACGCGTTGAATGTGGTAAGGCCGCAGACGCTCTTCTTGCAAAGTGCGATGAACGACAGTGTGCGATGTACCCACGTGGCGGGCGATGCTTCTAGTACTCTCAGAAGGATCCTCCTGAATGCGGTCCAGAATTCTTTTCTCAGCTTCCAATGCACGGTCGGCGCGTTGTAGGCCTCTGCCTTCTGCGCGGGGCAGTAAAGAGCCTGTATCTCTCAATCTAAGGAAATTAAGTACGTACTCGTCAGTTGTATTCTGTCATGATGTAACAAAAACGGAAAGCATATCAGAACAGAAGATACGTTTCGCATACGGTCGAAAATTTACAAAGGTGCAGAAAATTACTGTACTTTATTAAGATGTAAATGCACAATAATCACATACAAGTAGAGAATTACAATGACCTTTGGTGCACAGCAGCAAATGTCTTTCATGCAGGAAGTCGTCGTTGTGCGAAGCGCTCTCTATTAATTCGTACAGCTGCCCTCGCAACACCTTTTGCTTCGCCTTAAATTAAATGCATATCGCATAGTTCAGCTATAGTAAATCTCCTTTCCATCCTAACGGTTAACAGAGTTGCAATAACATCTGCACAGGTTACTCGCCTACTGTCGTCGCTCGGTGTATTACTATGACGCAGCCACTCAGACCGCAGTTGCCTATGTGTTTACGATTTACGCTCGCGATGTCAATACGCGCAGCGGGCAATAACAGGAACCGACTGCTTACGTACGTGCACGGCCAAGAATCTACTTTTCCAAAACCATTATCCTGAGACAAACTGTTTTTTTTTCTGTGACAACGTAGGAAATACGCAAACATGTTACTAGACTTTTTTGTCAAGCATTGCGAGATGTGCCATCTGTATAATTTTTGCGCCTTATACCGTATACACCCTGTATAGAAACTGACG